>NC_065548.1:19347045-19690722 GCF_022605725.1 Anthonomus grandis grandis | reverse complement strand
ACACATCTCGTGAGAGTATGAAAAATCCCAAACTTTGGAGGTCTATATCTCGGCTTCTATGGGCTTTATCGGGAAAATTCCAACGGTTTTGACTTAGTTTCGTCCTCCTGAATCCAACGAGACCATCCGCAAGGTCGTAGCTCCCATATTAGCTGAGATCTCGCATTTTTGTGGCCCATTTTTGGGCTCAAAAACGGGGTCGAAAATTGACTTTTTTCCGACTTTTCAAAGTGCTATAATTCCACTTGTTCTGGTCGAATTCCGTTATAACCCGGTGTTTTCGTAATGTAGGTGATGGGAATAAGCCGCTGATAAGGGTTTCTACAGCTATTTTCGGGTTTAAAGAAAATCGATTTTTCGCATTTTCAAAGTGCTATAATTCCCTTAGTTTTTCTCGAAACTCATTATAACCCGGTGTTTTCGTGTTGTAGGTGATGGGAACAAGCCGCTGGTATCGTTAGTTCAAATTCGAAAAAAATCAATTTTTGGTGAAAAATTCGATACGGGGGGGTATACCCTTAAAATGAAAAATCCCAAACTTTGGAGGTCCATATCTCGGCTTCTATGGGCTTTATCGGTAAAATTCCAACGGTTTTGACTTAGTTTCGTCCTCCTGAATCCAACGAGACCATCCGCAAGGTCGTAGCTCCTATATTAGCTGAGTTCTTGCATTTTGTGGCCCATTTTTGGGCTCAAAAACGGGGTCGAAAATTGACTTTTTTTTCCGACTTTTCAAAGTGCTATAATTCCACTTGTTCTGGTCGAATTCCGTTATAACCCGGTGTTTTCGTAATGTAGGTGATGGGAATAAGCCGCTGATAAGGGTTTCTACAGCTATTTTCGGGTTTAAAGAAAATCGATTTTTCGCATTTTCAAAGTGATATAATTCCCTTAGTTTTTCTCGAAACTCATTATAACCCGGTGTTTTCGTGTTGTAGGTGATGGGAACAAGCCGCTGGAATCGTTAGTTCAAATTCGAAAAAAATCAATTTTTGGTGAAAAATTCGATACGTGGGGGTATACCCTTAAAATGAAAAATCCCAAACTTTGGAGGTCCATATCTCGGCTTCTATGGGCTTTATCGGGAAAATTCCAACGGCTTTGACTTAGTTTCGTCCTCCTGAATCCAACGAGACCATCCGCAAGGTCGTAGCTCCCATATTAGCTGAGATCTCGCATTTTTGTAGCCCATTTTTGGGCTCAAAAACGGGGTCGAAAATTGACTTTTTTCCGACTTTTCAAAGTGCTATAATTCCACTTGTTCTGGTCGAATTCCGTTATAACCCGGTGTTTTCGTGTTGTAGGTGATGGGAACAAGCCGCTGGTATCGTTAGTTCAAATTCGAAAAAAATCAATTTTTGGTGAAAAATTCGATACTGTGGGGTATACCCTTAAAATGAAAAATCCCAAACTTTGGAGGTCTATATCTCGGCTTCTATGGGCTTTATCGGGAAAATTCCAACGGTTTTGACTTAGTTTCGTCCTCCTGAATCCAACGAGACCATCCGCAAGGTCGTAGCTCCCATATTAGCTGAGATCTCGCATTTTTGTGGCCCATTTTTGGGCTCAAAAACGGGGTCGAAAATTGACTTTTTTCCGACTTTTCAAAGTGCTATAATTCCACTTGTTCTGGTCGAATTCCGTTATAACCCGGTGTTTTCGTAATGTAGGTGATGGGAATAAGCCGCTGATAAGGGTTTCTACAGCTATTTTCGGGTTTAAAGAAAATCGATTTTTCGCATTTTCAAAGTGCTATAATTCCCTTAGTTTTTCTCGAAACTCATTATAACCCGGTGTTTTCGTGTTGTAGGTGATGGGAACAAGCCGCTGGTATCGTTAGTTCAAATTCGAAACAAATCAATTTTTGGTGAAAAATTCGATACGAGGGGGTATACCCTTAAAATGAAAAATCCTAAACTTTGGAGGTCCATATCTCGGCTTCTATGGGCCCTATCGGGAAAATTCCAACGGTTTTGACTTAGTTTCGTCCTCCTGAATCCAACGAGACCATCCGCAAGGTCGTAGCTCCCATATTAGCTGAGATCTCGCATTTTTGTGGCCCATTTTTGGGCTCAAAAACGGGGTCGAAAATTGACTTTTTTCCGACTTTTCAAAGTGCTATAATTCCACTTGTTCTGGTCGAATTCCGTTATAACCCGGTGTTTTCGTAATGTAGGTAATGGGAATAAGCCGGTGATAAGGGTTTCTACAGCTATTTTCGGGTTTAAAGAAAATCGATTTTTCGCATTTTCAAAGTGCTATAATTCCCTTAGTTTTTCTGGAAACTCATTATAACCCGGTGTTTTCGTGTTGTAGGTGATGGGAACAAGCCGCTGGTATCGTTAGTTCAAATTCGAAAAAAATAAATTTTTGGTGAAAAATTCGATACGGGGGGGTATACCCTTAAAATGAAAAATCCCAAACTTTGGAGGTCCATATCTCGGCTTCTATGGGCTTTATCGGGAAAATTCCAACGGTTTTGACTTAGTTTCGTCCTCCTGAATCCAACGAGACCATCCGCAAGGTCGTAGCTCCCATATTAGCTGAGATCTCGCATTTTTGTGGCCCATTTTTGGGCTCAAAAACGGGGTCGAAAATTGACTTTTTTCCGACTTTTCAAAGTGCTATAATTCCACTTGTTCTGGTCGAATTCCGTTATAACCCGGTGTTTTCGTAATGTAGGTGATGGGAATAAGCCGCTGATAAGGGTTTCTACAGCTATTTTCGGGTTTAAAGAAAATCGATTTTTCGCATTTTCAAAGTGCTATAATTCCCTTAGTTTTTCTCGAAACTCATTATAACCCGGTGTTTTCGTGTTGTAGGTGATGGGAACAAGCCGCTGGTATCGTTAGTTCAAATTCGAAACAAATCAATTTTTGGTGAAAAATTCGATACGAGGGGGTATACCCTTAAAATGAAAAATCCTAAACTTTGGAGGTCCATATCTCGGCTTCTATGGGCCCTATCGGGAAAATTCCAACGGTTTTGACTTAGTTTCGTCCTCCTGAATCCAACGAGACCATCCGCAAGGTCGTAGCTCCCATATTAGCTGAGATCTCGCATTTTTGTGGCCCATTTTTGGGCTCAAAAACGGGGTCGAAAATTGACTTTTTTCCGACTTTTCAAAGTGCTATAATTCCACTTGTTCTGGTCGAATTCCGTTATAACCCGGTGTTTTCGTAATGTAGGTGATGGGAATAAGCCGCTGATAAGGGTTTCTACAGCTATTTTCGGGTTTAAAGAAAATCGATTTTTCGCATTTTCAAAGTGCTATAATTCCCTTAGTTTTTCTCGAAACTCATTATAACCCGGTGTTTTCGTGTTGTAGGTGATGGGAACAAGCCGCTGGTATCGTTAGTTCAAATTCGAAAAAAATCAATTTTTGGTGAAAAATTCGATACGGGGGGGTATACCCTTAAAATGAAAAATCCCAAACTTTGGAGGTCCATATCTCGGCTTCTATGGGCTTTATCGGTAAAATTCCAACGGTTTTGACTTAGTTTCGTCCTCCTGAATCCAACGAGACCATCCGCAAGGTCGTAGCTCCTATATTAGCTGAGTTCTTGCATTTTGTGGCCCATTTTTGGGCTCAAAAACGGGGTCGAAAATTGACTTTTTTCCGACTTTTCAAAGTGCTATAATTCCACTTGTTCTGGTCGAATTCCGTTATAACCCGGTGTTTTCGTAATGTAGGTGATGGGAATAAGCCGCTGATAAGGGTTTCTACAGCTATTTTCGGGTTTAAAGAAAATCGATTTTTCGCATTTTCAAAGTGATATAATTCCCTTAGTTTTTCTCGAAACTCATTATAACCCGGTGTTTTCGTGTTGTAGGTGATGGGAACAAGCCGCTGGAATCGTTAGTTCAAATTCGAAAAAAATCAATTTTTGGTGAAAAATTCGATACGTGGGGGTATACCCTTAAAATGAAAAATCCCAAACTTTGGAGGTCCATATCTCGGCTTCTATGGGCTTTATCGGGAAAATTCCAACGGCTTTGACTTAGTTTCGTCCTCCTGAATCCAACGAGACCATCCGCAAGGTCGTAGCTCCCATATTAGCTGAGATCTCGCATTTTTGTAGCCCATTTTTGGGCTCAAAAACGGGGTCGAAAATTGACTTTTTTCCGACTTTTCAAAGTGCTATAATTCCACTTGTTCTGGTCGAATTCCGTTATAACCCGGTGTTTTCGTGTTGTAGGTGATGGGAACAAGCCGCTGGTATCGTTAGTTCAAATTCGAAAAAAATCAATTTTTGGTGAAAAATTCGATACGGTGGGGTATACCCTTAAAATGAAAAATCCCAAACTTTGGAGGTCTATATCTCGGCTTCTATGGGCTTTATCGGAAAAATTCCAACGGTTTTGACTTAGTTTCGTCCTCCTGAATCCAACGAGACCATCCGCAAGGTCGTAGCTCCCATATTAGCTGAGATCTCGCATTTTTGTGGCCCATTTTTGGGCTCAAAAACGGGGTCGAAAATTGACTTTTTTCCGACTTTTCAAAGTGCTATAATTCCACTTGTTCTGGTCGAATTCCGTTATAACCCGGTGTTTTCGTAATGTAGGTGATGGGAATAAGCCGCTGATAAGGGTTTCTACAGCTATTTTCGGGTTTAAAGAAAATCGATTTTTCGCATTTTCAAAGTGCTATAATTCCCTTAGTTTTTCTCGAAACTCATTATAACCCGGTGTTTTCGTGTTGTAGGTGATGGGAACAAGCCGCTGGTATCGTTAGTTCAAATTCGAAACAAATCAATTTTTGGTGAAAAATTCGATACGAGGGGGTATACCCTTAAAATGAAAAATCCTAAACTTTGGAGGTCCATATCTCGGCTTCTATGGGCCCTATCGGGAAAATTCCAACGGTTTTGACTTAGTTTCGTCCTCCTGAATCCAACGAGACCATCCGCAAGGTCGTAGCTCCCATATTAGCTGAGATCTCGCATTTTTGTGGCCCATTTTTGGGCTCAAAAACGGGGTCGAAAATTGACTTTTTTCCGACTTTTCAAAGTGCTATAATTCCACTTGTTCTGGTCGAATTCCGTTATAACCCGGTGTTTTCGTAATGTAGGTGATGGGAATAAGCCGCTGATAAGGGTTTCTACAGCTATTTTCGGGTTTAAAGAAAATCGATTTTTCGCATTTTCAAAGTGCTATAATTCCCTTAGTTTTTCTCGAAACTCATTATAACCCGGTGTTTTCGTGTTGTAGGTGATGGGAACAAGCCGCTGGTATCGTTAGTTCAAATTCGAAAAAAATCAATTTTTGGTGAAAAATTCGATACGGGGGGGTATACCCTTAAAATGAAAAATCCCAAACTTTGGAGGTCCATATCTCGGCTTCTATGGGCTTTATCGGTAAAATTCCAACGGTTTTGACTTAGTTTCGTCCTCCTGAATCCAACGAGACCATCCGCAAGGTCGTAGCTCCTATATTAGCTGAGTTCTTGCATTTTGTGGCCCATTTTTGGGCTCAAAAACGGGGTCGAAAATTGACTTTTTTCCGACTTTTCAAAGTGCTATAATTCCACTTGTTCTGGTCGAATTCCGTTATAACCCGGTGTTTTCGTAATGTAGGTGATGGGAATAAGCCGCTGATAAGGGTTTCTACAGCTATTTTCGGGTTTAAAGAAAATCGATTTTTCGCATTTTCAAAGTGATATAATTCCCTTAGTTTTTCTCGAAACTCATTATAACCCGGTGTTTTCGTGTTGTAGGTGATGGGAACAAGCCGCTGGAATCGTTAGTTCAAATTCGAAAAAAATCAATTTTTGGTGAAAAATTCGATACGTGGGGGTATACCCTTAAAATGAAAAATCCCAAACTTTGGAGGTCCATATCTCGGCTTCTATGGGCTTTATCGGGAAAATTCCAACGGCTTTGACTTAGTTTCGTCCTCCTGAATCCAACGAGACCATCCGCAAGGTCGTAGCTCCCATATTAGCTGAGATCTCGCATTTTTGTAGCCCATTTTTGGGCTCAAAAACGGGGTCGAAAATTGACTTTTTTCCGACTTTTCAAAGTGCTATAATTCCACTTGTTCTGGTCGAATTCCGTTATAACCCGGTGTTTTCGTGTTGTAGGTGATGGGAACAAGCCGCTGGTATCGTTAGTTCAAATTCGAAAAAAATCAATTTTTGGTGAAAAATTCGATACGGTGGGGTATACCCTTAAAATGAAAAATCCCAAACTTTGGAGGTCTATATCTCGGCTTCTATGGGCTTTATCGGGAAAATTCCAACGGTTTTGACTTAGTTTCGTCCTCCTGAATCCAACGAGACCATCCGCAAGGTCGTAGCTCCCATATTAGCTGAGATCTCGCATTTTTGTGGCCCATTTTTGGGCTCAAAAACGGGGTCGAAAATTGACTTTTTTCCGACTTTTCAAAGTGCTATAATTCCACTTGTTCTGGTCGAATTCCGTTATAACCCGGTGTTTTCGTAATGTAGGTGATGGGAATAAGCCGCTGATAAGGGTTTCTACAGCTATTTTCGGGTTTAAAGAAAATCGATTTTTTGCATTTTCAAAGTGCTATAATTCCCTTAGTTTTTCTCGAAACTCATTATAACCCGGTGTTTTCGTGTTGTAGGTGATGGGAACAAGCCGCTGGTATCGTTAGTTCAAATTCGAAACAAATCAATTTTTGGTGAAAAATTCGATACGAGGGGGTATACCCTTAAAATGAAAAATCCTAAACTTTGGAGGTCCATATCTCGGCTTCTATGGGCCCTATCGGGAAAATTCCAACGGTTTTGACTTAGTTTCGTCCTCCTGAATCCAACGAGACCATCCGCAAGGTCGTAGCTCCCATATTAGCTGAGATCTCGCATTTTTGTGGCCCATTTTTGGGCTCAAAAACGGGGTCGAAAATTGACTTTTTTCCGACTTTTCAAAGTGCTATAATTCCACTTGTTCTGGTCGAATTCCGTTATAACCCGGTGTTTTCGTGTTGTAGGTGATGGGAACAAGCCGCTGGTATCGTTAGTTCAAATTCGAAAAAAATCAATTTTTGGTGAAAAATTCGATACGGGGGGGTATACCCTTAAAATGAAAAATCCCAAACTTTGGAGGTCCATATCTCGGCTTCTATGGGCCCTATCGGAAAAATTCCAACGGTTTTGACTTAGTTTCGTCCTCCTGAATCCAACGAGACCATCCGCAAGGTCGTAGCTCCCATATTAGCTGAGATCTCGCATTTTTGTGGCCCATTTTTGGGCTCAAAAACGGGGTCGAAAATTGACTTTTTTCCGACTTTTCAAAGTGCTATAATTCCACTTGTTCTGGTCGAATTCCGTTATAACCCGGTGTTTTCGTAATGTAGGTAATGGGAATAAGCCGGTGATAAGGGTTTCTACAGCTATTTTCGGGTTTAAAGAAAATCGATTTTTCGCATTTTCAAAGTGCTATAATTCCCTTAGTTTTTCTCGAAACTCATTATAACCCGGTGTTTTCGTGTTGTAGGTGATGGGAACAAGCCGCTGGTATCGTTAGTTCAAATTCGAAAAAAATCAATTTTTGGTGAAAAATTCGATACCAGGGGGTATACCCTTAAAATGAAAAATCCCAAACTTTGGAGGTCCATATCTCGGCTTCTACGGGCTTTATCGGGAAAATTCCAACGGTTTTGACTTAGTTTCGTCCTCCTGAATCCAACGAGACCATCCGCAAGGTCGTAGCTCCCATATTAGCTGAGATCTCGCATTTTTGTGGCCCATTTTTGGGCTCAAAAACGGGGTCGAAAATTGACTTTTTTCCGACTTTTCAAAGTGCTATAATTCCACTTGTTCTGGTCGAATTCCGTTATAACCCGGTGTTTTCGTAATGTAGGTGATGGGAATAAGCCGCTGATAAGGGTTTCTACAGCTATTTTCGGGTTTAAAGAAAATCGATTTTTCGCATTTTCAAAGTGCTATAATTCCCTTAGTTTTTCTCGAAACTCATTATAACCCGGTGTTTTCGTGTTGTAGGTGATGGGAACAAGCCGCTGGTATCGTTAGTTCAAATTCGAAAAAAATCAATTTTTGGTGAAAAATTCGATACGGGGGGGTATACCCTTAAAATGAAAAATCCCAAACTTTGGAGGTCCATATCTCGGCTTCTATGGGCCCTATCGGGAAAATTCCAACGGTTTTGACTTAGTTTCGTCCTCCTGAATCCAACAAGACCATCCGTAAGGTCGTAGCTCCCATATTAGCTGAGATCTCGCATTTTTGTAGCCCATTTTTGGGCTCAAAAACGGGGTCGAAAATTGACTTTTTTCCGACTTTTCAAAGTGCTATAATTCCACTTGTTCTGGTCGAATTCCGTTATAACCCGGTGTTTTCGTAATGTAGGTGATGGGAATAAGCCGCTGATAAGGGTTTCTACAGCTATTTTCGGGTTTAAAGAAAATCGATTTTTCGCATTTTCAAAGTGCTATAATTCCCTTAGTTTTTCTCGAAACTCATTATAACCCGGTGTTTTCGTGTTGTAGGTGATGGGAACAAGCCGCTGGTATCGTTAGTTCAAATTCGAAAAAAATAAATTTTTGGTGAAAAATTCGATACGGGGGGGTATACCCTTAAAATGAAAAATCCCAAACTTTGGAGGTCCATATCTCGGCTTCTATGGGCTTTATCGGGAAAATTCCAACGGTTTTGACTTAGTTTCGTCCTCCTGAATCCAACGAGACCATCCGCAAGGTCGTAGCTCCCATATTAGCTGAGATCTCGCATTTTTGTGGCCCATTTTTGGGCTCAAAAACGGGGTCGAAAATTGACTTTTTTCCGACTTTTCAAAGTGCTATAATTCCACTTGTTCTGGTCGAATTCCGTTATAACCCGGTGTTTTCGTAATGTAGGTGATGGGAATAAGCCGCTGATAAGGGTTTCTACAGCTATTTTCGGGTTTAAAGAAAATCAATTTTTCGCATTTTCAAAGTGCTATAATTCCCTTAGTTTTTCTCGAAACTCATTATAACCCGGTGTTTTCGTGTTGTAGGTGATGGGAACAAGCCGCTGGTATCGTTAGTTCAAATTCGAAACAAATCAATTTTTGGTGAAAAATTCGATACGAGGGGGTATACCCTTAAAATGAAAAATCCCAAACTTTGGAGGTCCATATCTCGGCTTCTATGGGCCCTATCGGGAAAATTCCAACGGTTTTAACTTAGTTTCGTCCTCCTGAATCCAACGAGACCATCCGCAAGGTCGTAGCTCCCATATTAGCTGAGATCTCGCATTTTTGTAGCCCATTTTTGGGCTCAAAAACAGGGTCGAAAATTGACTTTTTTCCGACTTTTCAAAGTGCTATAATTCCACTTGTTCTGGTCAAATTCCGTTATAATCCGGTGTTTTCGTAATGTAGGTGATGGGAATAAGCCGCTGATAAGGGTTTCTACAGCTATTTTCGGGTTTAAAGAAAATCGATTTTTCGCATTTTCAAAGTGCTATAATTCCCTTAGTTTTTCTCCAAACTCATTATAACCCGGTGTTTTCGTGTTGTAGGTGATGGAAACAAGCCGCTGGTATCGTTAGTTCAAATTCGAAAAAAATCAATTTTTGGTGAAAAATTCGATACGGTGGGGTATACCCTTAAAATGAAAAATCCCAAACTTTGGAGGTCCATATCTCGGCTTCTATGGGCTTTATCGGGAAAATTCCAACGGTTTTGACTTAGTTTCGTCCTCCTGAATCCAACGAGACCATCCGCAAGGTCGTAGCTCCCATATTAGCTGAGATCTCGCATTTTTGTAGCCCATTTTTGGGCTCAAAAACGGGGTCGAAAATTGACTTTTTTCCGACTTTTCAAAGTGCTATAATTCCAGTTGTTCTGGTCGAATTCCGTTATAATCCGGTGTTTTCGTGTTGTAGATGATGGGAACAAGCCGCTGGTATCGTTAGTTCAAATTCGAAAAAAATCAATTTTTGGTGAAAAATTCGATACGGGGGGGTATACCCTTAAAATGAAAAATCCCAAACTTTGGAGGTCCATATCTCGGCTTCTATGGGCCCTATCGGAAAAATTCCAACGGTTTTGACTTAGTTTCGTCCTCCTGAATCCAACGAGACCATCCGCAAGGTCGTAGCTCCCATATTAGCTGAGATCTCGCATTTTTGTGGCCCATTTTTGGGCTCAAAAACGGGGTCGAAAATTGACTTTTTTCCGACTTTTCAAAGTGCTATAATTCCACTTGTTCTGGTCGAATTCCGTTATAACCCGGTGTTTTCGTAATGTAGGTAATGGGAATAAGCCGGTGATAAGGGTTTCTACAGCTATTTTCGGGTTTAAAGAAAATCGATTTTTCGCATTTTCAAAGTGCTATAATTCCCTTAGTTTTTCTCGAAACTCATTATAACCCGGTGTTTTCGTGTTGTAGGTGATGGGAACAAGCCGCTGGTATCGTTAGTTCAAATTCGAAAAAAATCAATTTTTGGTGAAAAATTCGATACGAGGGGGTATACCCTTAAAATGAAAAATCCCAAACTTTGGAGGTCCATATCTCGGCTTCTATGGGCCCTATCGGGAAAATTTCAACGGTTTTAACTTAGTTTCGTCCTCCTGAATCCAACGAGACCATCCGCAAGGTCGTGGCTCCCATATTAGCTGAGATCTCGCATTTTTGTAGCCCATTTTTGGGCTCAAAAACAGGGTCGAAAATTGACTTTTTTCCGACTTTTCAAAGTGCTATAATTCCACTTGTTCTGGTCGAATTCCGTTATAATCCGGTGTTTTCGTAATGTAGGTGATGGGAATAAGCCGCTGATAAGGGTTTCTACAGCTATTTTCGGGTTTAAAGAAAATCGATTTTTCGCATTTTCAAAGTGCTATAATTCCCTTAGTTTTTCTCCAAACTCATTATAACCCGGTGTTTTCGTGTTGTAGGTGATGGGAACAAGCCGCTGGTATCGTTAGTTCAAATTCGAAAAAAATCAATTTTTGGTGAAAAATTCGATACGGTGGGGTATACCCTTAAAATGAAAAATCCCAAACTTTGGAGGTCCATTTCTCGGCTTCTATGGGCCCTATCGGGAAAATTCCAACGGTTTTGACTTAGTTTCGTCCTCCTGAATCCAACGAGACCATCCGCAAGGTCGTAGCTCCCATATTAGCTGAGATCTCGCATTTTTGTAGCCCATTTTTGGGCTCAAAAACGGGGTCGAAAATTGACTTTTTTCCGACTTTTCAAAGTGCTATAATTCCACTTGTTCTGGTCGAATTCCGTTATAACCCGGTGTTTTCGTGTTGTAGGTGATGGGAACAAGCCGCTGGTATCGTTAGTTCAAATTCGAAAAAAATCAATTTTTGGTGAAAAATTTGATACGGGGGCGTATACCCTTAAAATGAAAAATCCCAAACTTTGGAGGTCCATATCTCGGCTTCTATGGGCTTTATCGGGAAAATTCCAACGGTTTTGACTTAGTTTCGTCCTCCTGAATCCAACGAGACCATCCGCAAGGTCGTAGCTCCCATATTAGCTGAGATCTCGCATTTTTGTAGCCCATTTTTGGGCTCAAAAACAGGGTCAAAAATTGACTTTTTTCCGACTTTTCAAAGTGCTATAATTCCACTTGTTCTGGTCGAATTCCGTTATAACCCGGTGTTTTCGTAATGTAGGTGATGGGAATAAGCCGCTGATAAGGGTTTCTACAGCTATTTTCGGGTTTAAAGAAAATCGATTTTTCGCATTTTCAAAGTGCTATAATTCCCTTCGTTTTTCTCGAAACTCATTATAACCCGGTGTTTTCGTGTTGTAGGTGATGGGAACAAGCCGCTGGTATCGTTAGTTCAAATTCGAAAAAAATCAATTTTTGGTGAAAAATTCGATACGGGGGGGTATACCCTTAAAATGAAAAATCCCAAACTTTGGAGGTCCATATCTCGGCTTCTATGGGCCCTATCGGGAAAATTCCAACGGTTTTGACTTAGTTTCGTCCTCCTGAATCCAACAAGACCATCCGCAAGGTCGTAGCTCCCATATTAGCTGAGATCTTGCATTTTTGTAGCCCATTTTTGGGCTCAAAAACGGGGTCGAAAATTGACTTTTTTCCGACTTTTCAAAGTGCTATAATTCCACTTGTTCTGGTCGAATTCCGTTATAACTCGGTGTTTTCGTAATGTAGGTGATGGGAATAAGCCGCTGATAAGGGTTTCTACAGCTATTTTCGGGTTTAAAGAAAATCGATTTTTCGCATTTTCAAAGTGCTATAATTCCCTTAGTTTTTCTCGAAACTCATTATAACCCGGTGTTTTCGTGTTGTAGGTGATGGGAACAAGCCGCTGATAAGGGTTTCTACAGCTATTTTCGGGTTTAAAGAAAATCGATTTTTCGCATTTTCAAAGTGCTATAATTCCCTTAGTTTTTCTCGAAACTCATTATAACCCGGTGTTTTCGTGTTATAGGTGATGGGAACAAGCCGCTGGTATCGTTAGTTCAAATTCGAAAAAAATCAATTTTTGGTGAAAAATTCGATACGGGGGGGTATACCCTTAAAATGAAAAATCCCAAACTTTGGAGGTCCATATCTCGGCTTCTATGGGCTTTATCGGGAAAATTCCAACGGTTTTGACTTAGTTTCGTCCTCCTGAATCCAACGAGACCATCCGCAAGGTCGTAGCTCCCATATTAGCTGAGATCTCGCATTTTTGTAACCCATTTTTGGGCTCAAAAACGGGGTCGAAAATTGACTTTTTTCCGATTTTTCAAAGTGCTATAATTCCACTTGTTCTGGTCGAATTCCGTTATAACCCGGTGTTTTCGTAATGTAGGTGATGGGAATAAGCCGCTGATAAGGGTTTCTACAGCTATTTTCGGGTTTAAAGAAAATCGATTTTTCGCATTTTCAAAGTGATATAATTCCCTTAGTTTTTCTCGAAACTCATTATAACCCGGTGTTTTCGTGTTATAGGTGATGGGAACAAGCCGCTGGTATCGTTAGTTCAAATTCGAAAAAAATCAATTTTTGGTGAAAAATTCGATACGGGGGGGTATACCCTTAAAATGAAAAATCCCAAACTTTGGAGGTCCATATCTCGGCTTCTACGGGCTTTATCGGGAAAATTCCAACGGTTTTGACTTAGTTTCGTCCTCCTGAATCCAACGAGACCATCCGCAAGGTCGTAGCTCCCATATTAGCTGAGATCTCGCATTTTTGTGGCCCATTTTTGGGCTCAAAAACGGGGTTGAAAATTGACTTTTTTCCGACTTTTCAAAGTGCTATAATTCCAGTTGTTCTGGTCGAATTCCGTTATAATCCGGTGTTTTCGTGTTGTAGGTGATGGGAACAAGCCGCTGGTATCGTTAGTTCAAATTCGAAAAAAATCAATTTTTGGTGAAAAATTCGATACGAGGGGGTATACCCTTAAAATGAAAAATCCCAAACTTTGGAGGTCCATATCTCGGCTTCTATGGGCCCTATCGGGAAAATTCCAACGGTTTTGACTTAGTTTCGTCCTCCTGAATCCAACGAGACCATCCGCAAGGTCGTAGCTCCCATATTAGCTGAGATCTCGCATTTTTGTAGCCCATTTTTGGGCTCAAAAACGGGGTCGAAAATTGACTTTTTTCCGACTTTTCAAAGTGCTATAATTCCACTTGTTCTGGTCGAATTCCGTTATAACCCGGTGTTTTCGTAATGTAGGTGATGGGAATAAGCCGCTGATAAGGGTTTCTACAGCTATTTTCGGGTTTAAAGAAAATCGATTTTTCGCATTTTCAAAGTGCTATAATTCCCTTAGTTTTTCTCGAAACTCATTATAACCCGGTGTTTTCGTGTTGTAGGTGATGGGAACAAGCCGCTGGTATCGTTAGTTCAAATTCGAAACAAATCAATTTTTGGTGAAAAATTCGATACGAAGGGGTATACCCTTAAAATGAAAAATCCCAAACTTTGGAGGTCCATATCTCGGCTTCTATGGGCCCTATCGGGAAAATTCCAACGGTTTTGACTTAGTTTCGTCCTCCTGAATCCAACGAGACCATATGCAAGGTCGTAGCTCCCATATTAGCTGAGATCTCGCATTTTTGTGGCCCATTTTTGGGCTCAAAAACGGGGTCGAAAATTGACTTTTTTCCGACTTTTCAAAGTGCTATAATTCCACTTGTTCTGGTCGAATTCCGTTATAACCCGGTGTTTTCGTAATGTAGGTGATGGGAATAAGCCGCTGATAAGGGTTTCTACAGCTATTTTCGGGTTTAAAGAAAATCGATTTTTCGCATTTTCAAAGTGCTATAATTCCCTTAGTTTTTCTCGAAACTCATTATAACCCGGTGTTTTCGTGTTGTAGGTGATGGGAACAAGCCGCTGGTATCGTTAGTTCAAATTCGAAAAAAATCAATTTTTGGTGAAAAATTCGATACGTGGGGGTATACCCTTAAAATGAAAAATCCCAAACTTTGGAGGTCCATATCTCGGCTTCTATGGGCCCTATCGGAAAAATTCCAACGGTTTTGACTTAGTTTCGTCCTCCTGAATCCAACGAGACCATCCGCAAGGTCGTAGCTCCCATATTAGCTGAGATCTCGCATTTTTGTGGCCCATTTTTGGGCTCAAAAACGGGGTCGAAAATTGACTTTTTTCCGACTTTTCAAAGTGCTATAATTCCACTTGTTCTGGTCGAATTCCGTTATAACCCGGTGTTTTCGTAATGTAGGTAATGGGAATAAGCCGGTGATAAGGGTTTCTACAGCTATTTTCGGGTTTAAAGAAAATCGATTTTTCGCATTTTCAAAGTGCTATAATTCCCTTAGTTTTTCTCGAAACTCATTATAACCCGGTGTTTTTGTGTTGTAGGTGATGGGAACAAGCCGCTGGTATCGTTAGTTCAAATTCGAAAAAAATCAATTTTTGGTGAAAAATTCGATACGAGGGGGTATACCCTTAAAATGAAAAATCCCAAACTTTGGAGGTCCATATCTCGGCTTCTATGGGCCCTATCGGGAAAATTCCAACGGTTTTAACTTAGTTTCGTCCTCCTGAATCCAACGAGACCATCCGCAAGGTCGTAGCTCCCATATTAGCTGAGATCTCGCATTTTTGTAGCCCATTTTTGGGCTCAAAAACAGGGTCGAAAATTGACTTTTTTCCGACTTTTCAAAGTGCTATAATTCCACTTGTTCTGGTCGAATTCCGTTATAATCCGGTGTTTTCGTAATGTAGGTGATGGGAATAAGCCGCTGATAAGGGTTTCTACAGCTATTTTCGGGTTTAAAGAAAATCGATTTTTCGCATTTTCAAAGTGCTATAATTCCCTTAGTTTTTCTCCAAACTCATTATAACCCGGTGTTTTCGTGTTGTAGGTGATGGGAACAAGCCGCTGGTATCGTTAGTTCAAATTCGAAAAAAATCAATTTTTGGTGAAAAATTCGATACGGTGGGGTATACCCTTAAAATGAAAAATCCCAAACTTTGGAGGTCCATTTCTCGGCTTCTATGGGTCCTATCGGGAAAATTCCAACGGTTTTGACTTAGTTTCGTCCTCCTGAATCCAACGAGACCATCCGCAAGGTCGTAGCTCCCATATTAGCTGAGATCTCGCATTTTTGTAGCCCATTTTTGGGCTCAAAAACAGGGTCAAAAATTGACTTTTTTCCGACTTTTCAAAGTGCTATAATTCCACTTGTTCTGGTCGAATTCCGTTATAACCCGGTGTTTTCGTAATGTAGGTAATGGGAATAAGCCGGTGATAAGGGTTTCTACAGCTATTTTCGGGTTTAAAGAAAATCGATTTTTCGCATTTTCAAAGTGCTATAATTCCCTTAGTTTTTCTCGAAACTCATTATAACCCGGTGTTTTTGTGTTGTAGGTGATGGGAACAAGCCGCTGGTATCGTTAGTTCAAATTCGAAAAAAATCAATTTTTGGTGAAAAATTCGATACGAGGGGGTATACCCTTAAAATGAAAAATCCCAAACTTTGGAGGTCCATATCTCGGCTTCTATGGGCCCTATCGGGAAAATTCCAACGGTTTTAACTTAGTTTCGTCCTCCTGAATCCAACGAGACCATCCGCAAGGTCGTAGCTCCCATATTAGCTGAGATCTCGCATTTTTGTAGCCCATTTTTGGGCTCAAAAACAGGGTCGAAAATTGACTTTTTTCCGACTTTTCAAAGTGCTATAATTCCACTTGTTCTGGTCGAATTCCGTTATAATCCGGTGTTTTCGTAATGTAGGTGATGGGAATAAGCCGCTGATAAGGGTTTCTACAGCTATTTTCGGGTTTAAAGAAAATCGATTTTTCGCATTTTCAAAGTGCTATAATTCCCTTAGTTTTTCTCCAAACTCATTATAACCCGGTGTTTTCGTGTTGTAGGTGATGGGAACAAGCCGCTGGTATCGTTAGTTCAAATTCGAAAAAAATCAATTTTTGGTGAAAAATTCGATACGGTGGGGTATACCCTTAAAATGAAAAATCCCAAACTTTGGAGGTCCATTTCTCGGCTTCTATGGGTCCTATCGGGAAAATTCCAACGGTTTTGACTTAGTTTCGTCCTCCTGAATCCAACGAGACCATCCGCAAGGTCGTAGCTCCCATATTAGCTGAGATCTCGCATTTTTGTAGCCCATTTTTGGGCTCAAAAACAGGGTCAAAAATTGACTTTTTTCCGACTTTTCAAAGTGCTATAATTCCACTTGTTCTGGTCGAATTCCGTTATAACCCGGTGTTTTCGTAATGTAGGTGATGGGAATAAGCCGCTGATAAGGGTTTCTACAGCTATTTTCGGGTTTAAAGAAAATCGATTTTTCGCATTTTCAATGTGCTATAATTCCCTTCGTTTTTCTCGAAACTCATTATAACCCGGTGTTTTCGTGTTGTAGGTGATGGGAACAAGCCGCTGGTATCGTTAGTTCAAATTCGAAAAAAATCAATTTTTGGTGAAAAATTCGATACGGGGGGGTATACCCTTAAAATGAAAAATCCCAAACTTTGGAGGTCCATATCTCGGCTTCTATGGGCCCTATCGGGAAAATTCCAACGGTTTTGACTTAGTTTCGTCCTCCTGAATCCAACAAGACCATCCGCAAGGTCGTAGCTCCCATATTAGCTGAGATCTTGCATTTTTGTAGCCCATTTTTGGGCTCAAAAACGGGGTCGAAAATTGACTTTTTTCCGACTTTTCAAAGTGCTATAATTCCACTTGTTCTGGTCGAATTCCGTTATAACCCGGTGTTTTCGTAATGTAGGTGATGGGAATAAGCCGCTGATAAGGGTTTCTACAGCTATTTTCGGGTTTAAAGAAAATCGATTTTTCGCATTTTCAAAGTGCTATAATTCCCTTAGTTTTTCTCGAAACTCATTATAACCCGGTGTTTTCATGTTGTAGGTGATGGGAATAAGCCGCTGATAAGGGTTTCTACAGCTATTTTCGGGTTTAAAGAAAATCGATTTTTCGCATTTTCAAAGTGCTATAATTCCCTTAGTTTTTCTCGAAACTCATTATAACCCGGTGTTTTCGTGTTGTAGGTAATGGGAACAAGCCGCTGGTATCGTTAGTTCAAATTCGAAAAAAATCAATTTTTGGTGAAAAATTCGATACGGGGGGGTATACCCTTAAAATGAAAAATCCCAAACTTTGGAGGTCCATATCTCGGCTTCTATGGGCCCTATCGGGAAAATTCCAACGGTTTTGACTTAGTTTCGTCCTCCTGAATCCAACGAGACCGTCCGCAAGGTCGTAGCTCCTATATTAGCTGAGATCTTGCATTTTTGTGGCCCATTTTTGGGCTCGAAAACGGGGTCGAAAATTGACTTTTTTCCGACTTTTCAAAGTGCTATAATTCCACTTGTTCTGGTCGAATTCCGTTATAATCCGGTGTTTTCGTAATGTAGGTGATGGGAATAAGCCGCTGATAAGGGTTTTTACAGCTATTTTCGGGTTTAAAGAAAATCGATTTTTCGCATTTTCAAAGTGCTATAATTCCCTTAGTTTTTCTCCAAACTCATTATAACCCGGTGTTTTCGTGTTGTAGGTGATGGGAACAAGCCGCTGGTATCGTTAGTTCAAATTCGAAAAAAATCAATTTTTGGTGAAAAATTCGATACGGGGGGTATACCCTTAAAATGAAAAATCCCAAACTTTGGAGGTCCATATCTCGGCTTCTATGGGCTTTATCGGGAAAATTCCAACGGTTTTGACTTAGTTTCGTCCTCCTGAATCCAACGAGACCATCCGCAAGGTCGTAGCTCCCATATTAGCTGAGATCTTGCATTTTTGTAGCCCATTTTTGGGCTCAAAAACGGGGTCGAAAATTGACTTTTTTCCGACTTTTCAAAGTGCTATAATTCCACTTGTTCTGGTCGAATTCCGTTATAACCCGGTGTTTTCGTAATGTAGGTGATGGGAATAAGCCGCTGATAAGGGTTTTTACAGCTATTTTCGGGTTTAAAGAAAATCGATTTTTCGCATTTTCAAAGTGCTATAATTCCCTTAGTTTTTCTCGAAACTCATTATAACCCGGTGTTTTCGTGTTGTAGGTGATGGGAACAAGCCGCTAGTATCGTTAGTTCAAATTCGAAAAAAATCAATTTTTGGTGAAAAATTCGATACGGGGGGGTATACCCTTAAAATGAAAAATCCCAAATTTTGGAGGTCCATATCTCGGCTTCTATGGGCTTTATCGGAAAAATTCCAACGGTTTTGACTTAGTTTCGTCCTCCTGAATCCAACGAGACCATCCGCAAGGTCGTAGCTCCTATATTAGCTGAGATCTTGCATTTTTGTGGCCCATTTTTGGGCTCAAAAACGGGGTCGAAAATTGACTTTTTTCCGACTTTTCAAAGTGCTATAATTCCACTTGTTCTGGTCGAATTCCGTTATAACACGGTGTTTTCGTAATGTAGGTGATGGGAATAAGCCGCTGATAAGGGTTTCTACAGCTATTTTCGGGTTTAAAGAAAATCGATTTTTCGCATTTTCAAAGTGCTATAATTCCCTTAGTTTTTCTCGAAACTCATTATAACCCGGTGTTTTCGTGTTGTAGGTGATGGGAACAAGCCGCTGATAAGGGTTTCTACAGCTATTTTCGGGTTTAAAGAAAATCGATTTTTCGCATTTTCAAAGTGCTATAATTCCCTTAGTTTTTCTCGAAACTCATTATAACCCGGTGTTTTCGTGTTGTAGGTGATGGGAACAAGCCGCTGGTATCGTTAGTTCAAATTCGAAAAAAATCAATTTTTGGTGAAAAATTCGATACGGGGGGGTATACCCGAAAAATGAAAAAACCCAAATTTTGAAGGCCGATATCTCGGCTTCTATGGAAGCTATCGGGAAAATTCCAACGGTTTTGTCTTAGCTTTGTCCTTCTAAATTTAACGCGACCATCCGCAAGGTCGTAGCTTGTACGATAGCCGAGATATGGCATTTTTAATGCCCATTTTTTGCCTCAAAAGCGAGGACGAAAAAATACTCGATTTCCTGGTTCTGCTCGGATTCCCTCATAACCCAGTATTTTCATGAGAATAATCCGCTGGTATAGTTAGTTCAAATTCGAAAAAAAAAAAAATTTTCTGAAAAAAATCCAAACGGGGGAGTATACTCGAAAAATGAAAAAACCCAAATTTTGAAGGCCGATATCTCGGCTTCTCTGGGAGCTAACGGGAAAATTCCAACGGTTTTGTCTTAGATTCGTCCTTCTGAATTTAATGCGACCATCCGCAAGGTCGTAGCTTTTACGATAGCCGAGATATGGCATTTTTGATGCCCATATTTGGCCTCAAAAACGAGGTCGAAAAAATACTCGATTTCTTAGTTCTGCTCGGATTCCCTTATAACCCGGTATTTTCATGATCTACTTGATGAGAACAATCCGCTGGTATGATTAGTTCAAATTCGAAAAAAAAAAATTCTGAAAAAAATCCAAATGGGGGGGTATACCCGAAAAATGAAAAAACCCAAACTTTCAAGGCCGATATCTCGGCTTCTATGGAAACTGTCGGGAAAATTCCAAAGGTTTTGTCTTAGTTTCATCCTTCTGAATTTAACGCGACCATCCGCAAGGTGGTCTATCTATAAATACTCTCTTCAATATCGATGGGGGTTTGTAGACAGAAGTAACACCAAAAGAAATGTTATTCTTATTAAATGTTAATCTTCCAATTGTTACTAATGAGTTTGGAAACCGAATAAAAGAAAAGCATACATTGATACAAGCTTTCACAAATAATATAACACCATCATTTCTGTTAAAGTCTGCATTATTATAATAGGTAATAAAACCGGGTATATTGTAGTTATTTATATTTGAGATTTGAAAACATTCAGTCAAGATAATAATATCAGTAAAATCAAGTTTAAAATTTTCTAAGAGTATTAACAACTCATTGAGATTCTTTTTAATGTTTCTTATGTTTAAATGCAATATGTTTAACAACTTACTGTCCCTAAAAATGTGTTCATTAAGTTCAATTTCATCAATCATTTGGGCAACATGCGGGTCTAAGGACGAGTCTTCCAAAATTTCATCTTGAATTACTAAAACCATTAAATTAACAGGAATAATTAATTTTACTTCTTATGATTCCTAGGTGATACTGAGTTGATGGGCATGCAGGATCTAATGCTGAATGATCAGTTTTTAAATTTTTTTTATGTCATGTTTGCTAAATGACAGTTATTGCACTTCAACAATTGAATATTACACTGTGCGGTGTCATGTGAACCAGAACACTTAGCACATACCTTATTCTTATCACATTTATTACTTTTGTGATAAAAGCCTTGACAGTTAAAACAATGTGTCACACTAAGATCTTCATACACTGGATATCTTTCCCACTCTAGATAAATCTTTTTTTCTTCCATTAATTGTTTAAATAACTTTGGAGAACATTCCATGAATACTGTAGATTTATTACTTCCATCCCTAGTTTTTTTGATATAGGTAACATTCAAGTTATCTTTCTTATCAATCCATTTGTTTTGATTTTTAATAGAGCATTCAATTTCATTTGCTGATTTAGTTTCGGCATAGCCTATAATTTTAACCCTAGGGTTTTTCATTTTTGGTGTTTCGATAATATATTTGGTTCCAAGATGCTTTTCCGTTTCTGTCTTCAAAATATTAATATCTTCCTTAGTTTTACATTTGGAGATATGGCATTTTTGATGCCCATTTTTGGCCTCAAAAACGAGGTCGAAAAAATACTCGATTTCCTGGTTCTGCTCGGATTCCCTCATAACTCGGTATTTTTATGATCTACGTGATGAGAACAATCCGCTGGTATAGTTGGTTCAAATTCGAAAAAAAAATATTTCTAAACAAAAATCCAAACGGGGGGGTATACCCGAAAAATGAAAAAATCCAAACTTTGAATGCCGATATCTCGGCTTCTATGGAAGCTATCGCGAAAATTCCATACTCGATTTCTTAATTCTGCTCGGATTCCCTTATAACCCGGTATTTTCATGATCTACTTGATGAGAACTATCCGCTGGTATAGTTAGTTCAAATTCGAAAAAAGTTTCTGGTTTGGCTTCAGATACCTTTATCATATTTTAACGCATGACTTTTAGATGGCACCACAGGTACTCATTATAAAACAAGGATGAGAATGAATATTATTGAACTGCCCAATTAGCAATTTTTCGACGCGACAACGTTGCAAAATGCAACGCAACGTTGCATTGTTACGTTGTCTTATCCGTAGAGACAACACCGTTTTACACCAATTTGACAACGGAACATAGTTTACCGTGAAAAGATGTTATTTTAGTCCTAAATAACACGCCCTGAGTTTATAGCGGATTTCGAAAAAAAAAATAAGTAATTTTTTTTATTGGTTATATAAGAAACCCGCTGTCGTCCCTGGTTGGCCTGAAGTAAGAGGAAGAACGAATGGATCTAACCTAAAATTTTAATATTTCAATTATTGTTTGTAGTTTGTTGCGCGTATGCAGCACGTTTTTTAACTTAAACTTTTACAAAAAAATCATAAGCTCTTCGAAAAATATAAACTCAGGATGTAATGTTAACATTACATTTTCAGTTCTCATTGCTACTGCTGCTATTTAAATCCTAAAAAATAAAACTTTATAAAATTGACCATGGCTTTCAAACTACAAGTAGGATTCAAAGAAATTCCAATAATTTCAAGCAAAAAATTAATTATAAAAATAAAAATATAGATTAAGTAGGTTATGTTGAATTGAATATTTTTTCTTCCTCTCTCTACCTTTGTTTTTCATCTTCTTCCTAAAGCTCTTAACATGTCAAAAATCTCCCTCTACAGCGAAAAATGCTCAACACAGACGATCAGGCAATGTAATACCCATTCGCTCACGATGAGGTTACGTTGTTCTTACTGGGTTTTTGATTCTAAAAATTGTACACGTCTGCACGTCGTTGTTTTAAGTCTAAATTACTACTGTTACTGTCTATAACTCTATAGTAAAAAAATACCATGTAAAAACAACAGAGTTTTACAATACAGGTGCAGTACGTCGAAATTTGGTCGAAAATAAACGTCGTTGCAAAACCAACTAAATTTTGCACTGAAAACAACGTTACAACTAGTGAAAATAAGAGTAGTCTCAATTTAGGTGACTGCAAATTGTTTCTTGGGTGGGTTTTCTTTTTGGTTACAAACTCAAAACTAGTCTCTTATAAATAATTATATCGGAATATATATATTTTATAATAGTCAAAAAACAGATTTCCAGTAAACCCTTTACCTTTTAAATAAAATTTCAGATCTAAAATCCTACTAATAAAAAATAGCTTAGAACTGCCTGTTAAATCTAAATTAAAAAGAGTGTTTCGTTCTGCTTTATTTTTGCTCGTGATAAAGTGAAATTTGAATCACAAAGTGACAGGCTAGTGTGTTACGCGGCCTGGGTGCATAAAGTTACCTCGCCGGTTACCTGTTTATCCGTCGAAAACAGATTTGGAACAGCAGTTTAATTTGGGCCAGACCAGTTAATTAGAGGGACGATTTAATTGCAAACGACGGCGCCCCAGGCACACCTTCATTTGTTTTGGAATTAGTTGTCATTAGACAAGGATTGTTTGGATAAATGTCGTACCTAATTTAACATAATTTCCAGTTTTAACTGCGCCAGACGTATGTACAAACAAATTTGATAATGTAAAGGCTACTTGTAATTAATTTGGTGGAAAATATCCCTTATGCTTGTTCTCCTTAGGAAGATTATGAACTAAAACCCCATGTTATTTGATTCAAGTTACATACATATAATTTTAAGCTACGTTCGCTGTCTTATTTTTAGGATCGTTTTAATATCAAAATAAGATATATTTTGATTTTTGTTTAGTACACTATATCCTGTTTTGGTTGTTTTTGTATTCTATCCTCCTTATTACTATATATAGGACCTCGCGGTTTTCACTGACCTGTGCCATTTTTTCAACAAGTTTTATTACTATAAACAACAATTACCTTTTATTTCTGAGATACATTGAAATGACGAAAGAGAAATTTTGGTTACCCGGATCTTTGGGTTTAGATGATGTTCTTCTCTTACTGTTAAATGATGGCGTCCTTCTGACCCGTGCAATATCTTTTTTGTCCCTTAGTTCTACCAAGGTTTTCATTTCTCACCAAATATAAAAATTATTCTTTCTAAAGCAGGCGTCAAAGAAAAATAGGTTGCTTTTAAAAAAAATTAATTCACTTAAGTGCGACTCTATTGTACTAATTGCGAGTGGCGTATACTTGCTTGTCTTTTTTCTCTTTTAGATCATATTTAAACTTCAAGTCCAGTTCTTCTTTAGTCAGGTTTTTATTTAATTGGTAGATGTAAATTTTCCAAAAAGACTCTTGGTTTTTTTCTATCACTTTAGATATATAAGTCTTTAACCAATCTCTTTAATATTTTAAACTCGTCTGTAAATACATTTAGTTGTTTGGAAATTAAACCTTTTATTTCTTCATTTCACAGCAAAAATTTATATTGCGAACAGTGCAATTGTTAAATTCTTGACAGCAATACATATCAATTTTTTTCCAGTTTTCAGATTCCAGCTTCCACTCTCGAGTGCACCTCAGCCTGTAATAGACTCCTATTCTCTCCTTAATATCTATCTATTCTACCCAGCTTAACACGTTCCTGTCCTCTATTATCTTGTAGAGATCTTTTGCTGCTGTGGTATCTAGTTTTTCAACGTAGACATTTAATATTCAAACTATTTGCTCTCTGGTCCAATTAGAAGACTTGCAGGTTACCTTTTAAGAAGTTCATTTGCTTCCTCACTGTGTTCCAGCCCCCATTTAAGTTTTATATTGTTATGGTTTCACAGCTTCTTTAAATCCAGTATGCACCTACATACCAGCTTGATTATAGCAGTGCTTTAAGATCTTCTTATTATTGTAGGCTCTTCTATTACTGTAAAATTCTCTAATGATTAGAATATTTTTTGTCTTTGGTTTTCTCTCCGGCTCTCGCGCCTTCATCGTTCTGTAATCCACTTGTGTACAGACTAGATCCTCACTATTTCTATGGTCGCTGTTGTTTTACTCTAATGCTTTATCATCACAGATTATCTGCAACTTTTTAAATCTTCTGAAGTCAAGTTCAGTATTATTATAGCCTATCCGCTGTCTCAGTGTGGCTTTGCCAATTAAATGAAATGGTGACAAGTTCAATAGAGCTCTATGAATGCTGTGATCGTAGTTTTCATGGCCTTTGTGATACCTAGAGAAGCTAGTCTTTGTTTTTTACTCAACTTCTATCTTCCTGTAATTTTTTGACCATTTTGTCAAATCTGCGTACGTAATGGTTAATAGCACCATCCTGGTGTAGGTGCAGTGTACCATCTTACTTCAAAGTATTTAAATTCTCTCAAAGAATGATTCTATCTTTCAGTGATAGCTCGAAGATTTCTAGTTTTCGCTTGTTAGCGATTTTGTGAATTTAAGAGGACTGATGATGTCCATTTTCTTGCAACACTAAAGGCTTAATAGTACAGTCAATTGGTAGTTTCACCTAGAAAGTTTTCCGGGAGTTTTGAAAATTGTTGATTTTATAGATTTCGACGTGCTCTTTTCGAATTTTTACTTTGCTACCTCGTATCTTTACCGCTTGCGCTGCCATATTGGAAAAATGGCGCCCAAATACAGTTTTTTAATGATAACTCCGTTTCAAGTCATTTTACGATAAAAATAGTTATGTATTAAATTAAACTAGAGAAAATTTCCTACAATTTATGTATTAACCTTTTTTTTGTAAAATCAATAGTTTCAGTGTACGAGAGTTGCAAATTCCACTCCAACCCGCGTTTTGGCCAAATAACTCATTTCCACACCATCATGAGGCAGAGTAAGAAGCGCGTAAGTCGCGCTTCAACGTCGACCGCGATGGAATCGTTAGCTTCATTGAAGTCCTCTTGTTCCTCGATTTTGTCATACGTTTGCTCGAGAATAGACTCTGTTTCTTCCTCCTCATCGCTATCTTGTAGTGAAACGTGCGAATTATCACAGGTACTATTGCAATTGGTGCATAAAACGGAGCACTTTAATCCAGCCTTTCTGTATCCACAGGCACCCCGACATCCCTTTTTGCATTTGCGAGAAATAAGTACCGTATACAAAATATCAATGCAGAACTTAAAAAAGAAATCTATATCATAAAGAGGCAGTTGAATAAAAGAGAGCAACATGAATTAAAGAATAATGTTATACATGGAGTTCCCTTTAAAAATAATGAAAATGTCGCTGAAATTGTCAAGAAAATTGCTAATGTACTAAAAGTCCCTCATAATAGTCCAGAAAGCCTATAGATTAGGAAGTACCAAGCAAGAGAGAAGTTCGTTACCAATTAAAGTTGTTTTTGATGATCCAGAGCAAAAAAAAGAATGGATGATGAATAAAAAAAACACAACTGTAACGACTGATAAAATAATTGGACAAGTTAATCAGCCGGAACCTATATATATAAATCATGACCTCACAAAACAAAACTTTGAACTGTTTAAAAAGGCGAAACAATTTAAAAATTCTAATGGTTATAAGTATTTGTGGGTTAGCCAAGATGGAAGTATTTTGATGCATAAAACTGATAACAGCAGCATTAAATTGATCGAAGATGAATGTGATTTAAAAAACTAATTAACGAAGACAATAGTATTAACATTGAATACATGAACATCCAAAGTGTGCGTAATAAAATTGATGATTTGGGGTGTTCAGTGACAAGTGATATTTTATTGTTAAGTGAAACATGGTTGTATTCAAATGAAACTCCACATTATGAAATTGATGGATATTCATCAATACATTCTTGTAGGGAAACAAGGGGAGGGGGAGTAGCTATTTATTTAAAAAAAACTATAAAGTACACCCTGATTGAAAAGAGTGACAGTAGTAAAGTGTGTAATTGGATTTGTATTGCTGTGGGTAACAAAGATCTTAAAATTAGTATCATATATAGACCTCCACAATACCAAACTAACTAAACTCTTAATTCTAAAAGAATTTGAACAAATAATAAATAAATATTCATCTAATCATATTATTGTAGGAGACATGAATGTTGATTTACTCGAATCTTCTTACTATGCAACAAAAAATTATAAAGATTTAATTTTATTGAATGGATTGGTAATAGCAAATAAAATAAATAGGGAAAATGCTACTAGGATAACTAATACAACACAAACACTTATTGATCATGTAATATGTTCCTTATCATTAAATTTTAGATGTAATGTTAGGGTACATGATAATCTTCTCTCAGATCATAGAAAATTATCAATTTATGTAAAAATTAAAATAAAACAGAATAATATAAAGATTCACATTCAACATAAAGGAGTTAACAATGAGAAATATAAAATTAATTTTATTAGTAATTTCGATAATCAACATTATACAATAAATTCATTTTCAGACTTAATTAACCTTATTGATAAATCAAAAACTGCTGCTCAGTACACAAAAACGATTAAATCCCATCAAAATAATAATTGGGTTACTCCCGAACTTTGATTAAGATAAGAGATAAAGCTTATATGGCTTACAAAAAGGATTCTAATAACATAAATCTTAAACAAACCTTTCAAAAACTTAAAAATTTAGTAAACAACAAGATTAAAACTTTAAAAAACATGTATTTTAAAAATAAATGGTTAGAAGCAGGTAATAATTCAATAAAGCAATGGAAAATTATAAACTCATTTATAAAAAATACTCCAAATAAAGAAGCTATATCTGAACTGGAAATTGATGGAAATTTAATTACAGACCGTGTAGAAATTGGAAATTCGTTGAATGTGTATTTTTCTCAAATAGGCTTAGAAATAGTTAAGGAAGTTGAAACGGAAAAAAATAATGTCAATGGAAATATTGTGTTTAACGAAATAGTAAATAATCAAAGTCTATTTTTAAGTCCAACAAATGAAAATGAAATTAATGATACGTTGTTGCATCTTAAAAGAAATGCTTCTCCTGGGCATGACAATGTCTCAGTGCATGATCTGGTTAGTGTTAAAGAGCACATAATTCCCATATTGGCTAAACTAATAAATCAAGTTTTTATTACTGGTGGATTTCCTAAAGAGTTGAAAATTTCCAAAATTTATCCAATTTATAAGTCGGGGCAAAAATCTTCAAAAAATAACTATAGACCTATTTCATTACTTAGCATATTTTCAAAAATAATAGAAAAACTAATAAAAAAAAGAATGCTCTCTTTTATTGAAAGATTTGTAAAGTATGATTTGTTGCAGTATGGATTTCTAGCTAACAGTAGTACACTTAGTGCTACTTTTGACCTAACCAATTTCATTTCACAAAAACTAGATCAAGGAAATATGGTAATTGCGATTTTTATCGATCTTCGGAAGGCATTTGATGTTGTTAGTCATAACATATTAATTAGTAAGCTTGAACAAATGGGATTTAGGGGTACTGTGCTTAATTTAATTAGAACATATCTAGAAAATAGAAAGCAATATGTATGTGTAGATACTTGCAAAAGTGACATAGCAATAAACAATTGTGGAGTTCCCCATAGTAAATATTTCTTAACTGACAATGCTAGGTATAAAATTTATTATGCGTTCTTTCTTTCAGTGGTCAGATATCAAATACCAGTATGGGGAACATGTTATAACACAAATTTGATTAAAATAGAAACTCTGCAAAGAAAAACCTTAAAAAATTTATTTAATATTGATTATTTGACGCCAACAAAGATCCTTTATCAGTCCTTATCTGTTCAACCAATAGTATATTTATTAAATTTGGAACAATGTAAATTAATATATAAGATAATAAATCTTAAATATAAATCCAATACAGAAATAAAGTATGTTAATGAAATTCATAACCATAATTTGAGGAATTGTTCAAATATACGTTTGGACAATGCTAGAACAGATAAGGCACTAAAAAGCCCACTGGCTGCAGCTACACAGGTTTATAACAGATTACCATCAGAACTGAAGAATTTAAAATCGTACAATTTGTTTGTAAAAAGATTAAAATTATTCCTTGTTAATTGGGACTATGTATAGCTATTTTTAAACATTTAAATTGTGTTGGATAGGGTTTTTTTTTGTTTTTTTTTTTAAGCTTAAGAGAGTATATGTTTTGTTATTTTTATTTTTGATTGAAATTATGGGCGTCATCTCCGGTACCAATACTATAAGTATTGCTTAGGAGATTACCTTAATTCGCATTTTATATTATAGTTTACTGTATATTGTTACCTATTACAATAACTTGTTAATTGTTTTGATTTCTGAATAAAGGATTTACAGCTTGTCTCTTAACTAAAAAAAAAGTTTCAACAAGGTTTCCGGAGCTGGAGGCTCAAGCGTGGTAACTGGAATCAGCCCATTCTTGCTTTTTTCCATCCTTATTGCTCTGCATTTTTTTCAACTCCATACCACTGTTGAACCTGGTGATAGGTTCGAAACGAATGTTGTCGTGCTGCTGCTTCTGTCGGTAGCAGCGATGCAATATTAAATGTATTCTTATATACTCATTTTTTTACGAATTATGATATTGTGCATCGACTGCGACTAAATCATAAACATGCTCGAGACGCTCAACAATCGCTCGACCCCAATCATCATTACGAGCTCTAGCAAGTCCTGAAACAATCTCTTTTATCGATAATTTACGCACGCTATACACAATATTTCGATCGCACAAACGCGCCTGTTTTTGTTTCGCTATAAACTCTGGTGTTATTTAAGCACTGCTCAAAAAACAATGATCTTTGAATGAGAATTTTTGGGCACTGGATCGCAGTTGCGCAGAAGAAGTCGCGACATCGCTCCCTCTACGCAAAGAAACAGAGATTAATTTCTCATTGTATCGTTTTCGACACGCATCGTGGACGACTATCGATTTCAGTCCTTCCAAAAGTTTACCCTTGTTATCATTTCTTTGATTTCTTTGAATACTTGACTTACGAAAAGTCTCCAATCCTTTTTCCTTCACTTCAATCACCTCACTTCCTCGTAATGAATTTTCACAAATGAAACAGTTCACGTTCTTTGAAGCCGTGGCACTGAAAATGCGAACAACACTTTTAACTGTAAAACGTTAAACTCGTACTGATGATTATTTGAGCTCCGTCGGCGGATGTTCCGTATAATGGAGGGGGGAGGGGGCTTGACACCAAGGCCCTTTATACCTGCGATGAATCTTACAGGCACTATTATAACCTCTACAGGCACTATTATAGACCGGCTTTTCAATATGTAGTGCAATATTTTTTGTTAATATATACGAACAACGCGTCTTGGTGTAGACGTGCCTTGGTTTGCGGCTCTCGTACGTATAAACTATTGATTTAAAAAAAAAAAATCTATAAATTGTAAGAAATTTTCTCCAGTTTAATTTAATATAACACATTTTTTTTCATCATTTTTGCAAGGGGCGCAAAATTATAAAAAAAGGCGAACTATTTTTATTGTAAAATGAGTTGGAACGAAGTTATTCTTAAAAAACTGTATTTGGGCGCCATTTTTCCAATATGGCGGCCCTAGCGGCAAAGATACGAGGTGGCAAAGTGAAAATTTGAAAAGAGCACGTCGAAATCTATAGAATCACCAATTTTTAAACCTCCCGGAAAACTTTCTATAACCTAATTAATTAATTAATATAGGTAACCCCCTTTTTGAACACCAAATGACTACTATAACCTAAAGTTATAATAAACTTGTTTTGTTCTATTATAACCATATCATCTGAATGTTCTATAGAGCTGTGTTATCAAGCTAGTTTTATTTAATTTTAATACATAGGATAATTTCCGTCAAAAACTTCTTAACTTAGTAATTAAAGCATACCTTTTTAAGGGTTCTCATTATTTTTTTTAGAGCCTTTTTTTCAATACGTACATAATTACATACGTATATATGTATGTTCAATAAAATAATTGTTACTGTGTAATGCAATAAAAACGATATTATACTTAGTCCCTTGCAATATTATTGACTTATTGACATTATTTTAACATAACTATATGCCTAGGAGAAAAAACTCTTGATCTCGCCTTCTGATTTCTATTTTAATGAGTAAGACTTCATTTCATGCGTTTCTTACATTACTTAAAAATATAACAATAGCCAAAATTTTGTTTTGAATATTACTATGTATAAATGTAAACATCTGTACAGTGTCCGAGCATCACGCATAAACCATAGTTCTGGTCCTATCTTCAATATCCTAAAAAATATCGATTTTGCATTAACAATTGAAAAATAAAAATAACGGAGCACCTTTGCTGCCACGTGCGAACTACGCAATTAAAATTGGTAAAATGGAAAACATTAGTACTAGACGGCGTCGTAACCACCATGTCACATTAGTGACAAGTCCATGGATTTCGGTGGACACTGTCGATTTGTTCACCATAAAATCTCTTTAAAGCGAATAAATTTCGGGTTTTATTAAGGGCCGGTATTATAAAACTATTTTGACTGATAACTTAAATTTAACTTGTGGAAAATTTAACATATAGAAGTTAACTTTATCGGGTGGATAGGGTATTAGTAAAAGTTAACTTTATAAAAAAAAGCTGTTTTGACATCTATTCTGTCAATATTTTTGAAAATAACCTAACACTGAAAAAGCTTCTATTCCTCGATATATAGATGACGGTAAAAACACGAAATTATCTCCTCGAGACTACCGGACTGTAAAGCGTCTAATTTATGTCATACTAGCTGAATGCCCGCGACGTTGTTCGCGTGAAAATAAAAGAAAAGTCGAAGAAGGCCTCCAATAATAGTAAATGCAACCCACAATACACAAAAATAACATTCGAAGCCACCGCTCAATGATTGTACATACAACCCACAATACACAAAAATAAAATCCGAAGCCTCGCCTAAGGTGAGGCTTCGGAGTACATGCAACCCGCAATTGCCACGCCGTTTTTCTTGAGGTCAAGGGGCGCGATTAATATAATATAATTATTATAAAACCAAGACACAAATAATCTTAAAAATGATTCTTTAGATGCAGAGCGAGCGGTAAGATTGAGTCGAGTCACCTCTCGGGTATCAGTCTCGCATGGACCCGCCTTGTTGTTATGTCTACCAAAATATAAATAATACAGAGGCACTTTTTCAATCGTATTTATTAATCAGTTTTATGCCGCTATGCGATATTTATCATATCGCTAACACCCCTTATCGGTGAAATTTCAAAAAGTTCGTTCGTATCCGGGGCCTACATTATAAAAAAACATTGTAGCAGTTAATTTTTTTTTCTTAAGTTGATGCCTGCGACTCGTTGGTGCGGGCAGTCTTCGTTCAAACTCCGAAGCCACGCCCCCTTAGTTCTCGAGGTCACGGGTAACAATTTTCTCATTTTTTACCCCTTATCGGTGGCATTTCGAAAAATCCGTTCTTATCCGGTGCCTACATTATAAAGGAACCCGTTGGCAAAATTTCACGTTTATAGCTATTGTAGTTTGGGCTCTGCGATGATGAGTCAGTCAGGACAAACTCTTTTATATATATAGATAAAATTCCGGCATTTTCAAAGCTTGTAGAGGCTTTCTTTCTGGAAGAATATCTACTGCCACGCCAAGCCAAAATAAAAAACTTATCTTTTGACAGTAGCACATGGCCCTATTAACGTCTCAAAGATGAAGAAGAAAAGGTACTTTTATAAAACTGACATTTTGTTGCTAAAGGTAACCTGATAGTTAAAGTTAACTTTTAAAAAATATTTATGATACCGGCCCTAAAAATGCTTGCTTCCCATGATCTTTTATCACGTGGGCGGAGCCGCAAGTTTAGGCTATAGTCCAATCAAATGGTATTTTTTCTTCGACATTTTTGTAGTTAGTCTGAATTTTACAGGGTACTTAAAGGGGGTATTGGTAAGTCTAAAACTCAGCTTTTGGAAATAGGGGTTAGTGCAAACCGCTCTTATATTGAAAAAATGGGTGCAAAACCGTCTCCCTGGAATATCTCCGTAACACTGAATTGCATAGAATTTTTATAAAAATCTTTTTTAATGAGAATTAAATGATCTTCAAGTTTTATATAAGATTTTTTTTGCATTTCTGTTATATTTATGGACTTATTCGCAAAATTATAAAAAAAGGCGAATAAGTTTCGGGTCAGGAATTTCGACTATCTAGGACCTTACATGGTTTTGGTTGGTTGTGTCGAATCGTATTACGTTTACTAAAAACACTATTGACTAAAACTGTGAAACAACATTGATTTATTCCCCCTGTCATACGGTAAGGAAACAGCTGCTGCAAACTGAATTATATAGTCTTCTATTTCAGTTTTCAAAGCGTTTCTACATTTTCCGTTAAATCAGAATGAATGGTTTTTTGTGTAAAAATCCACTTTGTGATGAAAAAATAATTACAATGAAAACAAAAGGTGTGAAAAAGCTACTGGCGAGAAGTGTTGCTCAAACTCTTGCAACAATTAACTGACGTGACCTCAAATACTACGTGCTACACATTTTATTCTTATTTTCGGAATGATACTTCGGCTCGTTGTAGTAGTATTGTCATCTCCGCCATTTCAACATCAAATCATCTGTGTTAACATCAAATACAGTATTACCTGCTATAGATTTTATAAAAAAATCATGCGTTGTTAATCATTTTTGCTGATAATATCGACATACGAAAGAATAACAATCAATGCAAATAAATTTACTGTAAGGACGTTTTATTAATATTTCTTTGGAGCATGTGAATTGTGTGAAGGATGTAAACTTTACACAATTCACAGATGAAGGTCGCAAATGAAGCGAGATACCATCATAAATGCTGTAGACACCTTTAGGCATTGGAAAGAAAAAATCAAAGAACTTCCAAAAATGTTTCTGATGAAATTGATCAAGCAATGGAGTTCATATATTTATAATGTAATTTTCCTTGTTTAATACTACTGAGCGCTATAAAAGGCGATTATGTTCTTAAAGTCCAGTTCAGAGATCTATTAGAATCTTTGATGTGTCGCAGATGCCGCAGTAACTAGTCCGTGCACCTATGTCGTATTTATTGTCGCATGATGTACATGTTTAAATGGCAAAATTTTATATTGTTTATCTATGAAATCATTTTAAATATATTTAAAACCCCATGTTTTATAGTATTTTTTATTTTTCTTTCGACAATATCCATTTTTAGAAAGAAAATAATATCAAAAAATTGACCGCGAGCTAAAATCCAAGCATCTTACAAAATATTTTAAAAACTTCCAGCACTCACAGACTTGTCACCTCTTTTTAGCCAGTCTATTAAATAAAGATAAAACATCTGCGTTCTGGCGATTTCTACTTAAGGCTGTGCAAGTGATTTTGTATCTGTCTCTATCCCACTGATTTTGAAGATTACGGGGCCGTATCCAAATAAATTTTTGGGCTGTTTTTGTATTACTTTCGTCGTGTTTTTAAAGGGATCTTTAAGGATGGGTCTATCGCCTTTAAAATAGTTGTTGGATGGGTCTATCACCTTTAATAGTTGGGAGGGGGGTCATGTGAGTGTATTATTATTTGATGAGTTTTGCCGGTTTTGCTTTTTACACGTTTATGAATGTGGAGAATTTAGAATTTGACCTGTATTCGTTTAAATTTTTTGCAGTTTTTACTGTGAGGAAGTGTGTTTTTTTATTTGTGTTTGTGGATTTGTTTCGGTATTATACCTAAAGAACTTAAAATGTTTCGACCCTGGTAAAATAGGAAGGAAAATTTGGCAAATAAAGAGGAAAGTGTTTGTGTGGGCTGATGGAGACCGTGGGTGCACAAGAAAGACAATAAGATTCGTGATGAAAACAATAAGAGTGATCTGGACAGTGATTTAGACTTACATAGCTCTGATAGTTCATTTTCTAGTGTTGAGAAAGCAAAAAGAAGCAAGGGAAGTAGAAGCTACAGGGTAAAATCAAGCAGTTTTAAAACGTAATTGTTTAAGTACAGACGCCAAACAAATTTATCTAAATGTCAATAACAATCTAAGGAATGATCCTCAGTTCACAAATGTTTGTAGTTCTTTGCAAAAAACGTTTTTAACAGAGGTTTCCTATAGTATAATATGCCTGTAAAAAAGAAATTAAAGACAGAATAAAAAGGAAAGATGCAGGACAAAGGTCAGACAAATGCAGTTAAAGGGACTTGACATGGATATTGCCAAATTGGAAAGGAAAGTGTGTGTTTTACATACAAAAACAATGAGGTTCTGACCATAGAATGAGGATGATTAAGGACACCTTATCGGCAAGGGACAAACATTTCTCAGTCTCAACCTTGCAGAGATACCTGATAAAACTTGGATTTAAGCTTAAGATGGTTAACAAAAGAGGTGCTGTAATGAAATTGTCAGCTGGTGTATAGAATATTTGAAGAAAATTTAAAAAAAATTGGGAGGAAGAAAGATCCATAATTATTATAATATTTAGCCGAAACATGGTATATGATACATTTATGATTGATGTATGATTTCCATTCTCTGGGAAAAACCCTTTTTTGCTATGGTAAGAAAAACACTGTTTTTATTAAGAAAACAATTCTAAAATTTTGTTTTTTACAGCTTCCTGTCCCTGTTGTCCAGCCCCTGTTGTCAGCGACACAATAAAGACTGATTCTTTCTCCATTCTCTGGAGAAAAGTCCCTTTTTTGCCATAGTAAGAAAACCCTATTTTTATTAATTAAACAAGTTTAAAGTTTTGTTTTTTTCAGCTTACTGCCTGTTTGTCCTTCAGCGACACAATAAAGTATATATAATGTAATGCTTTAGTATCCATATGTTGATGTGATGTGCACATTACATTCAGGATGTAAAGTGTGTGTTTTTTTATAAGGAAAACTTGTGTCTTTTACACGCATAAGATATAGACAGCTAGATGATTTTTAATGTAAAAGTTTATTTAAAAAAATATACTTCCACTTTTCTGACTACATAATTACTTTTTATCAAAAGAAGTTGGTACTAAATATAGAGATGGGGGTTTTCATGAGTATATTATTATAATAATATATCATAATATGTATTAATTAAAAAAAAAACAATAATAAAGGACATTGAATATGGCAGACAAAATCCCCATTAATAATCACCACTAAGTAAAAATAAATCTCAATACTCAAAAAAAGGAAATATATAAAATTTGAAGACAAACCAAAACATTTTACCCTTTTGTGTCAAAAAGTAAATCTTTAATGCCTTAATCCACAGAATAAATGGGCCTAAGTAATTCGTACCACCTATTCTCTCATCACTTGTTATAAACACCCCGTTAATGGCGCTAAAAACTAAACTTATTAAATTAAAATGTTTGATTAAACTCATTTTACGTACTTAAATCTTATAGTTAAATTAAATATTATCTTGCTATCAACTATCTTCAATTTCTAACTTAATAAAACTAAACCCAAAAATCCCGAATAATAAAGTTTTAAATACAAATATATTTTAAGGCCGGACCTGTGCAACTTTTCACGCTTGAGTGGCTGTGACTGAGGTCAGACATCTAACAAAATAGTACGTGGGCGCATGTAGTCAAATTTTACGAATCAAATGTATAAATTCTGAAAAAAAATGCTTAAAAGATTTATTTATTTAATGGAATGATTAAATATAGCTTAGAATATTACTTTATGACTCTTTTCACATAAAATTTTGCGATTTAAACATGCATGTCAATACAAGTGACAATACAAGCAACACCGGCACACGGACTATTCGCGGCACATCAAAGATTCTAATAGATCTCTGAACTGAACTATAGTCGTTCAATGATAAAGGAGCCATTCATCAGGACGAGAGACGTATTTTTAATCTAGAATTAAAAATACCGTCGTTATTTAGCTTTAAAGACGCTAATATCGCTAATTACGTATATTTATCAATAATTGTAAAATTAACTACATTATCGCTATAAAAGTATGAGTAGAAAATTTAACGCCACACAAAAATGCTCTTTAAGAATTGTTTGAATTACCGACTGTTCTTGAAATATCGTCTTGAATATTTTCGTCGCTATACCTAATTTTAACGGGCTCTATCTTTATTCCAAATTATCGGACAACATAAGCAAAAATTGTTCTTTAAGAAATGCCTTTGAATATTGATACTAACTATTTTTAATTTAAAATTAGAAATAACAAATTTCTCTTAAATTGCATTTAAGAGAAATATCAACTTTTTTTTATTATCTTGTGAATAAGTCCATAAATATAACAGATACGCAAAAAAGTCATAGGGAAAATTTCAAGGTCGTTTAGTTCTCTACAAAAAAGGTTTTTAATAAAATTTGTGTGCAACTCACGGTTACCGAAATATTACAGGGAGACCGTTTGCTCCATTTTTTTTCAATATGGGAGCGGTTTGCGCTTCCCCTAGTTTCGAAAGCTGAGTTTTAAACTTACCTCCCTGAGTATTACACTGATACGCCTACATACTCTGAAAAATTTAACCTGGCGGCAAAATTTTTTAATTTCGCCTTTTTGTCATGCGTATTTGACTGGATGTACAACTGTATGTACAACTTTTTCTACGTCTATCAATTTATTTTTATTTTAAGTTTTTTAGTCCATATTTCAATTTTTTTTTAACCATTTTGACTCCAGTCACCTTAGTTCATATTTTAACGCATAACTGTTAGATAGCGCCACAGGTATTTTTGTGTCTAAAAAAAATAGATGCATATTCTCACACTGTTTAGGAAAAAAAAAGCTATTCCTGTATAAAAAACCTATTTTGTGATATTCGTGTTACGAATATAGTAAAAGGTTACCTAGTTGTTTGTTTTATCATTTAATATTAATATTTAAAAATGCAGACCAGCATAAAAATATAGTGTTTTTTAACTTTGACAGTTTAAAAAACACTATATTTTACGAAATTAACTTTTACGATTTGATTTGAGAACATGGTCATTTGACCCGAACGTGATGTCAACTGGCCATCAGTATTGCACGATTTAATGCCGTTAGAGTTTTTCTTGTGCGGTTCTTCAGATCTTTGAAAATAAGCCACAAGCCTCAGCGGATCTTCAGTTTTTCGAAAATAAGCCTCAAAGCCAACCGAACTTATCTAATCGATCAAATTTAGCCCGATTTATGCGCCAGATGCATAACAAATAAATTTACCACAGACAAATGTTTGCACAATGATATATTTTAAACTTAATGACATCAATAGACCGGAAAAAAATTCGATGATTCTAACAAACACTAATTTAAATTTAATGATAGTAAAAAAATATTATGAGTTAATGTCTTAAAAAACTATAATCCCCAAAAATATGATCCTTCTTAAAAAATCTGAACATTACTAATAACCGGTCTAAAATATTCTTAAAAAGCTTATTCAAATGAACTTCTGTTAAAACCCCGCAATGTTTTGTTTTCTTACATAATTTCTTAGGGCATTTGTGTTGGAACTCGAGTTGTACAGCTTAAAGTTTCTCTAAATTTAAAGAAGGATTACCAGGTGAAAGCACATTTTCCGCTTTCTCGGGGATCTCATTTTCAACTTCTTTGTTTTCGCCATAATAAATGTGTATAGTTTGTTTGTTCTTAATTATACGGAGAGAATTATACATTCTTTGGCAAAGAAAAGACAAAATTTCACTGTAGTTAAGGTTTACAAGACTTCTTAGCAACTGTGAGTAAAAAAATTAGGTTATAAGGCGTTAAAAGTAAATTAACTAATTCTATAGTAATAAGTTTATAGTTAAGTATTCTCTTTTATATCAATATTAATTAGTTTCAGCTATTGTAGCTCGTTGAGTCTCGCGAGTTTCCGCGGAAAACCGCTAGAGGTTATCTTCATTAAATTTTAGACGATATTTGCTTTTCAACTTAATGAGAATTTCTTCCTTAAGGATTACTACGAAAAGATCATAGTTAAAACTTTTAACGCTAGGGACCTAAATACTGAAACTGTGCCGATTTGCAATTTTTGAGGCGTACTTTATTGTTTGGAGACTTCTCGGTCGCTTTTTCATGATCTTTTCTAATTTATATTAAAATGCAGTATTGTAACGTTTCTTAGTACTTTTTATAATAATTCGTGGATATTTTAGTCCGCTGTTTTTAAACGCTAAGATATAATTTTCGAATATTTTAAAATGAAAATTTTAGAAACTTATATTTAACTGAGAAGTGTGTGTAGAAATAATGTTTATATACAGAATATGTGACCAATCTTAAAAATTTGAGAGACTTGATTCCTATGGAGTTATAAGGCCCTAAGGGATGTCTCTCAAAAAATCACGTTTTTTTAAATACCTGTTAAAATACATAAAATAAAATATAATTTCATGAAATTTATTTGCCGTTTGTTTGCTTGCAACATCTCTGATGCAATGATGCTAAATGCTTATGTAGAAATAGCAAAAAAAAACACACTTTTTGAAATAAAAATTTGTCTCTTACTTTGACAGGGGCAAGATAATACTATTCCTCTTTAATAAAATATGAAGGCTTTTCATTTTATAAAATATGATAAGATACTCTATAAAGAAATCAGCATTCAAAATTAAATTAATGTAGATAACGTCCCTATATTACAGAAAAAGGCAACAACATCGCAAGGTCGCTCGATCGCATTATTGATTACACCGACAAAAGTAATCTTTACCAGTGACGTCGTCAAAAAATATAAACCTATATGGGTTTTTTTAACGTACTTCAATAATTAAATATTTTATGATTAATATAGATTTCTTAATAAGTTTTTATTATTCTATGTTTATGACGACGGTTGTCCCTTGATATGATGTTATGACAATATCAGTATTTACTTGTGAAAAGATCGGCCTAAATCGTAACCTATACCTATACTATCGTAACAGTTCATAAAAGCACTCAATTTGCCCTTCGCCCTTTTTGCTTTTTCAACCAAAAACTTAAGAAAAAACACAGAACTTCACATATGCCGAATGTAAACACAAAGCCGTTTGTCAAGATATGTCGCAAGATGATATGAGCTTTTCCCTGCGGTGTTGCCATTTCAAGTTTTTAAGAAGCTGTTTTAAGAATAAGAATGTTAATTTTTTTTTTACTCTGAAGATGTTATTTTTGCGCATAGAATCCTTTTTATTTTTAATTTAAAATCTAACACCAATAAGTTGAATTATTATTATATGTGTTGATATATAAATAAAAATGTCCTCTTTTGAAAATTCATGTAAACTTGACAACAGATAATCGATGAATATGTTTATAAACAAAACAACTCCTTTGCCCCTGTGCACATGTTGAACTCAAACAAAGTTGTTGTTTACTAATTCTAGCCTTTCAATGTTCTAAGTTACGGAATAGTTGATATTCAGCATTGAAAACCAACCGTCTCTTTCTTAAGGTGACTACACACACAAATGCAAGCTTGACAAGCATGCGTAAACAATCTTTTTGTACAAGCATGCATAATTTTCCTTCGCCGCCACACGGTACATGCATGCTTTAACAAGCTTCAGTTTATGCCGCGAAAATGTCTGATTCAGACGATACCTTGCTTGCTTTGGCCGCTTTTTACCTTATCCGTAGGAAGAAAAAAGAAACGTGATGTATGGTGTAAAGAGTGGTTACTGAAAAGAAGAACATATTCCCATATTAATTTGCGGTCTGAATCAAGGATATATCCGCGTGATTGGCATAATTATCTCAGAATGAGTGAAGAAACTTACCTGAAGCTTTTGTCACTTGTAACACCTCAACACACCAAGATGGCCGACGTGAGTAGTTGTTGTAAATGTCGTCGTGGGTTTTCATCAAACTCTAGTTCAGTTGAGTGTAGTTTGTGTAATTCTTGGTTCCATAGGGGCTGCACGGGCCTTTCGGTTTCCAGTTTTAATAAAGTTGTCGCACAAGCTAGGAAGACTGGTTCACACAATTGGTGTTGTGAAAAATGTGCCGCCGTTAAGGTTAAGTGCCGTGCATCGTTGGCGCCATCCAATCTGTTGAGTGACCCGGATCAGGTTCAAGATCAGCAGGCATCTTTGTCGGGTCGAGTAATGTCTGGTCATCAGTCCGACTTGTTGCCGTCGCCTGCGATCGCCAACAGCGATTTAGTTACAGCCCGTAAACGTGTTTCGCAGCCGTATGCTTCGAACAGTGCACAGGATCAATTCGCTGTAACAGCTGACGACTTTTCGAGGTTAGGAGAGAAAATTCAAGATCGTCTAGTAAACAAACAGAATATTGAGATGTCGGATGTTGTTTTGATCATATTAAATATTTTTAATGCTATTAACGATCAGAACACTAAGCTGACATGTCTGTTGGATGAAATTAAGGCTATTCAGACAGGCGACCTTGGCTCAGTGGTATCTGAGCTTAAATCTGAGGTCCAAGACCTTAAGTATAAGTTGGATCAATTAAAATCTCAGGGGGTAAGTAAGACTGACATGGCTGCTGAGCAGACCCCTGCAGAGATTTACGAGGAAATGCACGAAAGAGCTTCCAGATCCAAGAATGTTATTTTTTATGATGTCCCTGAGAGTAATGCCGAAGAATCTAAAGTTCGTTTAGATCACGACAAGAAGTATGTAACTGAGTGCTTTCTAAGACTAAATATTACCTGTCCAAGTTTTAAAGCCTATCGTCTAGGCAAATTGAACAAAGACAAATTGAGACCTTTAAGAGTGGTTTTCCCTAATAGTGAGCTGGCATCCTCTGTTTTAAAAAATCGTAAATCACTTGATAACCTTCAAATTAAAATAAAAATAAAAGCTGACCTAACCCCTATTCGACGTAAGCAAGTAAAAAATGCTTATGAAGAACTTACTTTGCGCTCACGTACAGAACAGAACTTATGCATACAATATTTTAATGGCATTCCTAAAGTGGTCCAACAAAAGAGGAATAATGTTATTAAGCAGACTCCAAAAAACTAAATGTATACTTTCATAATGCAGGTGGTTTGCGAACTAAAATAGCTGATCTGCGGAATGCTGTCAACAGTTGCATATATGATGTTGTGATTTTGGTGGAGTCTTGGCTTAATGAAGATTTTCTAGACTCGGAGTTAAGGTTCACTGACTTCAATATTTTCCGTCAGGATCGAAGTTACACAAATACAGGGAGGCAAAGGGGTGGTGGCACTTTGATTGCTGTTCGTAAATGTTTTAAAGCCAGGTTATTACAGACCAGTGATTCAACCCTGGAACACATCTTTGTGCTTGTATCATGCAGTGACAAGAATATCATTTTTGGTGCTGTCTACATCCCTCCTGCTTCTCCTTTATTAATTTATGAGGAATTTGCCTCTACATCCATGGATCTTGTGAGTATTCATACTAGTTGTGATATTCTATTTTGTGGTGATTTTAATCTGCCACATGCGGTATGAAGGAACACTGTGAACGGACTGCATGTTGAGACGGCTGAGTCTATAACATCTGCAAATGTGCTATGTAATTGTTGTAACTATCTTAATCTTAAGCAGGTGAATGGCTTGCCAAATTTGTTTGGTACTTTTCTTGATCTGTTTTTCTCAAGTTTGTCAAATGTTAAAGTCATATATGCTACTGAAAATTTATCACCGGCATCAAACCACCATCCTGCTTATGAAATAAGTATTCCTATTAGTTGTGATTTTAGTCTTAAGTATGATGTTTATTATTATGATTTTGTAAACTGTGATTTTGTTGCCATTAATAGTTACCTTGCTTGCATGAATTGGGATACTGCTTTTAATCAGAAGGATATTAACAAATGCATTGATATTTTTTACAATGCTCTCTATTTTGCTATTGAGATGTTTGTTCCAATTAAACATTTTAAATCATCTAATTTTCCCACTTGGTTTAGTAGAAGATTACAGAATCTTGTTATTCAAAAAAAGATTGCTCACACAAAATTCAAAAATAGTAAGAATCCCATGGATTATGTTAATTTTTCAAATTTGAGGAATAAATGTAAAACTCTTCGTGATGAATGTTTTAGGTCATATATTGAAAGATTAAATACTGAAATTTCTCATGATCCTTCTTCATTTTGGAAACACATCAATAGATTACGTAGGTCTGATTCATACCCCAATAGCATGCATATGGAAGCCGAGGTTGCTGGTCAAGATATTGTAAACTTATTTGCTATTTTAAAGCTTAGGTATTTTGAAACTACATACAGGCAACCTGTCCGCAAGGCTCCTGACTATAAATTTGATTACAGTCTGGATTTAAATCGCATCTCTTTTTCTTTATTGGACATATTTGATGAAATCTTACGCCTTCCGAACAAACATTCTTTTGGCCCTGATGGTATCCCATCTGTTTTTCTTAAAAACTGTGTGTGCACTCTGAGTAAGCCTCTGCATCACCTTTTCAATCTTTGCTTGACATCAGGCAAATTTCCTGATTATTGGAAGGTAAGCTTTTTAACGCCAATTCATAAAAATGGGGATAGAACTGATATTTGTAACTATAGAGGTGTGTGTATTCAGTCTGTAGTTCATAAACTATTTGACAGGTTGTTTTCTGTGCGATTTTCGTGGCACTGTTGGCGATTGCTTAGTGATCATCAGCATGGTTTTTGTCAGGGTAGATCTACGGTGACTAACCTGTTGACTTACCAGTATGATTTGATTGGTGCTTTTGAGAGGTCTGTACAGGTCGATAGTGTGTACACAGACTTCTCAAAGGCCTTTGATAGGGTTGGTCATGAACATCTGGTTCAGAAGTTTGGGGCTATGGGCCTTGGTAGGACTTTGGTCGAGTTTTGTCACAGTTTTTTGACTGGTCGCACACAGTTGGTCAGGATAAGTAATTATATTTCTAATGGTATTGAAGTATCTTCAGGCGTGCCTCAAGGTTCGCATATTGGACCGGTCTTTTTTAACTTGTTCATAAGAGATTTGAGTGATGTAATTGTTCATTCAAAACATCTTGCTTTTGCTGATGATTTTAAACTGTATAAAGCCATTAAGTCATATCTTGATGCTGAGCTACTTCAATTGGATTTAAATAGTGTTGCTGAGTGGTGTAATAGCAATAGTCTGGAACTGAATGTAAAGAAGTGTGTATGTATTTCGTTTGGTCGTTCTAATAAAATTATTAATTATCAATACACAATCAACAATAACGAACTCAAGTCAGTTGATACAGTTAAAGATTTAGGTGTTCTTTTTGATACCAAGCTAACTTTTTTGCCGCACATTTTGGATATTATTAACAGGAGTATGCGTAGTCTTGGTTTTATCACTAGAAATAGTGTACACCCTATTGTTTCAAATTACTTTATTACTCTTTGGTACGTTCCTTGCTTGAGTAGGCGTCTGTATTTTGGTCCCCTTATTATGATTCTCATATTGAACACCTTGAGGCTGTACAAAGAAGATTCTTAAGATCCCTTGCTTATAGAGCTGAAGTTAATATTTTTCGTAATTATTACATCGACTATAATGCTATCAGTGTCCAATTTAATATCCCTAATCTTGAAGTCAGACGGCATTATTCTGATGCTTTAACGTTTTATAAGATCTTAAATGGTTTATATCATTGTCCTACCATCTTGGAAGCAATTCCTTTTAACACCTGTCAAAGAAGGATCAACTCTTCTATGTTTCGTTTACCCTTTCATTCGGCCAACTATGGGTTTTTTCTCCACTGACTAGGACTTTGCGTTTCTTTAATGAAAATAGTTTGGATCCATTTTCCGGCGGCTTACGGTCATTCAAATCAAAAATAAATAATCTTACACTTTAACCTACGTTCCTTGGATAGTGCTAAGTTTTTAGCCCTGTTGATGACTGTTTTTTCAGAGGTTTTATCTTGGTATATATATATTTTTTTTTGTAATTCTAGTATTGTATTTATATTGCTATATTGTTTAGTATTTTGTATTATCTATTTTGTTTTTGTAAACTGGCTCTGCCGTATATTGAAATAAATAAATAAATAAATAATTAAAAAGCAAGATACGATTATGAGACAAGCTATAACTCCCCACGAAAGATTAACACCAACATTACGATTTCTCGCAACCGGAAGGAGCTATGAAGATCTTAAATATTCAACTATAATTTCACCACAAGCTCTGAGTTAATATAATTCCTGAAACGTGCCAAGCTATCTACGAGGTGCTGAAAAGAGATTTTTTGATGGTAAGTAAAATCCTTGTTGTTTTTAAGTAATTTATTACAAAAGTTATAATTTCTAGTAGGTACAAAACAGGAAAATACTTGTCAAAAACAAAATATTAAAAATTTTGTTTGCGAAATTTGAATAATACGAAGATAGGGACTGAGGGGAACTATCGCTTTCCTCACTTAAAGCAGATTGCAACTGAAAATATGTTGATCCAGACTGCTTGGAAAAACCATCGTTATTATTATTATTATTATTATTATTATTAATATGCTGACGAGATAAAGAAACATTCTTGGGCTCACTGTTACCAGATTGACAAATAGATTGGTCTGAGTCAACTGACCCATTTCAGCCATAAATAATGTCTCATTAATTATTTTTTCTGCTTCTAATCTTTGAGTGTTATCTGGTATATCTCTCATTTTTAGAGCCACGTTTTTTCCAAGAATGTCGTATCTATCTTCTTTCGGCTTAGGTTTCTTAAAATGTTGTTCAATTGTTTCTGGCATAGCGTCACATTTGTCTCTACCTCTCTTAGTAGGTCTAGTAGAAGGCATTGTTTTCGGAGTTGATTAAACAGATGAAGTGGATGTGTCTTGTGCTATTGAAGTAGTTGCTTCATTTCCTTGGCAAGATTCTTCCGAATATTCTGTAAATGTAGTTGGTTGTTCTTAATTTTTTTCCTCAAAATGATAATAATAATAATAAAAATAGTTATTTATTCATGACAATTATATATCCTATTAGATATTTACATGTTACACGTTATATTTAGATAAAAATTGTTATGTAATAATGAGTGCCTATATTTCTTTTCAGTTTCCACAAAATGAAAATGACTGGATCACGATAGCGAGGGATTTTGAAAAGAGGTGAAATTTTCCACATTGCCTTGGCAGCCTAGATGGGAAACATATCGAGATTGTTCCTCCAGCTGGAAGTGGTTCATTTTTTTAAAATTATAAACATAGTGATACATACATACACCATAGACATGGTGCAAACTATAATATATAGAATTTTTTTTTTTAAATTTTGGTACGAATGGCAGAGTATCAGACGGGGGCGTTCTTCAGAAAACAGATTTTTTTAAGAGACTACAAAGTAATTCACTCAACATACTAAGAGAAGTAGTAGTCACTCACAGTTCACGTATACTGCCCTATGTTTTCGTTGCAGATGATGCTTTTTCTTTAAGGCCTGACATGTTCAAACCATTTGTACAGAGCGATTTAAACTGCATGGAAAAAAAATTTAACTACCGATTATTTAGAGCATGACGAATTATAGAAAACGTATTTCGGATTTTGACAGCGCGTTTCCGAATTTTTCATACAGCCATCAATTTAGAATTAGAGCATATTGATGAAATAATTAAAGCAATTTGTGCTCTGAATAATTATTTAATGTCAACTGTACGTGAAACCTATGCTCCTTCTGACTCTTTCCACTCTGAAAACATCGAAAATGATATGGCACTTGTTGGATTAATACCAGAGAATTCCAATATGATTCATCTACAAAGATCCCGTATCACTGAAGATATACCCTTTGATACTAAACAAGTAAGACAACAATTCATGGAGTACTTCAGCATTGAAGGACAAGTTCCATGGCAGCAAAACTTTGTACATTAAAAAAAAAACAACATTAAAAAAAACAAAAATATACGTGTAATTAGGTTATATATTTTACTTTTTGTGTAAATTAAAAAAAAATTAGCTAAAAATCGAAAAGTTGTTTTTTGGAACGTAGAATCTTATAATTCCCAAGAAATTTGTGTTTATATTATAAAAATTTATATGATAAACTTACCTCTGTATCATTCAAATTGGACGTAGAAATTCTTGGAGTCTCTTGATCTGCCAAAAAGCTAAGTAAGTGGTGGTACCATAGTGTAGGTTCATATAAGTCATCTGTGCCACTGCCGGAGCGATGAGATGCGTCAACTTTTTTCTTTTCTCTTCTATAATTCGTTGTGAAGGCATTTACCTTTTTAATAACGGCATCCTTATCGGCTTGGCTGTCAATTAATTTATACTTATTAAGTAAGATTTTGTATGCTGCATCCTTCTTCGTCCTATCATGATATTCTGGTGATTTACTTCGCCAAAGACACAGCAGATTTTCGTATGTACGAATAAAATCTTCCAATAATTCTGGATTGCTCCTTTTTAAATCGCTGGACATGATGATGGCGACGCCGACCGACGTAGAGCCATTCACGGTCACGGACTGAATAAATTGTTTGTACAAGCCGAATACATACGGTACACACATACCGTTTCGCTTGCGTACGCATGGCTTGTCCAAGCTTGCATGATTCAAATTCAATCAATCATCAAGCGGCTTGCACAATTAAAATGCTTGCTCAAAATTTCCCTACAGATGCTACAGTTTGCTTGTACAAAAAGATTGTTCATGCATGCTTGTCAAGCTTGCAGTTGTGTATGTAGCCACCTTTACTGTTTGTCCCATAAGGATTATAGTGATAGAGTGGTAAAGAAAGACGCTTGGGAGGCTGTAGTAAAGAAGTTTATTGTGGATTTCGACAACAAAACGCCAACGGAAAGAAAGGAAATAGGTAAGCAAATTAAGATTTTATTATAGCATTTCTGTAATTTTCATTTTTCTATATTTTGTTTTAAATTTTTTGCAATTGCCAGGGTACTTTCTCTTCTTTACTAATAACTTAGTCTGCAAATCGGTCTCTTATGCTGTTCACGTTTCTTCCAACTTGCATAGCAACCGTTTGCCGCCGTTTTGTCAAATCCTTGCACGGTCAAACTATCGTCAAATCGGTAATCGTCCCGATCGCGAACAAAATTGTTCAGCAAACCTTGACAATGTCCATAGCAAGGTCCTCTTCAACAATTAGGGGTCTATACAATATTCGCCATTTGTTGGATAGTATTCCTAGTATTGATAAATCAAATGCTTCGTCTCCTACGATAATGTACGGACTTGGGACTGTCTGTCCTTGCAAAGGACGATTTTGAAGCATTTAAATTTCATTGTTGGACAATTTCTTGTACAATACGCAGTTTTTAAAAACCGTTGAATCGGAAGTTTGTCCGTATGCACCCACGATATTCGATGAAAATAAATTTGTAATATGCATCGCACATAGCCAACAATACAATAGCAATAAAATGTTAGTAGTTATAACTAAATGATCCACTGTCCACGAGCTTTATGTGCTTGCCATCTATAGCACCTACGCAATTCGGAAAATTTGCTTGATTTTTAAACCCTTCTGCTGAGTTTAAAAGGAAGTCTTCAGTTAATTGCAGAAAATACATGTCCTTCATAACCCTCCATATTCCTTGGCACACATCACGTATATTACCCGAAATTGTTGAGTAGCCAATTCGGTAGGTAGGCCGTAAATCGGCCATCGTGCAACCAACTCCAAGGTATCAGAAAATAGACAAGAATATATAGTGTGATCCACGTTTTATGGTGCCATCTCAATATCTATGTTATTAATGACGCATCTATTTGAATTTTTGATAGATCATTTACTATAAGGCCTTTAGGTCCATGTTCAAATTTTAATGTAAGCATTGGCGTACCTTAAGAGAGAGAAAAAAATAGGAGTCAATTCTTAGTCATATCAGTGAATTTTTTTGGGTGAAAACTGAGGTCATATTATTTTTCAGAATTCTTAAAAAAAATTTCGTGAATTCTTTAGTTAAGAACAAATGAAAATATTTTTATTAAAATATTAGTTGATTTAGGTAGAGTATTGATTCGGATGTTACGAATATTAAATGGTTAAGAGGTTTACTATACAATAAAATACAATACTTTCTTAGCTCCATTCATATTGTTTCTGTTTCAGGTGCAGCAATCCAACGGAAATTGAAGCATCTACGAGATTCTTTCACCCAGGAAATCGCCAAGAAAAAAATAGGATGCACGCTCTGGAAGTCGAGCTTTGGCATGTAAAGTGTACATTTATTTCCATCAGCTTAAGTTCCTACAAACCGCTATAAAATCCACGAGCAGCAGCCTCGATTATAATGAAGGACAGTCAACGTCACGTATGGTGCTTAGTGCAGACCACGACTCATCGCAAGACACGCAGTGACCGGAGGTTGCTGCAGTTGAAACGCCACCTCCAAAACGCAAAAAGAACAATAAGACAACGGCACAGACCGAATCTAACGGCGTTCTTCAAACGTTAAAAAGCCAATATTTACTGAAACAACAAGACGTCGACGACGAGAATCGGCTATTTATGTTGTCTTTGGTTCCGGGACTAAAAAAGCTGCCGAAGTACTTAAAGCTACACGTAAAATCCACCATTATGTCCATCGTTTCGAAGGCCACAATGCAGGCGATGAATCAATTGCAGTATACCATGCACTGTACATAACACAGGCAGCTACCTTGACCATACCACGTCAAATAGTTATAATAGTTACCAGCAAGAATTGACCTTCCCTCAGCGTCCACCGTGGACACCTTTTCACCCTCACAACAGTGGTCAGCAGTAGTACAATTTGATTTTTAGATATATACATATTGGTACATATGTTCATTTACGACTCTAAGAAACGTGTATATTTTTTTTAGTAAATCTTTAATGAACAAATATTTTCATTTGAAATTTTACACTTTCTTACCTTAAAGCCACAGCAAGTCTTTCGTCTGGAGAGATGGTTTTTCGAAATGTGGTGTCTTGTTTTCGGAAGTGCGGTCCAACGAGTTCAAATAGCTCCTGGAACGTTCTTTTTCTTATTCGGAAAAACATAAAAAAGTTTTCCTCGTATTGTCGCAAGTTTTCGTACAAAGTGTGATAAAAGCATTTTTGCGCTCATGATGACAAAATATGATGGACTCACCATATTCTTTTTTCACGCGCTTATTTTGCTTCTTACGTAAGAGCAAAACAAGCAGCAATATGTCTTCGTCCACGTCCATAACGAAATTTAGAGAAGCGCGGTGAAGTCGCGTGTGCTCAATTGGGTGCAACTGAGCAGCGCCACTTAGCGGCTTAGTGTAAAGGAGCCCTTAGATGATGTCTCAGGGAGTTTGAGCCTGAATTCACATTGATACGTAATTACGGATTCGTTGGGACTACGTGATTGATTAGCAATAAGAGACCCGTGAAGGAAAACACGGAGAGAACTTGGTTAATTCGAACTTCATTCCGTACTTATGGCCCGTTGAACTATTTGTTTTTTATTGTTATTTTTGAGTTTTTACCAAATTTGTACCAAGAATGTCGAGTTTGGGTTAGACCCCGGGTTTCACATATTTTAAATGTGACTATTGTGGCTTTTTAATTAATAGTCAGTGCGAACATTATTTAGAACACCAAGGTTTCCTAGTATATATGGAGGGAAACCAGGGTCTTACCTTCGAGCTTTGCGCCACTGAGAACAATATTTTAACTTTAGTGGTCAAAAACACAGCAAATTAGATGACGAGATGTTGTTTTCATTCAATACTTATGCCAGAAAACCTCTATAAGATCCGAGAACCCCTTTACAATCAAGGCATAAAAATAGGTTGACGCAATTGTGGGAGGTCAAAACTGTTAACACCAAAAACTCGAGTAAAAATATAACTTCATTTTACGGATACGCTTATCTCTAGTGGATGGGATAAAAGTCACCGATAGGATTGACAGCGTCACGTATCCTAAATTACGTACCTATGTGGATTTAGGCTGAAACAAGGGCAACAAAAATTATTCTCTCAATTATTACGGAATTGAAAACTTGAACATTGTATGAATTGAAAACTCAAAAAAGCTAAAAAATTAAAATAAGTCATAACATTTTTAAATCTTAATAATAATTTCTTATATTTAATACAAACAAATATTTATAAATCTGATTAAAAAAATAACAGAAAAAGAGAAGTTCGAAGAAATGGTACACATTTGCATGAATCAAAAGTTGTGCAGGTAAAAAAAAACAATACACTATATTTTTTTTCGAAAAAAATGTGTTTTTAATTATTTGGGGTTTATAGCCCCAGCGTGGTCGTTTAAAATGAAAAATTATAAAAACTCGGCATGACAGGTCGGAAAATGGTAAATATATAAAACGAAGAGTAATTAGGACAAGTAATATTTTAGCGTGAGCTTCATTTATTAAGTTATATCGTAATCCGGGATCTAAAAAATAACATTTCATTTCGCTGCGGAGGTCTTTTGGCGAAAAAACTGAAACAGCGCTGCATTTTTCCACCCGATGGCGCTCTCTTTTATCAACCTCTGCAGTAATTAGTATATGGCTTGGAAAAACGAATAATATTCAGTCGTTTATGAATTTTTTATTAATTTGGAGCGGGTAATTACGTTCTAGTTGCTTTTTTTATAAACACCCTTTTGATGTTGGGTAGGACCAACTAAATAAACTCTGCCACTTTTTATAAATGGAACTTTTTGCAAAGCAGAGGCTTCAAGGCTCTTCAAAATTTAATAAAATAATATAGTACTATATAACATATAGTATATAATAAAAATTAGATTATATAATAATTATCGAGGATATACCACTATATCGACGGATGTCCATCTTATTGGAATAGTACCTCTTTCAAAGATTTATTATCCAAGTAGTTTGGGTAGCGTCTGGATATCCAATATTCCTAAAGCTATATTAACTCTCTTTTGGATTTACTTTTATCAATTGAAACTATAAAAAAGGCATCAATAAGTTTGATGTAATATATTGTTAAGTCTTGGTAGGCATTAGCTAAATCCTTTTAAAATATATTATCACATAAATTTATCGAACTACTCAAAAAGAGATTTGAAGCAGCTTTGATTCCGATTCGCCTAATTATTATGCAACGTTGAAATTTCAAACCTACAAAGACTTTTTTCACGATAACCTAAATCAAATAGGAAAATGATTTTAAACATGGTAATTTATTTTTCGTGACCAATAGCCAGCACAGGAGTATTTGTATTCATCTACATTACATTAAGACTTATTTTTTTATTAAAATTTAATTCTAATTTCTGTTGTAATGTTATGATCTTTTTATAAAAAAATCATCTTTTATCAAGAACTTTATGTAATTTCTTAAAAATTCCCTAATTAGGAATTTATATATATATATATTTTTTTTAATACTGACTTTGTGTATCTGACTATGATCTACCGCAATATAGTTGCAAAATGTTATAGTAGCAGTTTTAAAAATTAAAAAGTCAAGCTCTTTTATTCGTGCGGGTCTATCGTTATATATAAGCTAAGGACATGTAAACAACCGCTGGAACACTGACGCTGGTACGACATGACAAGGTGAAGAAAGTAACCCTCTAAACCGTAAGTGTAGAGAGTAAACATCTATTCTAAATTTGATTTTATTGTAAAAGTACGGATGCACTTTATTTATAATTATGAATTGGAATAGACATTCACTATGCAGTACTACCCTTTGCTCCATATTTAACTATTTGACATCCTTCAAATTATAACTAATAAAGATGAAATTTTCTTATACCATATATACCTAAGACAGGATTTTGCAGCCTTTGTATACAATTCTCTTCGACTATAGTTAAACATGGGCCATAAGCTACATCACAAAGAATTAATTAGTCTAAAACTAATCAGTCAATGTAATTTTTATTTTGTTGGTTATTATTCGTATGAGGGTACAACATTTTTAAATTTGCATATGATTTTTTTAGGCAATATGTGACAGTCCGAAAAGCGTAGATCACTATCTGTAATAAGATCCAAATTTCGAGCAGATTAAATAGCACGCAGTCGTTCCTTATTAACTGAAATAATTATAAGATTTTCCTAAGGTATTGTTTTCTATTTCAGCTAAACAGCATAATTTGTGACTTTGTTGGACTAATCGAGACATCATGTTTTCTAGAAATATCTAATAGTAATTGCAGATCCTCATTTATTAAAATATTAGCAGCATTAACATCTACTAGATTAAGGTTAAACTTCAACTGCGTATCATCAGTATGTTGATATGGTTGGCAATATTTTAAGATTGTAACTATATCAAAAGTATACTGGGTTTTTCTCTTAAAATTCCATACGCCAATAACTCCAAAACAAATCAATCTATAGGGTCAATCTATTGGGTCAAGTAGATATTTTTCAAAATTTAAAAAATGAAATGTCTTTTTAAAAATACTCGCATTTAGAAGTAAATATTATTACAAAACCTGTTTATAATATGCATAAACTTATTTTGTATACTTGTTTGATAAAAATTGTGATTAACTCTTATTCTTACAAGTATATCATGAATATTAGTTACTATGGCAACTATTGTTATCGTAATTGTTTTAAGTGCATTTACGAAAGTTAGTTGTTCCTGCTGTATCAAAAATATTATCATATTTTGTCAAAAGAAATATCCAAATTAATTTGGTTGAAAAAAACTAGAACTAAAGAAATATTATGTGAAATTGGTATAATTTAGCAATGAGAAAAAGTAGACATGTTGCTGGTGTTTGGAGAATTCAAGCGCAGGTCTAAAGAAGCAAAAAGAGTTTATGCACGGCTTTATAAACAGAGAGGAGTTCCCCATGCAAAAACCTTTTTAAGTTTTTGGTTCAAACTTTTGGAATTCCAACAATTTGCTCAGCAGATGCCTCTCATTAGTGTCACCAATAATTAAAACATACTAATAGATGGTGTCTTTATAAGACACCTGACAAGCAAATTACTGGTATTTTAAGTAACTCTGCATAGACTTTACCGAGTTCTAAACACATCTACTGCGTTTGGACCATATTGTGAATTAAATATTTTCTTTGTTCTTTTAAAAATCTTAAATTTGGCTAGCTTGATTTGATATTGATTATAATTTTTTATTTTAATTATTATTTAGCTATAGTAAGACGATTGGCGACCATATAACAGAAATTTTACGATACAAACAAATAAAAAGAGTCAACCGATTAAACCATCCGCTCATCCGGCAACGTCGGATTTTCTAATATATAGGTTTCAGGATGTTTTTTACATCGTTTAGTTTAATATTCATGAATTTATATCTGTCAAAGTTTATCAGCTATCTTATTATCGACGTTGACGGCATGACAAAATGAAAAATGTGTGCGCCCTCCATTTATAAATTTTTGGTTTATTTGTAAAAAAAGTATATGTGAAGACTGAATAAAAAAAGTAGATCCAATAACATCCAGATTTTATCTTTAGTCCAGTAGTATAGCTTTACGACCTATAGAAATTATGATTTTTTGTTAAATTCGCAATTTTAAATAAACATATATTTTAAACCGTAACTTTTAAGTTTTAAGTTATATATTTTAAGAGTGTTAAAGTTACTTAAAATTTGGTTACTTTTTGTTACTTAAGTTGAAATTTTTGTTTAATTATTATGTATGCGGTTTTTTTAGCTTAAAAAATATATTTTTTTAAAGTGCACAAATGATTTAAGTAACTTAACGGAAAAATAGCCTGACTCAACCGGGATTTGTTAAACCAAAAAACTACCTAAAAGGGACCTACCGTACTGCACGAACACCGGAACCACAAAAATTGGAAATGTTTTAAATAGTACTGATCATTATTTATCCTAATTATAAAGGGTGCCCCAATAGGAATTGCGCAGCATTCTTATTTTATCGCAGTATGTCAAAAAAAAACTGAAAAGAATAATGTAAACAGTTTGCGATTAGTAGCCATGGAACGATATACGGTCGAACAACGAATTATTATTGTTAAAACACACTACAAATATGGAGAATGTTTTGCGGAAACAGTTCGTAAATTGCGGGGCATTTTTGGTCGACACGATGCACCAAATCACACGACCGTCCAAAGACATAGATAAATTTGACAAAAATGGTTCTGTCATGGATGTAAAAACACCGGTGCGTCACCGTACTAGCCGTTCTGTTGATAATATTGCCGCAGTACGTGAAAGTGTTGGCGAGAATCCGGGAACATCTATCCATCATCGTGCACAGCAGTTGCACATTTCGAAGAGCACTACCCACCGAATTCTAACAAAAGATCTTCATTTACATGCCTATAAGATTCAATTGACCCAAGAATTAAAGCCAGTGGACCATGCGACGCGCCGTACATGTTCTTCTCGGGTATTGCAAAAACAACAAATGAATGTCGATTTTTCGAAAAATAATTTGTTTACCGATGAGGCACACTTTCACCCTTATGGCTTTGTTAATAAACAAAATTGCCGAATTTGGGGCGAAGAAAATCCTAGAGTCATTCATGAGAAGAAAATGCATCCATTAAGAGTCACTGTTTGGTGCGGACTTTGGACAGGTGGAGTGATTGGACCGTACTTCTTAGAGGACGAGGCTGAAAATGCAGTTACCGTGAACAGCGAACGCTATCGTAATATGCTCACTGAGTTTTTATGGCCTCAATTGGATGGTATGGATACGGGCGGTGTGTGGTACAAACAGGATGGTGCGACATGTCACACTACACGTGAAGCAATTCAATTGTTGCAAAGAAAGTTTCCCGGTCGTGTCATTTCACGGAATGGAGACCAGAACTGGCCCGCAAGGTCATGCGATTTAACGCCTTGTGACTTTTTTCTTTGGGGTTTTTTAAAATCCCTCGTATACGCTAATAACCCAACAACAATTTCACAGTTGAAAAACGAAATTAGACGTATTATTAGCGAAATTGGGCCGCAATTATGTGAAAATATAATTGAAAATTTCTCAAAACGAATAAGAGTCTGTCACGAAAGTTGAGGCGGCCATTTGCCAGATATTATTGTTCACGTTTAATTGCAGTGTATTAGCTTTATATTAAAATATAAATAACACTCAGTTTAAAATAAATTATGACTTTTATTTACCAATTAAAAGGTGCGCTCTTATTGGGACACCCTATATTTAACGGGTCCAGGCCCTACTTCCTCGAGATTTTTTATTATGACTGAATTTTTGCAAATGATTACCAAAATTCCTTAATTTTAATCCCAACAAAAATAATTTTTCCATTAAAAATTTTAAAACGATCATTTTTGGACTAGAGGAAATTCGCACGCCATCATAGATATCCACGAACAACAATTAATTGTAAATGTTCTAGACTCCAACATAGATTTTTCTGATCTAATAAATAGAAATATTTTATCACCTGTTTTTCGAACAAAGTTTACCAAATTTTCTAGAGCACGTGTCTATTTTAACTCGAAATTAAAAGAGATTTATTGCTCCTGGTACAAGATCTGAATGAGGCTATTTTAGGTACAAGAGTTGTTCATTTTCGGTACCAAAAAAAACCGAAATTTGTCAAAATCGTTTTTACCTTCTACCGACTTTATTTAAAGAGATATTGGAAAAATAAAAATAGTTTTTCATTGCCACTTTTTATGCTCTACAACATGACGCAAAAAAAAATAATCCGACGTTTCGTTTTTTTTTTCGATCGCCATCAACCTTACTTTTTCTTATGGGCGCCATATTGGATTTTTTCATTTTTAAAAAGTATTTATTATTGCTTTTAAAATAAAATATTGCACTTGCATCTCCGATTACTTCTTCTAGTACTTTCCATAAGAACTCAATTGGATTATATCAATGGGATTTGTTAACAAGTTTATCTGGGAAATTATCATCAACTCTGTTTTATACAGGGTGTCCCAGCGAAAACGAAACAGGTATTTTTGGTATGAAAAAAAAATTTTTTTACAAAAATCTCGAACATGTCGATTTTATTTTCGAGGGGGACAACTTTTCCTTACCAAGGCACCCTCATACCAGTAACCCTCTTCGAGGGGGTGGGATCACCCCTAAAATCTTAAATAGAAAGAGGGGTCGTCTTATTTTAAAGGTCTTTTAATTCTGAATATAAATGCCAAATTTGAAGTGGCTAAAATTTTTTATCCGGATATGACAGCTTGTCAAAATTGTAGAAACAGCGAAAATGAAAAAGGTATTTTGAACTCTATTTTGGATAATATTTTTAAAAGAATAAGGAAGTCCTAATTTCAAAGGGGTCACTTATTAATTAAGAGGTCACCCTAATACCTGGAACCCTTTAAGAGGGGTTGAAAGCACCCCTTAAATCTTAAATACAAAAAATAGAAAAAGGGGTCGTGTCATTCCTTATTTTCAAGGCCTTTTTACTCTGAATTTAAATGGTGACTTCTGAGTGACTGATGGATATCTTGTGGATATAAAAATAGCAAGAAATACAATTTTTACTGCCAGTAAAAGTGAAGAGATAAGAAATACCTACCCTTTTCCTTTTGTGTCTTTTAAATAAAACAAGTTTATTTAAATTACGTCAATTTATTAAATGTTCAAATTGTGCCCCGCTTACTTCCATGCAGGAATACAGGTTTTGCTCAAAACGATGCCTGACGTTTTGTAGAACTTCAGGTGTTATCATCTGACACTCATTTATAATTCTCTGGCGTAAGTCTTCTAGGGTGTCTGGTTGGGTAGCGTAAACTTTTGTTTTTAAATGCCCCCATAAAAAAAAATCTAATGGGGTTAAATCGGGTGACCTAGCTGGCCATTCTATAAAAGGTCCTCTCCTTCCAATCCAACGATCAGGAAATATCTCATCAAGATATTGCCTCACACACTCTTGCATTTGACCAGTAGCGGCAGTTATGACGATTTACTTTGCCATTAAGAAAAAAAGTACATTCATCTGAAAAGCAAATGTTGTAAATAAGACGCGGATTAACAGTTATCATATCACTAAGCGATTCACAAAATTGCACTCGTCTGTCAAAATCGTCCTCATTCAGTTCTTGCGCCAGATGAATTTTGTAAGCATGGAATTTATTATGCTTAAGTATCCTATGAACACTACTTTTGCTTACTCCTGTACTCGTCGCCAATTTTCTGACACTTATTCCTGGCTCGGCATGAAGTTGACCTAGGACAGTTATTTGCATTGCTTCATTGACAACAACAGCATTTTGAACCTCACGCTTTTTATTTAAGACACTGCCAGATTCCCTAAATTTAGCAACTATTTCTAAAACGTATTTTCTGTTGACTCGTTTTTCTGGATGAAGGTCATTAAATTCTTGTACCGTTCTATTGGCATAATTGGTATGCCGAAAGAAAAACTCCATCATCTCAACCCTCTCTGCAGTAGAATAAACCATTGCCAACAGTGTTTTAACACGTAAAAGACTGGGTAATAATTTAAAACTGTTTAAATAATTGCTGCTTTATGAAAAAAGTACCAATGATATTTAGCAAGCTAAATAAATTCTTCAGATACTTGTGTTTGCATTTTATTTGGTATTTTGTTTTTATTTATGATTTGCTGATAAGGTGTAATAACAATAATATTAACAATACTAATAAATTTTTAATCATGTTTAAATGATCCAATAAAAAAAACTGTAAGAAAGGGTTTCAGGCATAAAGGTTTATTTAAAGCATTTTTTCCAGAATTTTATTTGGCTTTCATATCCAGAAGAAATCCATCAGTCACTCAGAAGTCACCATTTAAATTTAAAGTGAAAACGCTTTCAACATAAGGTATAACACGATCCCTCTTTCTGTTTAAGATTTAAGGGGTGCTTTCAACCCCTCGTAAAGGATTCCAAGTATTAGGTGGCCTCTTAATTAATAAGTGACCCCTTCGAAAATAGGATTTCCTTGTTCTTTTAAAAATATTATCCACAAAAGAGTCCATAATACCTTTTTCATTTTCGCTGTTTCCGCAATTTTGACAAGCTGTTTTATCCAGAGAAATAATTTTAGCCACTTCAAATTTGGCAGTTATATTCAGAATTAAAAGACCTTTAAAATAAGGTATATTACGACCCCTCTTTCCATTTAGGATTTTAGGGGTGATTCCACCCCCTCGAAGGGGGTTGCTGGTCTGAGGGTGCCTTGGAAAGGAAAAGTTGTCCCCCTCAAAAATAAAATCGACGTGTCCGAGATTTTTGAAAAAAAAATTTTTTTCATACCGAAAATAGCTCTGTTTCGTTTTCGCTGGGACACCCTGTATATGAACTAAAGTTATGAAATACCCTGTACTCAATTGATACATTTTCATTGAGTTGGTTTAAAAATAACTATATCAAATACAGAGTATTTTATAGCTTCATTTTATATAAAATCGATTTATTCGGAAATCCCATTAATATATCTTTCTCTCTTGCACTCACGGAGTTCTTATGGGAAGTACTAGAAGGAGTAATCGGACATGCAAGTGCGATACCTCATTTTAAAGGCAATTAAAAATGAGAAAATCGAATATGGCGCCTGTAAGAAAAAGTTGATGATTGATGATTGATGAAACGTCGGATTAATTTTTTTTACGTCCTGTTGTAGGACATAAAAAGTGGCAATAAAAAACTGTTTTTAGTTTTCTGATGTCTCTTTAAATAAAGTCGGTAGCAGGGAAAAACGATTTTGACAATTTTCAATTTTTTTCGGATAACTCCGGAAGTATCCGGAATTTTTTAAACGTCAATTTGTTAAGCTTCAAATTGCGCAACTTTGCCTCCATTTAACCGACCCTGTAACTCTTACGGTTTCCGAGATTCCAATGGTCACCCTCGAATTTTGGACACCCTGTACATACATGTACATATTATAAATACTTAGAAATTGAAGAAGTAGTCCATTCTTGCAGTGGAGTTAATATGTCAATGGGTAACTAAAAATGCTTTGGTCATTCTTCACTAAATTTATTTAAAAACTATTAATTCGACATGTTTTGGACATATAACATGTCCATCATCAATTAAGGGGTTGCGTCAATACATCTTCTAGGTTTAAACGATTGATTGTATATTTTATGTGCTTTTGACCTTGTCGGAGGCACTATATCGATAAGATGTATTGACGAAACCCCTTAATTGGTTATTCCTGTGTTATCCTACATGTTATATGTCCGAAACGTGTTATAACGGATTAATAGTTTTTAAATAAATTAAGTGGAGGATGACCGAAGTATTTTTAGTTACCCATCGACTTAGAAATTGTTTTTTGCTCCTATGGATTTATACAAGAATAAAAATAAAAACATATATATTTTTGGTAATACACAAAACTATATCCCAGAAAAGATATTTTTGCTGAAATACATATTTTTAAATACTCCTAAGCTTTATTTTCAATATTTCTAAATTCAGTAGGATAAACAGAAAAATAAAATAGTTGTATGCTTCATTGCTTTGATACAAAAAGTCAACGAATTCGGTATAAATTGGACAACAACTGTCAAATCGAGATTACCTCCTTCCAAAAGACTTATATACCCTATAACTTTAGTTAATTTAGATGTTAATCTGGTCGAAAAGTAATTAGGTATAGGAATTTCAAAACATCTAAAAACAAAATAGATAATAAAGTGTTTGTCATAATAATATATCAAAATTATCAAGATCGATCGCAAAAGCAACCCAGTGTTTTTGTTGCCCCCACTGACTCCCCACGTCCAATAAGCAGTTGGCAATATGAGGGAGTTGACACTATTGTCAGTGTTTAAGACAAGCGAGAGATGCGAAAACGAACATCTTTCTTTAATAATAAAAGTTTACACTCCTGTGAATTTACGATTTATCAAAATTCAGCTTATAATACATGTTCTTATTACATTTGAATTTAATTTTACTGCTTACTTAGTGACAGGAAGGATCTACTGCAATCTAGCCTAATTCATGGTAAGAGGATATACAGATCGTGTTATCGTGAGGAGCTACGTATTACCCAAAATAATGGCAACACCGGTTCGACACGGTCCACTAGAAGGGTTGGAGAGGAACTGGGAATGAGCAATAAAACTATTGCTCGTATCTGAAAAAATATGGGTACAAATGTTTCAAGTATTCAAAAACTCAGGAAATATTTCCTGAAGACCAGTGGCGAAGAATGGAATTTTGTGAAACCATGATGGAAAAAGGCAAATGAAAACGAATAATTTTTAGAAAATATTTTGTTTTTTGATGAATCTTCTTTTCCATTACATGGCAAACACAATCCTTCCATTGTTCGTTATTGGTCTCAGGAAAACGAGCACAGAAGTTTTCAGTTTCGTACCCAGTATCCTCAGAAATTGAATGTTTGGGCAGGTATTTTGGGCGACAATGTTATAGGGCCATATTTTAATGATGGCACTTTACGCCCAAAAGTACCTTGAGTTGCTGCAAAATCAAGTTCTTCCTGCCATTCAAATCCTACCTGATGTAGACCTGGGACCGGTTTATTTTTAGCAAGACTTTCATAACGCGGCTAGGGTAAAAGAATTTTTAACAAATACTTTTCCTAACCGCCTTATTAGTGGGACTGGCGATATTAAATGGCCTCCTAGATCTCCAGATTTATCCCCAAATGATTTTTATCTGTAGGGTTACCTTAAACAGACCATTTACAAGCATGAATTTAGTAGGTCAACAAATTTAGAGGAGTTGCGAAATAAAATTGTCGAAGGTGCCAATTCCATTTTACCTGAAACACTTTTGGAGGTGCGAAATAGCTTTTACGATAGGTTAAGTTTTTGTTTAGCAAAAGGAGGCGGTTTATTTGAGCCTTTTATTTGAAAAATGATATGTTGTTAAGTTTGTATATTTGAGAGTTTTATTTCTGATTTTTTATTATATTTTTATCCGAGTTGATATTTTATTTTTTATTAGAATAACGCCTTAATTTTTATTATGCAAAACACAGCATATTAAACATTTTAAGATTACAATTCTATGCGGGTTTTACACATTGTCATATCTGTAAAACCCGCATTGGAATAAATATTTTAAAAATGCGTGGATTTTCGCGTAATATTTTGGGACATTTTGTCGCCAAACGACGCAGCTCCCACGAAAGTCAGATGTTTACTAATCCCGTCCTCGGGCCGGCCGAGGCGGTGCTCTGCCGCAGGCACTCGTACACACGCGACGTTGCAAAATTTCGCCTCTATGCGGTTTCCTATAAGTAACGAAAGAAAACACGATCTGTATATTCATATAGTGATGCGTCATAGTACGTACATATGACGTAAAATCCTGCGGAAAGTGGACGTTCTGTATACGTCCATAGTACGTAATACGTCTTTTGGGGTACGTAATGTGTACGTACATTATGTCGTGGAGTACGTACAAAATAGGTCTTTAGTACGTACTTGTGATGTTTGGGAATATCTTCCTGCGATACAAAACAAGCTTAAGAATGCACAATTGCAGGTAATAGCCACTTTCAAAAGCGAATCTAATTTATTGAATACTTGGCATAAACCAATGAAATATTAATAAAATATCTAAAGCAGTCTAAATAAAAATAAAAGCAAAAATAATAAATATCTGCGAATAAAAATTTAACCAACTATAAAAATTGCTCTTTATATTTTCTCATGCAAAAAATGATATGTTAAAGAAAAAACAGTAGAGAAGCAAGAAGAAGAATAAGAGATAGCAAGAAGAGAAAAGTAAGAAACCTAATTGGTTCTTAATATGTAGAAAATCTTCATACCCTGTATATATAAACCTACAAGCTAAATCGTCATCAAAAAATTTAATACTTAACTACATGAACTTGGACTAAATTTTATAAAAAATTATTAAGGTTTCAATAGAAAAAACATATTTCTTTAACACCCCCTAGGTCAACAGTTAACAGGTTTAGGACACAGGTTTATTCAAACTGTTCTTAACTCGCCCTCCTAAGAAAAAGCATCTTATCCTAAAACATGCTTTATAAATTGCGAAATATCATAATGGTGCATTAATTAATGTTGAGTTTCGCCAAAGAGCATATTTATTTGCATTATCTCATATGATTTACCTAACTGTTTCAAAACACATTAAATCATTATTACTGCCATACCTACTAAGTTTTTAATTCATGTGCATAATTTACTCAATATAATAAATCAAACTTTAAAGAACTTATATTAAACCATGCATATTATATGACTTGGGTGAAGCCATTAAGTCTGTACAACTAAAAGATTTTATATATTCATTAAAACAATACCTAAGTTCCATTGCACTTAGTTATTTCTGAAAGTTTGAGTGAAATATAAGTTTAAGGAATGGAAATGAACGTTATTTCAGATAATAATTAAAATACATTTAGTCTCATTTCCAAAATAAATGTTTTATTAGAAACGGAATAAATGTAAAGGGAAGTTTTATTCTATGCTTTCAGATGAAATTAAATGTAGATTTTATTCTCGCTCTAATAGAAATGAAGGTTGATTTAGGTTTTTTTTTTTCAATTATACTTTAAAATTAAAAGAATATTGCAACACCACTTTTTTATACTTTTCTTATAACAGTTTGAGAAAAATTGGTTTATATAATTTTCATACATTAGCAATAAATATTAACTATTTTTTAAAGAGCTGTTTATTTTATATTAATTACTAATTTATTTAAAATTTTTAAAATTAAAGGCATTTTAAGTTTTTACTAAATTTTTTACAATAACGAAATGTTTACTTTTTTGCAGTTAAAAAATAAACATAATATTTTACTTTTATTCACCTAAGATTCATACATCTTCGTAACATTTTCCTACAATATGTGCACTGGCATCAATCAATTCTGATATGAATGATATTAACATTTCATTCTTTTAGATTATCCATCTTGTTCTTAGCTAATATATTCCCGGTATTTTAAAAGAAAAATTTTTTAAAATAAGATTCTTAGACTATTTCTATTTTTTAAACATTAAAAATAAAACTTGAACGTGTCTTTATCAAAAAACCTTTTAATATTACGTGTATTAAAACTAAGACTGATATAGATTGAGGTCCTGAGAAACTTAATAAAGAAGAGAAACTAAAAACGGAGTAAATGACATAAAAAAATGCTAATAAGTGATGGGCTTCATAAAGAGGTAATTAAAGCTCCATTACAACTAAAGATGATGTCTAATGACACAAAAATTATGTAATAACTCTAGGTTGATTTTTAATTCGTAAGAACAGGTTTTTGTCTCAGATGATTTATAATTTTACTGTTTTAATGTTACGTAACATATCTGTTCTTATTCTTTATGGAATAGTACAATATCTTTGATAGACCGTATAACGTCGAAAATAATTTGTCATAAATTGGTTTTAGGATTTGTTCTGAAATGGTTTTACCGATAAGAAAATTTTGATATTGTGAAAAAAAATTAAGTTTTTTGTTGATACGAGGTATTGAAAATTTTTGTTTTATTGAAATGGCAATCTTTAAATTATTTAATGTAATTTTGCGATATTTATGTGATAATCTAACTGATTTGACCTGACTTTATCGGGCTGAGACCAAGGAATCGTGGGGTAAAAAAATTTTTTAACCGTAAGCCGAAGGCTGAAAAACTGTAGGTATTAGGTGTACAAATCTTTGGACTAGGCAGTACTTATACAATACTCTACGGCTGTGTATATGTATGCGACTACGGCAATGTGGCTTTTTGTTGTTTATCTTTTACTGTAAACATCTAAAAAATACCCAGTAATTAATATTTAATATTTCCCCTTAGATAAATATTTATCTTTATATTATAGAGGATAAATATAATATAATAAGAATATAGAAGATATTATTAAAGAGATTAATTTAATTAAAACCCTATAATTCGCTGTTCTCAATGGCCTAGGCACGAGGCGTTAAATTCCGAAATGTATTCCGTCAAAAGTGTCAATAGTGTCGTGTCTCGTAAAGGTTAAAAATGAGGTTAAATCGTTTCGTGTTGAACTTTTTTGTATTTATGGTGTTAAAAATGCCGGTAATATGCAAACTGTGTGATAAGTCATATAGCACACAGCTTAACTTAAATAAACATTGTCGCCAAAACCATGGCAAGCAAATACAAGAACGTTCTTACGATGAAAATGTTTTTAAATTTAAATATTTAATGTATAAGTGTTCTTACCCAAGGAATGTGCAATTGTGCAATCATTTATAAAAGGAACGCGATCAGAAAATCGAAGAAGAAAAATTGGAGTTTGAGTCATTAGAAGGTATGAACTATAAATCTAAGGTTTCTTTTAAGTAATAAGATATTTCTTCAATGTCAATACAAACATGTAACTAAAAAGATAAAGAATTAAAATAATAAGTAGTTTTGGTCAGAAAGGTTTTATTTAACAGCAATTCAAGCTATTGTAGTATTATAATTATGTATGCTTCAGAATTTCAATCATGGAAACATTTGGAAGAAAGCGAGCTGTGTAATTATGTTGTTCTTGCTGGAAAGAAAAAAACTCATTCTTGTGAATTACAATATTTTGTGTGCAATAGAAGTGGTAATATATTTTAGTTCCTTAAGTTCCTGGTTTAATGTGATATTGTTTATTTTAGGAACATCAAAAAGTATAAATGATGTAACAAAGAAAAAACGAAATATTAAATCACAAGGGTTGTCAAAGTTGGAATATAATTGCATTAGTAAAATAACATTAAAAAGAAGCAATGGAAAATTTCAGGTTTACCGAATTATAACACATTATGGTCATTCTACAGCCATCGAACATTTAAAAATAAGTAGTTTGGATAAAAGGCAAATTGCAATAAAATTAGTAGAAGGAGTCTCAACGGTAAGATAATTAAAAAAATAAATACAGGTGTTAAGAATTTGTCTCGGAATTTGTTATATTTAAAACTAAACATAAAATAATTTATCTTGTACATTGGCCTGGTATAGTATGAGAAATCAGCTTATATTTCATGTTATTGTGTCCTCCAATATTATGAAACTTTGAATTAACCATAAGTGTTACTCAAAAAATTAAATTTTCAGGATCCTAGATGATACAAGAAATAAAATAGTTGGTGAAACAAAGAGGGTTGATCTACTAACAAGGCAAGACATTGACAATATTAAAAGAAGGTATAACATTCACAATAAGGAAGGGGTAAAGCATAAGAATGACGCTATTAGTATAAAAATCTGGGTGGAGGAGTGTAGGTCTTTAGAAAATAATCCTGTGTTATTTTATAAACCCCAAGGGGAGGCTTTAAAGGATTTTGTAGATTCAGACTTTTGCTTAATAATTATGAATGATTTGCAAACATTACTTCTTAAGCAATTTGGTGAAAATATTATAGCAATAGATAGCACATGCATGGTCTTAACAACTACGATTTTGAATTAACAACCCTTATGATAGTGGATGAGTTTAATGAGGGATTTCCTATTGCCTTTATGTTTAGTAATAAAAAAGACACCTTTATTAATAACATATTCTTTAGCAAAATTAAACAAAAAGTTGGTACAATTAAATCAAATACGTTTATGTCAGATATAACAGGGACATTTTATAATGGCTGGGTTCAAGTTATGAGTTTATCTAGGTTTCAACTATATTGTTCATGGCATGTGGACCGTGCCTGGCGTACAAATTTAAGTAAAATTTCAAATAAAGAAGATAAGGTTTGGGTTTATAAAACTTTAAAATATTTACAAAAAACTACCGATTTTGACACTATAAATACATTTTGTGAACATTTGCGGGTTGCCATTAATAATATGCGTGAAAATGATCATACTAAAATTTTTGGAGAATATTTTGAAAAGAATTACTCAAATAACTATCAAAAATGGGCGTATTATTTTCGTCAAGAATGTGGAATTAATACTAAAATGCGACTAGAGAGCTTGCATAAAGTTATTAAATATTTTTACCTAAACGGTAAATGTGTCAAAAGGTTGGATAAAGGGTTGCATGCAACTCTTAAATATTTAAGAGATAAAACTGTAGATCTGCTAATAAAACATACTAAAGGGAAAAGCACTTTCAAGAGCCATGAAATTTTTAAATCCCATAGAATGGCAGTTTCTTCTAGTTTTGATGTAGTTGTACAGACTCCTGGTATTTGGGCTGTGAGTAACAACCTCAATAAATATATTGTAAAACAAATACTCTTATTAAAAAAATATTGCAGTTTAATTTGTCAATTTTGTGATATATGTGTTCACCAATATAGTTGTACATGTCCAAATTATTTTATCAATACTGTGATTTGTAAACATATTCATTTTGTAGTTTTAAAAACCCCTGTTAATAATAATGTAAATACTAATTCATTACATTTCTATTTATTACTGGATGAGGATGTAGATGTGATAAATGAGGCGGAGGAGTTAAAGTGCAATGGACCAGTGCCTAAGCTCTCTTAAAGCAACTAATGGTGAAACAATTGGTAGATGTGATCAAAAAGATAGAGTTTTAAAAGAAATATCGCATTTACAAACATTAGTTCACAGTTATGATTTTGATTCTGACCATGATAATATTTTTCAACAAGTTATCAGTAACATACAGACTGCTAAAAATTTACTTCAATTACCCACTTCAAAACAAAGTACTATAGAAACTTTTAGGGATATAAAAGAATTATCTGCTTCTCAAAATGTTGTTCCACAAAAACGATTATTTCCTACAATAAAAAAGAAAAAAAAGGTAGAAGAAGCTATCAAAAACCCAAATAAAGAAGAAATAGATGACATTTCTACCTTAAAAAGCCCTTTTAAAAGGCAAAAAATTACCATTTATTTCAACTAACTCTACTTTTGATCACAGCTACATATAAACAACCTATATTTTTTGTTATGGTTAGTGGTAACTAGTTATATATTTTTTAATTTTGATATTTTTTAAGAATAGGCAAATTGTGACTGTTTTTGTTATTTATTTTTCAGCAATTACTGGTGCAATTACTATGTTCTATGTGTTATACAAATAATATGATATTATAGATATTGTCAAATAAAAATTAAAGTACAAACTACGAATTTATATACTTTTATTTGAATTTTTTAGTACATAGTATGTACGAGCTTCATTTGAAATTCGTAAATTACAAATTTAGAATTAAAATTATTATTTTGAATTTACGCACGAACATTTAGCGCATGCCCTGATCCCAATTTTCGTTGACAGTCCGTTGGAATACATCTCGGAATATAACGCCTCGTGCCTAGGCTGGCCGCCATGTTTGTTGACTGGTCTCTAGGAGGTGTTGCAACATCCCGTATATTTGCTGCAACACGCACCACGCGTTTATATCGATGTCCTTCTCTATCTTATTGTAGGCTGTGACGGATGCATTTTTCGGGGTAGCAGCGCGAAAATATCGATTTTTATTGACGTTCATATTTCATCCTTTGGTCGGTCGTTTTGAATCGTTCTTTCTTATTTCACTTTCGATTATTTCATGTCGTTGATCGTTAGTTTTTATGTGTGGTGTTTATTTATTGTTGTTAATAAATTTATATTGGAGTCTGATGCAGGTGAATCAGAGTTGGGTCCGCCAGAGAAAAGATTAAAAAAGGGCAATTTCAGTGCGGACATTAAACAACTTATTTTACATGTTTTTAAAAGGGAAACAATAGATAATCCAACAGTGGTTTTGTGTGATATTTATAATAAAGTGGCTGAGAAAACGGGGGTTGTAAGCAGAAGTGTGCAGCGTATAGTGGCAGAATACAAACGAGCTGGCTTACTTTCAGAGCCAAAAAAACAGGTAAAACCACGACCATATTTGAAAAGTTGTCAGATATAGAGAAAAATATATTCAGAAGAAAAGTCCATGGTTTTTTCTTCCTAAATAAACTACCGACTGTGGAAAAAGTTTTAAGGGTGGTAAATGAGGACAATGATTTACCTGATTTTAAAAAGACAACGTTTTTTAAAATTTAAAAAAGATTAAATTTTATATATGCAAAAAGAGAAAGAAATAGTTTTCTAATGGACCGGGACGAGATTAAAATGTTGAGGAAGAGAGTATTTGACAAAAATACCCTGCGTGTAGAAGAGAAAACCGCAAAATTTATTTTTTGGATGAAACGTAATTGAATGCGGGACAGACCAAAGCCAAAGTATGGACAGATACTGCGGTAACCTCTTCTCGCCAAGCCTTTCTTGATGGTCTCTCTACAGGCCTAAAAAATCCTTCAGGTAAAAAACTTTACAGTACTTTTATGTCTTATGGTTGTTCTTTTTGTATTTTATTTTTTTACATTTAAGGTAAATATAATGATAAGAAATTATTTAACAATATATACTTACATTACTTGTATGTGGTCCACGGAATCCAAGGTAATGTTTCCTTTGACCTTAGAGCGTGCATTTATTTTAAAAAGTAAACTTTTTAAATGAACACCCATTTTTCTGATTAGGGTTCATTCAGAAGATTTTATTATTTTTTGCTATTTTCGTTTTTAAATGACCTAATCAACAAATCCTATAAAGTAAAGAGATAAGTGCATGTGATCTATTACCTTAAAAAAAAAGTTTTTTTGATTATGAAAATTCCATAAATAAATTATATGAGCACAAATAAGTAATATTTTTTTAGGAAAAGGATCGAGATTATTTGTCATATCGGCAGTGAAGATCGATTTGTTTCTGGTGGTCTTTAGGTTTTTCAATAAAAAAAACTGGCGATTACCATGAGGAAATGGACGGTCCATCTTTTAAAAGGAGGTTTGAGGGAGTACTTCCTAAGTTGGGGGAAAATGCCGTGCTCGTATTAGACAACGCTACCTACCACTCCAGGAAGTTGGAGAAGGCGCCTACAACAGCTACCAAAAAGGGAGGCTTCGCTCAAAAAATTTGAGCTATGAGGCGGTCATGATTAAGGCACAATAATTGAAAATTGTCAGTGACAATAAAAGTCAGTTTAACTGCCAGATAATCGATGATAATCATTGATCATTGATTCATTCAATTATCATCGATGATCAATCCAATCCAATTGAGCTCATTTAGGCAAATATTAAGGGCTATGTGGCATCCCACAATATAAGTTTGTTGATATGAGGTAGATATTTAAAGTGGCAGTTTCAATGATAACTCCAGAAAATTGGCAAAAGTGTATCGAATATACAAATAAGGTTAAAAAAAAATGTGGGACCTTGACAATATTATAGATGAGCAAGTTGAAAGACTTGTTATTCCATTGAATGGCAGTGATAACTCATCCAGTGAAAGTGACTCTGATTAATGTATTGTAAGTGCCTATGTCAAATGTCTTAAATAAGTTCAGAATAATTACATTATTATTATTATTAAAAATTACACAAAAAAAAAACATTTATTTTAAATGGCTTTCAAGATCATTTTTATAGGTCAATATCACTTAAAACACAAAATTATAAATATAAGCATAAATCAAGCCATCACTTTCGTTGAATCATCCTCGTTAAGCCATCAATATTTACTTTTAATCTATTAAAATGCTAAAATTAACAAAAAAACCAATAGAATATGCATTTTATTTTTACTAAAATCAATTTTTAAATATAATTTAAAAAAAAATTAAAAATTCATATTTATGGGCTGATTTCGACCCTGGCTACGTCAACTCTCTGACGCGTCCCTTTAAATATCACGTGCGGATGGCGTGGTTTTGTTTTGACGCCTCGCCTCTAAGGTTTGAATTTAGTATACAAGTAGTAGTATACAACATACTTTTTGTAGAGAAAAAATTACTATAAGAATGTTTATTTAAAAATAACATTTTGGTAAGTCGACTTCATAATATTAAAAAAGAACTTGTATATGAGAATATCATTAAAGAAAAGGGCTATTAACCCTTAACTGGTATGGTGGGTCAATTTTGACCCCATCCAAAATAAAAAATTTTATTAAGAGCGCTATTCCCGGCGCGACCAACTGAGAATCCGCTTTTAGTCATTTAGTCCACAGCATAAAAAAACCAGCAGTCGCACTTCAATAAAAATACATTGGCTTGAATAAGCGAGTTCGGTGCATGTGTACTAATGCAGGCGCGGCATATTTGCTTATAGTAGGGATGCCGCTGACACTCGCTACGGTCCACGCGGCTTTTGCCTTGGCTAGAGCCGGACTTAAACATTTTTTTAGATATTATTATCTTGTAAAATAAAAATACCTACATAGTACAAATATTGATTTTTTAATATTAATAAAGTTCATACATTAACAAAATATTTAAACAAAAATAAACATCGCATTTCTACATCTAACAACGACGATATAGAAGAATACGTGCAGGAAGTTAATTAGGTATGTACCATAAATTTAAGAGACCATTCTTTGAGTAGTTTTAAAACAAAAAGTTCATATAAACATATGTCCAGAAATTCTTCGTTCTCAATATACAGGGTGTTAAAATTTAACAACAACTAAAATATAGGCCACTGACTTTTGTGCAATTTTTATTATGTTCTGTGGATTATACAAATAAAACTTTTCTGTCTCTTGAATGTTTTTCGTATCTTGCTTAGTTAATAATAAATTCCAAAAGAAACTTTTCCCCAAATTCCTTGTGTGATCCAGGGATATGCAATTAAGTAGACTTTTTTTTTTCTCGAAAAATAAGCGAGATACGAAAAAGTTGTATTTGTATTTGAGTAAATCAAATAAGATATTAAAAATGGGACAAAATTCAGGTGCCCCAATTTTTTTGCTACAAATATTTCTTCAGGTCCCGTTCGAGATTACACTGAACCTAATAAATTTAATCATGTTAGGGGTAAATTAGCTCCTTAATGTTATAAATAACACCGCCAGAGAACTTGCGGACCTATGTTCATATGAACTTTTTGTCTTAAAATTACTCAAACAATCGCCTGTTAAATAATTTATGGTACATTCTTAATTAACACCCTGTATATTAACGCTTTTAGATTAACATCTGCCTACATAGTAGTTTAAGGATTTAAACTAATTATACAAATAAAGTAATATTTCAAAACAAATAGAAACTCTTAGGCCAATAAATAAAGACAAATAGTTGGCAACAATTCAAAACAATTCTAACGTCTGCGAATTTTTGTTATATTATTAAGTACCAACTAAAGTAAAAGTATACAATTTTGCAACTCTTTTAAATATGGCAAAACTGTTAAAATGGCAGAAATATAAATAATGTCCTTAAAAATCCAAAAAAAAAAAAAAAATTACATTGCTGCAACTTTAATTGATGCTTAATTATGTTATTTAAGCCATACAGCCAAATTTGCAGCTATTAAAAACTTTGGCAAAGTCAATTATTTTGCTTCATTAATAATTTTTGACATACCCCTCTTTTAATACAAAAGTTTTTATAAAAAACGCTACGCTTTGTAAAAACGCTACCAAAATAGTCACTAAGTACGGCGCTGAACTAGGCGATACACCTATGAACACAGTTCGATAAATAGTGAGCTCGGCATCCGGAGAACATGGCTGCGGCATGGCTAAGGATGCTATTAGTTCGCTTACATTTTTGAGCGGAGTGAGACTGCTGGTTTCTTTATGCTGTTTCTTTATGCTGTGATTTAGTCCGTCCGGCAAACATCTGACAACACGGTACCGTCGCGTCGTCACTTGCTTTCCCATCGATCCGCAGCGATCCGGGCTGCATTGCGTTGTGAATTTTTGAGCGGTGTCGTGGTCGACGTCCAGAAAAGCGCTTTATTTTTTTTTGAAGTTTATTCTATTTCTGCTTCATAAGAAGTTTTTGCGCAATTAGTAAAGTATTTATTGGATACGCTTTTATGATTTTAATCTAAAAAAAAATCTTTAGGCTTATACAGATTTTCAATAAACTTTGTAAAAAAATTGCACCAAAACACAAGACACAAGCGCAATTTTATTCTGCATTATGTTAAAATAGGTTTTTCAAATCAAATGATAAAATGATAAAATATTACTATTTATTACACATAATAACCTATAAATTATCTATTATCTATAAATATTAGCTTTAATTATTGTGTTTGAGATATTGACAGTTAAAAATCATCTTGAATACACTTTGATACGCTGTAAGTTTATTTTATTTTTACCAGATTCGTGCTACGCCCAATTTAGAAATTATGGGAAAATACTGCAATAAATTAAAAAAAAAAAGAAACGAACGAAACGTATATTAACAAAAAAATATAAACATATAAAAAACGTATATACATATTTATTAAGGTTTTTACATATTAGGAAATAAATAAAAAAAAATTAATTAGCTTCTGCATCGATTCAGTTGACAGGTTTTTCGCCAACGGAAGAATTTTAAGTTCTGATAGGCAGCCCTTTTGGATAAAGCGGGTCAACTATTTCTGGTAATAAAAAATTGAAGTAGAAGGCTTTTAATTTTGGTAACATTTGTTCCTCCCAAAATTGTTCGTCACGGCCAATCTAAAAAAATACAGAATACTATAAAGAATTAATTTATGTTTTCAATTAAAACTTTCACCTGTTCAACTAACATGCCAAGAGGGCTCCAAATAATAAAATAGCATGATTGCTTGTTAGCTATAGCTAACTGCCCCTGAACTTGGTAGTAATAATTGTGGTTTTTTTTCAAATGTAGGTGGTTATTTTCCAATGTAGCGAATGTGATCTTTTTTGATAATATTGCTTCGGTTGGAGTCATGTTGGCAATGCTAAATGGGCATTTAACTTCTACCAAATCATGTTTATTAATGCAACCATTAGGGCTCGCTGCCAAATAATATTCTTGTTCACCTATAAAAATTCCACATCGAGACACTTTTAAATTAAATTCATTTTCAAATTCTAAAATTGCTCGGGCCTAGCTTTCACTTCCATATCTTGTAGCATTATTGCCGCTAAAATTTCCATACAGCATCGTTTTTATTGCACCACATGGCGAGGTTTTTGCCCGCATTTTACATATTTTGCCAAAATTTGAGGCAGTAATCCGCTGTGATCTTTCTTGTATCCATTTTGGATTAGAAGCCTGGCCAATTGTAGAATTTTCAATATGTTTTATTTCCTCTGGACTTTTTTTCATATCTTTTAAGATTTCTTTTTTCCTCGAAATAAAAACGTCACTGTTTATTTCTAAAGGAATGTAATGGGCGTCAGGACCATAATCCTTATCAGGAAGAGTTTGTTTTCTTTTCTTATTTTTTTTTTTGAAATTAATGTTTTTTGCAGTCTTTTAGTTTGATAAAACAGCCTTATCTTTTTACATCTCTGAATATACCGCTTAGTAAAGGAACGAGGGCTTGTGCCTATTGCGGTTTTATGAAGGATTTCATAATAGCTACCACCAGAATTAAATGACAATGCAGCTGCCTCACAGCGAGCTTCATATGAACCTCGTTTGCAAAAATTTATACGCTTGCCACCAACAAATTTGCTAACAATACTGTTATAATGCTCAGCGAGGTTATTGTCCATATTGAGGATTAGGCTGCTTGCATTATCTATAATTCTTTGCAAAGCTACTAAGATGTCTTCATAAATTCCACAAGTCTGCATACTTGGCACTAAATTTGTGTAATTTGGATTATCACACTTGAAATAATTAATTTCTTAGGGCATTAGAGATGTCACCCCTTAGCAATTTAATTTTTTGGTCCATCGTGGTGTCTTCTGCGATTCTGTGAGTGGTGGCTTTTGTTATCGCACTTCTTAATCTTAAAAATCTGTTCAAAACCTCTTTTCTTAACGCCAATGGTACAGGTACATTTTTAGAATTACTTCGTTTTTTATCTGCAAATTAAAAAGAAAGAAAGTAGAAAACAATAGATACACATTATATAATTGTATAAGTTTAATAGTATGAGTTTAATAGTGTAAGTTTAAAATTTGCCAATATCATTTTATTTAAATTAAATTTAATTTTCATTTAAATCATTAAACGCATTTCTTAGATACAAATATGAAAAAAAAATTTTTTTTACAAAGTTTAACACCCTGTATCTTGAAAACAAACCGCTTCCGGACATATTATGTTTATTAAAAAAAAAGTTTATTTTTACATGATTTATCACTTCTAGAAGTTTGTACAAACCTGACACCCTGTATGGCTTATATGTATGTGTAATAAAATACAGGGTGTCCCATTTAAAATGATATACATGGGGATATCGGAGACCGTCAAAGATACAGGGTGGATCAAATGAGAAAAAACTTGCGCATTTTTGAGCCTAACAATATGCCATTTAAAAATTTTAAAAGCTCTGAGTGGTTCCGAAGATAATCGGAAAATCCGATATTTGAAAAAATCGATTTTATTTTTTTCTAAGCTTATTTTTTATCCGATTTTTTAAAAACTTTAAAAAGCAATTTTCAGAGTAATTTTTTACGTGCTACATGAAGGTATTTTTAGATTTTTAGTACGACGTTTCGTCTTTTGCCGACCATCATCAACTTTTTTTTTCTTATGGACGCTATATTGGATTTTTGCATATTTAATTCAAAGCAAATTTTTAAATAGCATACTATTAAGCTCAAAAATGCGTAACTTTTTCCCCATTTGATCCACCTTGTATCTTTGACGGTTTCCGATTTCCCCATGTATATCATTTTAAGTGGGACACCCTTTATACTGGTAATAAAATGTAAAATATACATACTACATATTTCTCGAATTTTCTTGGCAAAATTTCGTAACAAATGATTCCTGCACTCCACCTTTTGCACCAACATATTACCATAAGGCTTTGATTGCAATAATTTTCGGTGGACCGAGGAATCTCCATCACCAATCATTTTTGTAAATTTTAAATTGTAAAGCTCCATGCTTCTTTTAAAGCCCTCCAATACTATGTCAGCTTCCATCGATGTAGATGTGCCGTTCCAGTTCTTATGACATTTATGTATTGGAACGTCTTTTTTTTATTTTCGTACCAGGAACATAACGAACAAAATTTATTTCTTATTCCCAGAAATAACAACTTCCCTGTTTTATAGCCAACTATACATGCCTAAAAATTACAAATTAAAACATTAATCATTTATGTAATATTTTTATTCAACAGTTAAAAGAAAATACTTATTTTCGATTTTGATATTATTATTATTAGTATTACCACTCCAGATGAAGAATCATAATTGACATTGTAGGATCTCTTTGCCCAAGCCCCATCGGTCACTACGGTAATACATGGAATTCCATCTTTATCCACTTCGCCTTCAATGGTTGCGATTCTAGCTTCTTCAGCGGCAGCTTCTTCCATACTCTTCCATGCGGATTCCCTAATCAAGTGACCCACTTTCAAGTATCACAATTCAGTTTAACTCACTCACAATTTAGTTCAAGTTGTTGAAATTTATTTTCTTCATTTGAAATTACTTTAGTGACGTTACACATTTTACATTTTAGTGTAAATTCACTATATAATCCGTTTCTCTTTTCTTTAATCAATTCCATATCCACAAGAGTGCAGTCAAACGGTTTATGCCGTTCCCCATTTAAAAATTGTTTAAATAAATATTCAACGTCAAATATCCGCCTACCTGCTATCTCAAATTCATTGCTAAAAAATTAATTAATTTCATATAATTATTTTTAATAAATAATGTATTAAATTATTTACCACTTTTTTCTTTTTTTCGCCGATTCTAAATTATTTTCTTGTTGGCTTTGACTTTTAGCACCATTTTCAAGTTTATTATCATTTTCTATACTAAAATGTAATACGTTTAGATTATAATTAAAAAATAACATGTAATATTAAAAAGTTTTAATAAACCTAAGTAAATAATAAACCTTTATTTAGGTTAAAACTGTTTTATACTTACCTTAAATTGTTTATTTTATTAGATCGGGCTTGTTTCATTCTCTGTTTTAAAGATTTTTTATTAATATAATACACATCTTTTTTACCCTCCTTTCGTTTACCCATTGTTTATTATTAAAATTTTTTAAACCGCCAATATAAAAATGGTTAACTAATACACAATAAAATAGATAAGAATAAAAAACGCAAAGACAAAAGAAAAAACAATAATAACACGAAACACAACTACCCCAAAAAGCACAAAATCATAGGTATAGAAATTACAGCGGAAAAACAGTAGCATGCAATTACCGAAATTGATATAATATCGAATAGCTCCCCCGTTCCGTGGACGACTCTCGTCACCAGCCAGACAAGCGGCGCACGGCGCTGCGTTGCCAGCTGCCAGCAAAAGCCGCAGGTATTGGGAAATTTAAAGCTGTTTTTTCAATTTTTCGGTTATTGATATTACGCTTTTATTAATTAAAATTTTATATTTTACCATTTGGCTTAATTTTATAATAATGATTTTATGTTCCCGCTATAGACGAATTTTCGACTTTTTTTCATTATTGCAGAATTAAAAACTAAAAAAAATAAAAAAATAAAAAAAACGTTCTGTAGCGGTGTTCTTTAGGAAATTTAAATAACTTTACTCAAAACCGCAGTTAAATATCTTTTAAAATAAAGGAATTACTGAAATAACAGTAATGAGCGGGTGACTAATGCTCTTAAAGAAAAACTATTGCAAGTGGCAAAACTGCCTTCCATGTATTCCTCGGCCGTACTGAGTAGAATATTTCTGCGTGGCAGTCGCGTTTGAGTTTGCCTTTAGCTAAGGTAACGTAATAACTAATAACGTAATTTTTTGGGTTTTCTAATTTTTAATGTAATGGCTTCTTTAAAGGATAAAAAGGCACCACTAACAGAGCACGAGTTAGAACAGCTTGCTAACACTTTTTTTGATAATGACAGCGACATTTCTGATGCCGAGACTATCGTTAGTGAACATATTTCTGCAAGCGATAGTGATTCTGAACCGGGTGTTGGTAATTTGCCAGATGAAATAAATTTGGATATTGAACCAGATATTTTGGAAGATAGTAGTGATGATGAGAGTGAAATTGACGAAAGAAGCTACTATTATGGGAAAAATAGAAAAAAATGATCAACAAAAGCTCCTGCCACAAGCCGTGCTCGTGCAAGCAATATTGTTTCGCATCTACCAGGACTTTCTGGACCAGCACGAGTTGACAAACCAAATGCAGCCACAGAAGCTTTTAAGCTGTTAGTTGACGATATAATAATCGAGCAAATTATCGAGAAGACCAATGAAAAAATAACAAGCTTGCAAGCTAGTTATGGGCACAATGCCTTATCCTGCCAATTTTTAAATCATGTTGACGAAACCGAAATGTTGGCATTTTTTGGTCTCCTCTTCTTGGCAGGCGTATTCAAGTCGAACCACGAAGATATTAATTCCCTTTTCGCAACTGATGGCACGGGTCGTGATATATTCCGTTCCGTAATGACTGCAAAAAGATTTTTTTTTCTCCTCACAGCTTTGAGATTTGATGATCCAGACACCAGAAGTCAGCGCATTGAAGCCGGAGACAAGCTAGCCCATATTTCCGATATATTTTATCGCTTCGTAAATAATTGTCATACAAACTATTCATGTGGGGAATATGTAACTGTGGATGAAATGTTGATTGGTTTTCGCGGTAATTGTAGATTTCGAATGTTTATTAAAAGTAAGCCGGAAAAATACGGAATCAATATGATGTGTCTCTGTGATGCTCGGACGCATTATTTAGTACACGCCTTTGTTTATACTGGAAAATACACTCAAATGCAGAATCCTAAGAAGCTAGCCATACCCACCCTCAATGTTCTTTCTTTAGTTGATAAAAAATTCTAACCGAAATGTTACTGGGGATAACTGGTTTTCTTCTTTAGAGCTTGTCGAAGAGCTACAACGCTGTAAATTTACCTATGTCGGTACTATCCGAAAAAACAAAAGGGACCTACCAAAGGAATTTTTGCCAAAATGTTCAAAAAGTTTTGTCTTGTATTTAATTTTGTTCATTGTTTTGTCAATTTTTGAAATTGTATTTTTGTTTTGTTTTTTTTAGCTTGCAGGATGCTTGTACACAAGATGATTCTTACGTAATATAGCACATTCTCTTTCTTTCTTTCTTTCTTAAGCAACGACCGGTTTATTTTTCGATTTTCGGATTTACCAGAGACGTGACTTTGCTATCTTATGTTCCAGTAAAAAATCGAGCAGTTTGTCTTATATCAAGTTTTCATCATAATGATAGAATTTTGGACAGAGAAAATAAACTTCCAGACGTGATAGATTTTTACAATATTACCAAAGTGGGGGTAGATGTATTAGATCAGACGTGTGCAAATTATAAAGTTGGTAGACGCACTAGAAGATGGCCGCAAGCAATTTGGTTTCGAATGATGGATATTAGCGCTGTAAATAGAAGTATTTTATATAATAATGCTCATCCAGAGGCTGAAATGACACACCAAAAGTTTCTAGTTACCTTAGGAAGAGATCTAATACATAACCAATTAATTCGCCGATCTCAAATGGAAAATATTCCCAGGGAATTAAAAGCGCTTATTCATCGAATTGATCAGATTCCAGAGATAGGTCCAGGCAGAAATGAACATGGGGAAAGACCACCTAAGCGTGCAAGGTGTTCTATTTGTCCACGCAATGATAATAAACAATCAATTATATGTGATAACTGCCATAAATACGTTTGTGAAAATCATTGCGTAAAAAGAGTTCGTTGCAATAATTGCCAATAATAGAAGGTTCAAACATGTTTGTTAGTTTTTTTATAAACCTTTTTAGGATTTTATTTTTAAAAGACCTTATATTTTTTAGTCTAACTTTATTTTAAGTGCAATTTTTTGGTTTATATGGCCTCAGAGTTGTTAATCTATTATTATTTTCATATTTTTCAAATTTGTTTTTGTTTTAGTTAAAAAAAAATCGAAAGGTCTAATTTGACCCCACCATACTTGGAACGTGATTTTCTTCCGCCATACCAGTTAAGGGTTAATATATATTGTTGAAAAAAATACAAAATTCTTCTAAACTATGATGTCTAAACTCATGGTCAATTCCTTACACTTTGCAAATACATTATTTAGGCCTGTTACCGAAACTAGAATACCATTAAAGAAAAGAATAACTAACATATATTATTATTGAAAAAAAAACAAAAATTCTGTTAAAATATAATGTGTAAACTCAAGGCCAATTCCGTACAGTCTGCAAGTGCATTATTCAGGCCTGTCACCGAACCCTCCCCTGCACTTAATCATTAGACAACCAAATTCAAAAGCAATTTTATTTCTGCCTCCCCCCACAAGTCTAGTGACTTTTTATTTCTTCTCTTATTCCTTCGGGACGCATTTCGGTAGCGTCCCTTCTGCTTTTTAGAACTTATTCATTTATCTCTTTCAGACGTGAAAAAAGTTTGAATATGTCACCAAGGAAGGAGTTCGATAAGAATTTACAATACGTTTATCGCGAACCGTTTCATATTTTATTGAGACAATAGGTTTTATTTTATTGCGATGCACCTAGAAATGTCTACGTCTTGCCAAGTAGGTCAATTCAGTTATATTTTATTTTATTTCTATTTTATTTAATAGTAAATTTACTGCAATATTGTAATAAATAATTCTAAAATAAATAAATTTTAATAAATAACTTGGACCATAACTACCATTTGTTTTTTTTGTCTTTTATCACAGTGCAGAGCTCCCTTTCAATATTTCAATCTGAGAAAAATATCATGAACTATGAAAAAACAAAGTAAGTAAGACAAGAGGTAACAAGTGTAATGATATCAGAAAATTGTAATATTATTTTATAATTATATAATATTATTTAATTCATGTTGTTTTTTATTAGGTCCATAAAAAATAAGAGTAGGAGAAAAAAGTTAAAAAAAATACCTTAATATCAAATAACTTTTTAAATCATAAGCACCTCTCAATAATTATTTGGAAATTACCAGTAAGATTTATTTTATTTATTTTTAAGTTACATAATAAAAAGACAAATATAATAAATATATAAAATAAAAATATATCGTTTGTATTATTTATAAATACGTCCAAGAATCTTAAATTCAATATGTATAAGAATTAGAATAATAAGTAAAGTTAATTTACAATAAGTATATCTACTCAGAAACAGTGATTTTACTATAGACAGCTTATTACTTAGATATAAAAGTGTCAAGGATGACTGACTAATGTGAAATACATATTTTTAAAATATTTTTAAGTCTATAATAACCTCAGGTTTAAGCCCATATATGCATTAAGAAGACATTTCATAATGATTGAATATTGATACGTTATTTTAAACTTAACACATTATAAATAATTCAAAACTTTCATTATATTAGCTCCCAGAAACACTCAAGTTTCCAATAACCGACACAACAAAGCAATAGTAGTAAAGCACAGGTAACTGCATTACGTGAGTTATGATCTGGATAATTAGAGGGACGCCAATTGAGGCCCTTTTAGGGTTCCTCTTATTCCAGTGGGGCTACTTTATCTAATTATTCCGGATGAGAAATGACGATGGCGGAGTGTGTGCTATATTTAGTGATAACTCTGTATCATGTATACTATTGTCTCTATATAAATCAGTAGTGAAAAATTTTGTATTTATTTTTACCCCGTATAAATCGAATATTAAAATGCCATTTTGAGCCAAAAGGAAATAATTTTATATTTCAGTAAAATGTACGTTCAAAAATTCACAGCTTAAAAATGAAATTTTATATTGAGTTTACTTCTTATGTATTCAGAGAGTGTTTATCTTCCGACAAAACTTTACAGGACTTATTCTTTATATTGAAATTCGACAAGGCGTACCACAAGGACTTTGATCTATATGCATTAATTCCAAAATTTTTTATATTTTTTTAACTTATATTTTCCTTATATACATAATGGAAAATGCTAAAAAACACAATGGAAAATTATTATCTTATCTTATTGATTTTGAAGTAGGAGGTCTGCAACATGCGACAAAATTTGACTGTATTAGACGTAGGTATTAGAATTTAGTATAGCTATTGTAATAACCCGTAGAAAGACGTTTTAATAAATATGAGTAATATCTAAAGTATTATTATTATTAATAATATTATTAATGGTAATAATATTAAAACTTTTTAATTCTTTTAATAAAAAGATAGAATGACAGTATCTGCAAGGCAAAACATAGCAGCAAAATATAGAATTCACTTAAGTTATATTCAGTTTATATTCAAGTATTCTTTTACTTAACCCTTATAACTGGCCTATCCAAAAATAACTGATTATTATTAATAATATTAAAACATATATTTTTATTAATAAATCTAACTAGGACGTACTAAGTGTTACTACGACGTTTAAATTGAGAGAAAAAAGATTATTAGAGAAATAAAAACAACTAATTAAAAAAAATTATTTATTGACGAATACAAAGTTGGTACTAGAATAAAATCCGTATACATAAATATATCTTTATCCCTACATATTAAAGTTGTAAAAAAAAGGTAAACATTATTTATGTATTGACAATAATAATAAAGATATACAAGTATAGAGCATAACAGAAATGAGTATTTCTAAAAATTAAGAATTTTACTAAAAGTATAAAAAAGAAATGTAGAAATGAGAATTCAATTGAAATAAAATACAACGTGCGACACAATGCGATGAATAGAAAGAATATATGTATTACACAAGAAAAATAGATGAATAAAAAAGAAAATTGAATAAAGTGAAAAATTAACATCCTAAATCGGTGACATCAGTAATAATAATTAGCATTAAATAATAAAGTAATAAGGGGCAATAATAGTATTTAGATAATTTTATATTTTGGGAAGGATGTTAGACGTACTTTAAAGCGATATATAGTCTAGCAGTGTTTAATGTCAGTTAAGCAATGAATTATAATATATAACAGTATTGAAGCTAAAAGAGCTTTGAAATAATATCATTTTGTGTTTTAGATCGACAAACTTATTAGAGTTCGGAGTATTTTGATCATGAACATCAGATCCCGTTACCCGCTTGTCAGAGATATCTAGGTTGTTCATTATTAATAGTTTTATAGACTAGTGTATTTAAATGTAAGTTAAACCGTTCTTGAGCCATCGTGATTTTTTATATGTTTCCGTAACGTGGTCATATTGTAGCGTTTTAGTTTTCTATTCCTTATGTTCACTAACGCTCCATTGACATTTCATTAATTTCAAGAATTACATTAATAAGTTCAGTCAACTTCTTTTATTCATATTTCTTTAAATTCACACTGTCAATCACACAGTACTACTGTAACGCATCACTCTCCTGGTTTAATTATCCATGCTTTCTGTTGACGGTCCGTTGCTTCTCTGATTGGTCATAATTAATATTTTCTCTGATTGGCTGATATTGACAGCTCAGGCGACAAGTGGGGTCGTTATTGATTTAGTCGGTACTGCGTCCATTTTTCGTGGACTTGTTCCCGTGTTGCAGGTAGGAGCGCACGTAAAAGAGTTTTTTTATTTCCGAAGTTTGTGAAGCAGGAAGTGGCCAATATGGTTTAAAATTTATGGTCCTTAATCTTGTTCCTTTAGGGAACCGTTTATTTCATAATTCTGGTGCAAGATTTTGATGGATAGATAATGAAATTTAGCAAGGGTTTTACTTTTCCGTTTTCCTCTTTATTCTTCTTTAATTGGTGATGGCTGCAGGCTTTTGATTTCCCCGGGAAATTGCTGAAAGCGGTAGAGCTGGAGCCAGAGTTAGACCTAGTATTAGAGATGCCCAGTCCGGATGGCTGAACTATAAATGGCATACATTCACAGCCTCGGTTTTGAAGGCTAGCCGTTCATCTCTTGGAGGAATATACAGGCCAGTTTATTCCATTTATTTAAATATTACTTGTTACAGGATTAATTACGCTTTAGACGGGATCTGGAGAATCCTAAATTTTATTTATTTGGTTAAAATATTTAAAAATGACATTGTTCTAAATTTTTCTTTCGAAACTTTATAAGTACGAGACTGCTGACTGAGACACCCACCATAATTACAATTGCCTTCGACTCTTAATGGAATTCGCCAATATTTTTCATTGAACCACTATCAATATTATCACCAATTTAATTCTTTCTTATTGTTTACAATATGCTGTGCATGGAGAAGATTTCACGGCAATTGAATTGGTCAACCGGTTTACTAAAGCGGACGCCAGTGGCGCCGCGTATCGAATTATTACGATTTGGCCCGTATTTGCACTTTCTACCCGGCACTCTATGGTTTGCTTATTAGTGATCTACGTATGGGCTTTGATTGGGCCCATAGCGGCTAAACCCATAAAGTAACGAGCGAAGTTCCTCAATCCGGTCTTGCGCCCAGACGTCTTTTGGACTACTATTTAAGAAGTTCCGCGACGCATCTGGAGGTCTTTCCAGCTCCTGCGTCTGTCAAAGGTGAACCGTGCTGTCCGCTGTAACGGAGAGAGATTAATCGTGTCGTGAAATAAATCTAGTATCATCTCTCTCCGCCAGCACATTTGTATCTAAATTAATTCTAAAAACTAAAATTCATTAGTGTTTCTGCATTTTTAAGCCAATATTTTTTGAAGCAGGATGGTCTTTAGTGGTTTGATGCCTCTCGAAACTTCGTAAGTAGTTTTCACCGTTGGTGACATTTTATTTGGTGTTCCGTGTTTCCATTGAGAAATCTCTATTAGGGCTCCAGGAATATGAGTACGTAAACTGCCAGTCATGACCCAGCAGTGAATTTCAAAACAAGAAAAGGTTGGGGGGGAATTTTACTGAGGTGTTTTACTCACAGTGATTAGTGTTGCAACTCAGTAAAGCGTTTATACTGTCATTGGGATTTTAACGTAGGTTAGGGGCAGTACAAACCCGGGATTTTTTTTTAATATTTTTTTTTGGAACAGGGTGGGTTGCACTGTGTGCACCGTACCTTGTTAGCGGCTTAGTTGCTCAAGTTACATCACAATACACAATACATACAGGGGACTATAATTTTAGAAAAAGAAAAAAAAATATTGGTTTGTGTTATTGGCGGAGATATTTTTGGGGAAAATGGATATAAATTAATTGGAGCTGGACGAGCTTGAGTATGAGCTATCATCTCGAGGTGCTATCACTGCTGGTACTCTTATGGAAAAGCGTCAACGTTTAAGGCTATATTTGAAATTAGAGAAACTTAATAGCTTGCCGATGTTTGAGGTAATAGAACTGGACTCTGATAACGAAGTTGATATTTGTACATAAAAGTGTAATTTATTGGAAAGTGCTATCTCAGGTCTTAGTGAATTAAATATTAATAAAGATTATCCGTCAACCCACATCATGCCTTAGGCCCTATGTGGTGCAAAATAGCCCATCGCGGGCTCTCGCCCCCGAAAGAACAACACCATGGGACTTGACCCGTAAGCTTACTAGTCTTTTTATTTTTGATCTTAACCATATTCTTTTAATTTCTCTGTATGATTTAACATGAATTTATTATTATTATTATTATTTATTATCATCTTCTCATCTTTATCTTTGAAACTATATTTTTATCTTATAATTATGTAAATTAAAACACGTTAATGTTACGCCTTATTATGTAATGCTTCCGAAGTGATCACTGACGAATTAAGGTACCTTTGGGTATAAACATATATATATATATATATATCTTTCTTTTATTTAAGTATTTGTGTCTACACGTTTTTAAGATCATCAGGTATACTTATTTACTTGTATTTATGTACTTACCATGTAGATGTTGTAGATATTAACTTTAATAAACATCCTATTTAAATTAAATTAAGGTGTTTTACTACTGAGTGAGGGAGTGTGACTGAGACAACTGACCATACAGAGAACCCACGAAGCCGGCCTGATAGGTTCTTTTTTTTCTATCATTTAAATTTAACAGGGTTTCTGGAACCTATCAGATCTAGGGAGTTGTTCTTGTTGTTTAGAACTTTTAAATCAAGACTGTCGAACAAACTCAACTCCCTAGAAATGGTCCCTGTAAACCAATTAGTCTTGCCGGAATATTATTTATACCATAACATACTAACCATAGATTTGTCTCACTTAATAACATTTTTATTAATATACCTTTTATTTAAATTTAACGTTATAAATATTTAATCAATGTCATAATTTAATACGTCAATTTCATATCTATAATATTAGTTATTTTTTGTTCAGTATTTTTCACTACCCTTTTTGATAGTTAAGTAGATATAACACGATTAAGGCTAATATGCCTTAGGTAAAAAGGTTCATGAACTTTCCCCTACGTAATACAAATACTAAAAACTTTAATATTTGCAATTTATTTTTAAAGTGCTGAAATCTACCTAGTACCGAAATCATAATTTAAATGTTACTTTTGTCTTACTTATTTTATCATATTCGTATAACTTATTTTAATCATATCAACATTATGCATATTTTAATTTATAGCAAATTATTAACATTTATTAAAACCATAACAAAATCAGAGGTACCTTAGCGTCTGGGGTTAAAAACTGTAGTATAAATAAAAGTCGTCTTGTTTGAAGTATAAAGTAAAAACAACGAAGGGCCCGAAACACTTACATACATTAGAAACAATGCTCTGTACTCTATCTACAAGGTAGATCCTAATCAGGTTATTGGCACCATCACCAAAACCAATGTGTTTCTTTTTATTTTAAAACACAGTATGTCATGCTTGATGGTATTAAATGCCTTTCTATAATCAAGACTATTATACGAACTTGCCCCAATACTAAAAATGGTACTTATACTCGGCTGCGCTCTAAAACCTGACTGTGTTACGAGAAAATAAAATGCTGAGAAACATATCTATTAATTTTTTATGCAATGATTATTTTCTAAAATTTTCGATATATAAGGGAGTATGCTTATAGGCCTTAAATCAGATGGAAATGTTGGATTATGAAGTTCAGCAATAGGCAAGACATTAGCAGATATCCATTGATCTGGAAATATTCCAGTAACAAGACAACTGTTAATTATACAAGTTCTTTGGGATAGTAAGTGCGGGAAGTAAAGATCAATAATCTGTCTATTTTATCTACCAGCACCTCAGTCTCAACGTCTCAACTTCCTATGACAATATTACTATTAACTACGGAAAATGTAAACTCATGAGTAAGACTATTGGATATATTATGCCTATAAGTATCGGAAACGCGGGCTGAAAAATAGAAACAATGTTGTAAAAAAATGTATTAGACTTATCAGGAGAACACAGTTCCCAAGGATTACATACTATAGTCTAGAGTTAATATTTAGAAATTTTAATGTCATTTAATATCCCTTAAGTCAGTCTTAAAGTGATGACTCAAAGAGGCCTATTTTCAAAGCGAATGGAAGTAGTTACTAAATTACCTAGTTGCTGATAGTCCTCCCGAGTAGGCTGCAGTTTTTTGCTTTTTATGTTGCAAAATAGCCTTAGCTCTAGGATGCATCCTGTACTTCAATTTAGGCATTATCTAAGGAACAGGTGTTACCCGGTAAGCTTAAAAAGGCGCATGCATAATATGTAAAGGTTAATTACATTATCACAGAAAAACTTGATGATATTATTTACATTCAGCATATTAAAAAAAGAATACCAATTAATCTGGAATATGTCATTTACAAAATTTTCATAGCAAAAATTTGAAAAATCTCTTATATTTTAAACTTGTAGGTATTGACGATTAACGACACTTTATTCTACATTGAACTAGGCAATGATCTGATATATCGTCCATTTTTAAAACCAAAGCACGATATACATAATCTGAATTATTTGTTACTAAAATATCAAGAAGTATTTTGCTCTGTGTAGTAACCCTAGTGGGCTCTTTAATTATTTCATGCAAACTATATCTTTCTAAAAACATTTTAGCAGCTTTAAATCCACTGCTATTAAAGAAAATAATCAATAATATAGTAAAAGCTAGATAATAAGTAATCAAACTGAGGAAGTAGATTAGATAAACAGCTATCCAAAGCGGGCGATAGACTGAGGCGAATTAATTTTTTTTTCATAATTGAGAAGGTTGCTTTTTAAAAATATTAGTAAAGGCAGATACTGGTTTGCGCTAAAGTTCTAGAGATATTGCATAATACAAGGAATTATGTAGTAAGAAAACAACTTTTCAAAAGTGCACTTCCATGTTTGAAAGTTAAATTGAAAATTAAAATCCAGTTATTAAAGTTAAACTTGATTCTACTTCAACTTCTACGTATAATAGATGTAACTTATAGTATATGTGTTTCTAACTCTAATAAAGCTGTTAAAATTGCTAATCGCTAACTTCTTGACAACATAAAATTATTCTAATAATGTATTAAAAGCCCGTTCTTAGAATATTGTCAGTCGGATCTATACCAATTTTTCTATTTCCTCTACAATTTTAGAAAAAATCTGTGCTAGATCCGAGGATCTCGCTGGCCTTCTATTACTCGACTGTTTCGAATAAATCGTATTTAATATATCGAAACATTTACTTTTTGTTGATTTCTCAGATCCACGGGGATTATTTGAGCTTTAATATCGAACATTTTATCTATTTACTTTGCTTTGTAATCATATTAGGGTTTTATAAAGCTTTCTATGCAAGACTAAGCTTATATCATAGTTGCCAAATTGTAGTCTGTGATTGGAATAATTTTCAGGAACATCATCAATCTTGTTCAGTTTAATGATTTTCTTTTTTAACGCACTCAAGCTTGTTCGATGACTAACCTTAAAATTTAAAACTACTTACTACAACTACTACATGAATATTTGAAGTCAACATTTTGAGGTAAAATACTCTTAGATTATTTATAGCAATCTATACAGATCGTGTTTTCGTTCGTTACTTATAGGAAACCGCATAGAGGCGATTTTGCAACGTCGCGCGTGTACGAGTGCCTGCGACAGAGCACCGCCCCGGCCGGCCCGAGGAGTGGAGCACGGGATCACAGACAACCAAAGAGACGCGCAACTGTGCGCTAATAAAATATCCGATTATTTGCCATCTTTATCTCTCTTCGTGAAAGGTGAACGTAGATGGCGCAGATAGCGTTTGCCGCCATAATTCAAACCTCGGCTATTAAGCATTTAATGAATTATTTTAATTAAAATCAGCCGTTATGTCTCAGAAGTCAGAACATCATAATTATGTTCTGAGACAGAACGGCTGATTTTAATTAAATCAAATAAAAAGTTATTGATATGTTTTTAATTGCTCAGAACGATGGCAGACTTTAATTAAAACAATGCAATTTAATAACTTTTAAATTGGGGAACTAAATAAACTAAATATAATTCTGAAACGTTTTGTATTGTATTTTCAGTACATGGTATAACTATAAGATGTGCATGCAATTTCTTAATTATTTTCATAATTTATGATTTAAGGCGGTAACAGTAACATGCATATACATAAATGCAATTAAAATACAGAAAGATTTTAATTATCACAGTACTATAATAATATTCCAAAAAATAAATCCTTTGGTGTAACACTCCATGGAATACCTATTTTAACTACAGCCTTGACAATTACCTGATTACCTTAATGAACATATTTCTGTTCCTAACACAAGTCAAAACACTGAAATCTGTATCCTACAAAAAACTACAACTACTAACTACTGTAACCAAGTTCACCTATATCCGGTAGGTAATAAAATACGTAAAATTTAAGCACTCGTCCAAAATCTCAACTAATGATGTAAAACAAAACAAAATTAATCAGCAGCAACAACTATTCAGCCATATTGAAATTCACGTGTTCATGTTAAGCAAGGATTGCACTGTTGCCGTACTTAATTATAATTTTAGAAATACTAGAGAATTGGACACAAGCTATCCCGTATTTTTGTATTCATTTAGACGGAGATGGAAGAATATTTTCTCTTAACTGCTCTGATAATTAAATACATTTAGCATTGCGAAAGATTAGTATTGTGGCGCCACCTTAGCTCACCTTTTATAAAGGAAGAGAGAGACAACGAAATACAATATATACAGATTAAAGAGAGCAACAACAATAGGATAAAAATTTCTATCTAGTTGCACGTCTCTTTGGTTGTCTCTGACGGAATTAGTAAATATCTGACTTTCGTGGGAGCTGCGTCGTTTGGCGACAAAATGTCCCAAAATATTACGCGAAAATCCAGGCATTTTTAAAATATTTATTCTAATGCGGGTTTTACAAACATGACAATGTGTAAAACCCGCATAGAATTGTAATCTTAAAATGTTTAATATGCTGTGTTTTGCATAATGAAAATTAAAGCGTTATTCTAATAAAAAAATAAAATATCAACTCTGATAAAAATATTATTATGAAAGACAGTTATCCCCTACCAAGAATTGACGACACCCTGGACACGCTATCAGGTTCATAATGGTTCTCAACACTCGATCTAAAGAGTGGATACTGGCAGGTAAAGATGCTCCTAGAAGATAAAGAAAAGACCGCATTCTCGACTGGAACAGGACTTTGGCAGTTTACAGTAATGCCCTTTGGACTCTGCAATGCTCCAGCTACCTTTGAGAGACTTATGGAAACAGTACGTGGAATGACTTGGGAATCATGTTTAGTTTATCTGGATGACGTCATCATACTGGGAAAATCATTTGAAGATCATTTAAAGAATATTCAAGAGGTATTTGTTAAACTGCGAGAGGCCAACCTGAAGTCCTAAAAAATGTTGCTTATTTCAAAAAGAAGTTCGATACCTTGGCCATGTAATATCAGAAAAAGGTGTCAAGACTGATCCAGATAAAGTAGAGGCAATCGAAAATTGGCCACGACCCACTGACAAACACCAGTTAAGAAGTTTTCTGGGCCTTTGTACCTATTACAGAAGATTTGTAAGAAATTTCGCTAATCTTGCAAAGCCTCTACATAAGCTCACGGAGGACAAAATGGTATTTAGTTGGTCAACAGACTGTGAAGAAGCATTTCAACGGTTAAAAAGAGCACTATGCACATCTCCGATTTTAACATATCCAAATCCTGGACAAACTTTTATTTTGGATACCGATGCAAGTAATGTTGGAATTGGGGCCGTTCTATCACAAAAATATGAAGATGGCGAGCAAGTGATAGCTTATTTCAGTAAAATGTTATCAAAACCAGAAAGAAACTATTGTGTCACCAGACGAGAGCTATTGGCAGCAGTAAAAGCTATTGAACATTTCCATAAATATTTGTATGGTCAACGATTTATCCTTAGAACTGACCATGCTTCGTTGAAATGGCTGTTTCAGTTTAAAAACCCCGAAGGACAAATAGCAAGGTGGCTTCAACGATTACAAGAGTATGACTTTACAATAGAACATAGGAAAGGCGAATATCACCAAAATGCCGATGCTTTATCGAGAAGACCCTGTATTGAAACATGTCAACATTGTTTTAAAAAGGAATCAAAACAGCATCCAGAGATATTTACTTGTAATCGTATTGACCTTCACAGTTCTAAAGAGTGGGATGTAGCTAGTTTAATCCAAGATCAGTGTCATGACCCAGTATTTGGTCTTATTTACGAACTGAAATCTCGAGAAATTTAAAAACCAGAATGGAAAGATATTTCTGACAAATCTCCAGAACTACAAGCTTATTGGTCTCAATGGAATTCATTGGTTATAAAAGATGGATTGTTAAAAAGAGTCTGGGAGAGCGTAGATGGAAAAGAAAAAACATATCTGACAGTCCTTCCTCGAAAACGAATTCCGGAAGTTCTTGAAGCTGTTCATGGCGGTATCGGCGGAGGACATTTTGGAGTTAATAAGACCTTGGCAAAAGTTAGAGAACGGTTTTACTGGCTGTACAGTCATCAAGATGTTGAACGCTGGTGCCGACACTGTGAGCAGTGTTCGTCAAGCAAGGGCCCAAGAACCCGGACAAGAGGAAAGATGATGCAGTATCTTGTTGGTGCACCCTTTGAACGAATTGCCATAGACGTAGCAGGACCCTTTCCTACTAGTAGCTCCGGAAACCGATATGCTCTTGTTGCTATAGATTACTTTAGTAAGTGGCCCGAGGTTTATCCGATTCCAAACCAAGAAGCAGGACAGTAGCTGAAGTGCTGTTCCAGAACTGGATTTGTCGATTTGGTGTACCCAGAGAGATACATTCAGACCAAGGAAGGAACTTTGAGTCACAAATATTCCAACAAGTATGCCAGTTGCTGGGAATCAATAATACCCGTACAACCCCACTATATCCTCAGTCTGATGGAATGGTTGAAAGATTTAACCGCACATTTGAAACCTATTTGAGGATGGTGGTAAACTCTAAGCAAACCGACTGGGATACCTGTATACAACCATTCCTATTGGCATATCGTTCTTCTATCCACAAATCAACTGGAAAAAGCCCGGCAAAAGTTGTCTACGGTGATGAACTTCGTTTACCTTTGGACATTATTACTGGAAGACCCCATAAGTCTAAAACCCTTGAGGAGTACGTCGACCATTTACCAGAGCGTTTACAAATTGTTCACGAACAAGCACGGGATAAACTTCATCTAGAAAGTAATAGAATGAAATCGCGTTATGACATAAAGGCAAATTCTACCGGTTTTAATCCTGGGGATAAAGTCTGGTTATACAATCCACGGAGGATGAAGGGCAAGTCACCAAAGCTCCAGAAGGATTGGGAAGGTCCATTCAATGTGGTCACCAGAATCAACGACGTGGTGTATCCCATGTGGTCCCATGTTTGATCGGGACGATCAAACTTGAGAGGAGAGCAGTATTATGAAAATGTAAATTCGTTAGTTATTCTTCTAGTTTTTGTACAATTTTATTAGTATTCTGTAGTTGAAGTTGATTCGTAGGGTTTCTTTAGGGTTCTACTTACGTTTGGTTTATTGTTTTCAACCTGTAGTGTTTAGTTTTTAAGTAGTTCATCTTGTTCGAGAGCCCCGATTTAGGTTATTTAGGTTATATTATTGTAAATCCCTGTAGTTCTAATTTTCTAGAATTTGTATACTTGCTTGCTTTGACTGTCAGTATTCTCCTAAAATTATTGGTCTCTTTGGGCAAAAACAATGAAGATAATTCTAAATATTTCGAAACTGTTCCATCGGGTTTTAAAAAGGACGCGCTTCGTGACAATTCATTCAGTTTTTTAATCGTTTAGTCAGTTTTTACCTTGGAAACAATTAAACGACAGTCAAGGCGAGTTAGGTTAGTGTTTTTGACGTTGACAATAAAAGTGTGTTCCCGAATTTCGTTACAATATAATAAAAAATCAGAAATAAAACTCTAATAAACAAACTTAACAACATATCATTTTTTAAATAAAAGGCTTAATTAAACCGCCTTCTTTCGCTAAACAAGACTTAATCTATCGTAAAAGCTATTTCGCACCTCCAAAAGAGTTTCAGGTAAAATGGAATTGGCACCTTCGACAATTTTATTTCGCAACTCCTCTAAATTTGTTGGCCTACTAAATTCATGCTTGTAAATGTTCTGCTTAAGATAACCCCACAGATAAAAGTCATTTGGAGGCAAATCTGGAGATCTAGGAGGCCATTTAATATCGCCAGTCCCACTAATAAGGCGGTTAGGAAAAGTATTTGTTAAAAATTCTTTTACCCTAGCCGCGTTATGAGCAGGACAGCCATCTTGCTGAAAATAAACCGATCCCAGGTCTACATCAGGTAGGATTTGAATGGCAGGAAGAACTTGGTTTTGCAGCAACTCAAGGTAATTTTTGGGCGTTTGAAGTGCCATCAATACAAAATGGCCCTATAACATTGTCGCCCAAAATACCTGCCCAAACATTCAATTTCTGAGGATACTGGGTACAAAACTGAAAACTTCTGTGCTCGTTTTCCTGAGACCAATAACGAACAATGGAAGGATTGTGTTTGCCATGTAAAGGAAAAGAACATTCATCAGAAAACAAAATATTTTTTAAAAAATATTCGTTTGCTTTTTCCATCATGGTTTCACAAAATTCCATTCTTCGCTACTGGTCTTCAGGAAATATTTTGTACCCATATTTTTTCCAGATACGAGCAGTTTTATTGCTCATTCCCAGTTCCTCTCCAACACTTCTAGTGGACCGTGTCGAATCAAGTTTTAAGGTACTGCAAACCATTTCTTCCCGCCGTTCTATATCCTGGACCACTTCAACAGGTGGTTCTTAACGTTTTGTGTGTCATTTTTTACAATCTTGAAGACAAAAAGATGTCTCAAAATTTGTAACCACATTTAAAACTGTTTTTGCACAAGGAATCGGTCTATTTTCAAATGTCACTGAAAACAAATCTCTACATTGTACTGCCGAATTGCCTCCATAAAACCATTTAATTAGTTGAACTCTTTCGGAAGGGGTATAAAAAGCCATAGTGAAAAAAACACGAAAATAACGCTCAAAAATTATTAATGCAACGTGCAGTTACACAGCAAAGTGAGGTCTGCTGATTCCCGGTTCAAAAAATAAAAACGAAAAATTCCGCCGTCTGCAAGCCGCAACCAAGCGGTGTTGCCATTATTTTGGGTAATACGTAGCTCACGATAACACGATCTGTATAGACAACAGCGCCTGCTACTGTTAGAAATCGAATAGACTCCTCACTAGTCGTTGTTGACACAGATTGCGTTGTTGTTGTATGATTAGAAAAGTGGTACAACTTTTAAAAAAAACTTTATAAGAATAACTTAATTTGGAAGTACTATTAAAGACTTATCACAGGGATTCTAATTTATACGCACTATTTTAACAAATTCTCTTTATAATGAGTAAAATTCTCAAAAAATATTCTGCAAATTAGCTCTGGTAATTAAGAGCATTAAAAACCTTTAAATTATTAAATTTCTTTGGGTTTCCGCCATCTTTGCTTGACATACCCTATCAGCAAACAATACAGATTTAACTCAATTAAGCCGTTTCCCTCTTAATACTATATTCCGGGGGATTTTATTATAATAAATCAAAATAAATGACAAACCTTTTTGCACAAGACTACAGCTATCATATTTGCAAACCTTTTTACGATATCTTTTTTACCTTAAAAAATAAAAAAAAAAATTTTACTTCTGAAAACCCTTAATCTACAGAACTAACGCGTAACGAAGGCTGATCGTCTAAGCGGAATCATTCCGTCACGTCGAAATGTACATAGAAGTAGAAAACTTTAAATTAAACGTGCATTAAAGTTCGCGAAAGTAAGGAAAAGATAAGCGCGTCCAACTTCTAATCCTTTTGTATTATAATTATTATTGCATTTCTCAATTTGCAGACGAAAATTTTCGATGCGGCGCTATGGCGTCCAGACACTCACAGCTAAGGCAAAGTTAAATTTTTAATCAAGTCAAAAAAGTTTAAATTAGGTTTTGGGTGTGCAAAGACGGTCTGTTTTAGTTTTCCCTCGCCACTTTTCAGTTTCTTGGGTCTTAATTTTCAAGTAATATTGAAGTCGATTTAGGTAAATTAAAGTGACATGGCAAAATGGGACTTTATTATTTTAAATTGGTTTGGTTATTTTAAATTACTGAACTTCTGTCTCAGTCTCGTTTGAATTAAAAAAAAAAGTTAAAATGTTAAATATTTTTTATTATTAAGTAAATCTTTTTACAAATGATTCTTTAAAGCGTTTTTGTCAATTATTTCTAATGATTTTATAAGTTTATATTAACTTAAAAAAATATAATTAGAATAAAATTATCGTACCACCGAGGAAACAATATGTGTATAATGGAATATTATCTCAAAAACTTTTACTAAGAATTTAAGTTTCCAACTACTTAAAAATTTAAGATTAATACGTAAAAAAGAAATGTCTATACATAGTGTTTTTTACTTTAATGTCAAATTGCCAGAGGATATCATAACGTCTTTACGTTTGAAATACATGGTGGTAAAATTTTTAGAAACAAAAATAAAAATAATTTAATATAATATAAAGTTTAGGTTCCACATGAATACTACTAGTTTTTTTTTAAATGTATTTAATACAAAAATACCTCTTACTCCATAATACTTCTTGGTACATACTTGTGAGCTGCAATTTATGAGCTGTACATTATAAACGATTAGGTCGTCGCTTGAGACAATCGTTTATCATAATTTTTTTTCTAGAGTGAACTAAGATATCATTCCTTTAGATAACTACTAAAAACTCAAAAGATAGGTAAACTTCATCTTATTAATTTTTCTCTTTCTTAAAAAAACACTGTATTAATCCTTAATTCATACTGAAAAGTTGCTCAAAACACAAAAATACATTAAGAAAAAGATATATAATACAAAACATACTTAGACAAATAAGGAATATTTTACGATTAAGGAAAAGCGATACACCAAATTATCACCAGGATAAATCGGTGCGAAACGACCCTACAACCTTCCCACCCATGAACAGGGCTGTATTGACTTGTGTTGACTTGTATTGCTGACAATACCTTAAGAAAGTTCCAGTGAAATATACCAATTCATAAATTAATAAACGCAATATGTCACATCTTTCTAAATCTGGCAACGTCGAAAACCCTGGAAAATTATGCTCGTGGTATTTTAAGTTACAATGTTGTACATACCGCTTATTAAATAAGTTGGGTTAATAGAACGATCTAGAAAATCTCATAAAAAACATGCTATACCTTTAAAATATCTTGAATATCGTCATTACAGCTAGTCAAGGTTATTATCTGATATCTAAAGAAGACCAAATACATTATTGTCACCAAAACTGAACATCTACCCAATGAACATCGGAATGTAAGCCGTGAAAGACTAGATGCAGTCTTAAGGAATTACTATCTAAATACAATTATCAACCATAATTGTTCAAAAAATATATTAACCAAAAATGTATAAGTTAGTTCCATTATACGCCTTCTAATATATTCAAGGCAGCAGTTTTTAAAATAAAAAAAGCAATTATAATAGCCAATTTTGCAATGTAAAAGGCGCCTGAAGAGGAAGATGTTTGAGTTATAAATTAACTCCTTTTCACAACTGTAAATGTATTTTATTTTGTACATATAGAACCCAAATTATTGAAATTATTAAATCGGCAAATATATTTAAACCTTATCGCATGTTAATAACTAACTATTGATCTAAGTAACGCAGCGGATGACATTTCGTTCCACTATCTAAGTTTTTTCAACCAGGATATTCTTCGTCAACTTGGACTTTTTCTGCCCTCAATTTTACTGTGTAATATTAACGGCAATAGGCGAAATTTGTTATTTCGCATTACAAGTTCAAAATACGCTACTTTTCTTTGCTTAACCCATTTGGCCCTGAAACTATATTTTTCCGAATTTGTATATTTTTTTCTTAAAAACAGTAAGTCGAGAAAAAATCATGATTTTTTTTTTGAAAAAACGGCGGTCCTTTTGAAAGGACGGTAGGATAAAGGGCTACTATTAGAAAAATAAGTAAAGACTTAAAAATATGTTTATATATCTTACAAAATGCTTAGCAAAATACTTAAAACTTAAACTTAAAAACCAACTTCAAATTTTTGGCACACAAAATTTGATTTTTTGTGGCACACAGCACATTTCCGCTGACTCTCGTGATATGTAACTAAATGATCTAGTCTATCGAAGCGCTAGAATTGGAATGCAGTTTTTGGCAATTTCGAAGGTCCTCTCTTAGTTGTTTTTCTGTACGTTTCGAGCAGCTGTGTCCCTTCTAAACTGAAGTTGGTCAAGAGTACCACCATTATTCCTATGGAGTTGCCACGAGTTTTGTGACGTCTACACAGTGGGAAAATAACGGAAAATACCACTTTTTACCTCGTACTGGAACTCTATATTGGCTTATGTTTTGGTCACTACGGTCTACACCTCCCATATTTTCGTTGTATGCCTTGATCAATTGAGGCTGATCTATATAAACATGCTTTTTTTCAGCCTGTGAAAATCGTTTGACCTTATTTACTGACAAAACTGAACATGCATTGGTGGCTAAAGTAACAACGCTGTTGTCATTCCATTTGCATAATGCGATTTCATTATCGGCAACACCCCATTCAAATGTACCTCGTGTCTTTTTCTTCAGATTTGCCACATTGCTAAATGGAGATTGTGGGATCCGATTTTCACGTATAGTACCAGTTGCCTTGATGTTCCTCAATTTTAGCTCCTTTAAGACTGACAAAGATGTGAAAAAATTGTCAAAAAATATGTGAAAGGGCTGGTAAGGCATTTTCTGTAAAACATCTGCATATTGGAGAACAACTGACGGTCCCAAACCCAGGTGTTTATTTTTGTCCGGAATTGTTTTCGACACACCTTGGTAGGGATCAAAATAAACAATGTATCCAAGGCGTAGGGTACCTACCCAAAATTTATACTCCCACCTTATAGGCTTGCCTCAAATAAATTACTTACCGCTATGTCTCCCAAAATACGGTATCATGGCCTCATCAAGGCTGTGATTCTCTTCAACTGGGGCCTAATCAAAAAAAATTTTATTTAGGCTCTTGAGGACGCAGTTTAGAGTACTTGTCTTTTTTATCAAGGGAAGTATTATCACTGCAATGAAGATTATTCATTATGAATTGAAATCTATCTCTGGAAATAGCGGCTAATATAAGTTTATTCTGGGTATCGTTGCAATTTTGCCAATACATATGTCGCCTTGGAAAAGTTGTATATCCACTGACAAGTAACACCCCTATGAAGCAGTACATCTCGTCTGCAGTAACGTTACCGGGGCGGTTTTTTTGCCGTGCATAAATATTGGTAAAATTGACAATTTCTCCTACCAAGTTCTCATCAAAGACAGCTTGAAAATATTTCCAGGGGAACGATTGCTTTGTGCAGTTTGAACTGATTGCCATTGCATAAACGTAGACTCTAAATCTTTATTAAGAGTATAGTCAAACGTCTTTATGTGTTTAGGTCGCCTCTCAACAAAAGTGGACAGTGGTAGATCGTCATCACTGTCCCAGTCGTCTTCACCTTCTACGTCAAATTCAATTTCTGCTGGGGCCCTTAGTTGCACTCCGGGTAAATTATTTGGTACTACATCGTCTTCAGCTCCAGAATCTTCATCGGTATCGCAGTTTTCGTTGGCATTTTCGGGTGGAAAAATTGTAATGCCTGTAGGAATGTCCGACGTAGAGTCATTACTCCAATTCCTTTAAGATTTCTGCCATGGTTAGTGGCTTTTTCCAATACCTGTAAAAAACCACATAGTAGTATATAATCCTACCGTCCTTTTAAAAGGACTCGTTTAATTGAACGCTCCTGGATTGATCAAGAAGTGTGAAACATAACCACAAATATATAAAAAGGTCAGTATGTTATGTTATTTGTTAAAAACAATCAAAACAAGAACGAAAAAATAAACGAGTTTTAACATATCTTACCTTGAGTCACTCATTACAAAATGACTAGAAACACAGCGTGTTTTATTCGTCACTATCGATCCAAAAATTAACAAAATCCTAACGATCGCGATTGACCTTGTTTAAGATGTTAACTAAATATAATGTGACACTGGCGACATCTTCAAACCGTCAGCTGATTCAGACAAATACAGGTTTCTTTTTGAAATCCTTTTAAAAGGACGGTAGGCGTAAATGGGTTAATGATGTTAAGTTGAAAATAAAATTGTCTGTTATAGTAACACCCTACTTGATATTCCAGTTACTTCGAATACCTGTCTGGTGGATCTTTGTTATATGATTACAATAGATCACATATCGGATCATTTGCTTGTCGAATGTTTAAAAATCTTTAAGGAAAAATCTGCTCCATACTTTAAAAGTTTAATTTTGATTTATTTTTAAGAGATTTAATTGCTATTGCGTGGAATAATTTATTTGCTTGCGAGTTCTGTAATGTCAATTTTCTGCGTAAATTTGAGTTACATGCCCCTCGTACTATTGTTAAAGCAACAAAATCTCCAGCGTCTTGATTAACTCCGAATTGAAAATTGATGGTGCCACTTAAAACTAAGGCTCTATTGAGATATAGACAGAAAAATCCGGACTTAAGTTGGCTTGAGTATAAAAACCTTAACACCTCGGTAATACAGCTATGTGTTAGGAAAAAAATCATATCTTAACTCCAAAAATCAAACCCAAAAGAATTATGGAAAATATTTAACTATTTAAATATTAATTTAGCCCTGGAGGCATCTCATTATATTTCTTCTAAAGCATCAATCAAAAGTATTGGTATTAAGTATGAAGGTTTTTACCTTCATACTTAACAAATGCCTTTCAACTGCTCGTCAACATTTCCTAGTCGGCAGAAATATGCAAATATAATTCCTTTAAAAAAAAAAGCGCCGAACTGAGTGTAGCTATAGACCTATAAGTACTTTACCAACAGCTTCAAAAGTTTTGGGAAAAATTATTAAATAGCAGCTAAATTAAAATTATAAAAATACAATATTTTATATATACAATCAGATTTCGAGCTAATCAAAGCACTGGCTAAGGTTATGAATGATATTTTTAAGGCTAGCGATAAATGGATAAATACAAGTTTAATATTACTTGATTTTCGCAACGCTCTCGACATCCTTAAATATCATATAACATTGTTGGTTCAACTGATGCTTCTGTAAGTTTTTTTAAAAGATATTTCTTTAAATGTTTTCGACGCATGTCTATTAATAACAAAGTATGAGATTATATTATGAATAAACAGGGTGTTCCACAAAATAGTGGCTTGAGTCCTCTACTGTTCTCTCTATATTCCTTTGGTATTTATTTTTCTATAAACCATTCTTTTAAACATGAATATGCTGATGACACTCAAATTTACTATAATATCTCTTTTTATATAAAGAATATTATACAAATGCTGCTCTTTAAATGAATCAAGACCTTAATAAAAGGATCTTATGTCTGCTGTACACAACTTAGTTTTAAATGAGAAAAAATATGAAATGATGATATTTGGCCCAGCAAGGAATTATATCTTGCAAAGCGCCAATTCCTAAATGTCCTGAAATAACATTAAGCTCACATTTAGTGAATTTGCTAATCACCTGGGTCTTATAATAGACTGCTACCTAGGATTTGCATGTAAATAAGTTGGTCCAAACTTCAAACTGCAAACTGAAAACTCTATATTTAAGCAAATATCTTGGTACTCACATAAAATAAAGATTACTTATCACATAACCTATGTTATATAGTTTTATGTTCTTATTCTCATTCATTATTTAGTATTGTGTTAAATAAAAAAAGAACAACACAAGGTCTCGGTCTCAAAAAAATTTATTTAATTTGGTAGAGTGGTGACACGTGTTTCGCTCCTAAGATCATCAGCCCTAAAAAATAATGTAAACAAAACCAAATAAAATTAGAAAAAGACCTTAAAGTAAAACAAAAAAGTATACCTCAAGAAGGTTAAAAACACGCCCGACTGGGTCAAATAAACACACACACTGAACGGTAAAATATAAGTTTAAAAAACTGACGTCACAAATATGTAAAAAACAATAACATAGAAGTTGAATACAAGAAAATAATAAAAACGTATAAAGGAACTATCGAGATTTGAACCTACAACCTTGCAGCAAGACTGTTACCGTTTGCTACGTTGACCGCTAGGCCACACCGTTCATGCGATAGCTTGAAAAGAAAGGAGGGGACTACAAGATGTTATTAAAAATGAGTCCCGGCTCAAAATGTTGTTAACGCAAGTTAAAACTGGACTCTTCTTCGCTCTTGTAATCTCTATCTTCTCTAGAAGATCCAGCTTTTTGCCCTTCTGGCAGTCATGAACCACTGCCACATTATTGGGGTAGGAAAAATTACGACCTGTTGACAATAAATGATTGGCAAACGCTGACTTGGTCTCGACAATATCGGTGGCTTCAAACTTGTTCACCAGACCTCGATGTTCTTGTACCCTTGTTGAAATTTTCCTCCCGAACTGTCCCACATAAATCGTAGGGCAATCGGCACAATGCAAACTATAAACTCCCGATTTCCTGATTGAGATGACGTAGAAATATTTGGTAGGAATACTTATAATAGACTAAGTACGAAACTGAAAATGTTGGTAACATCAAATAATCTTAGAGCAACGGTAAATTTGGAAGAACAGGAGGGGCCGGGTAAGAACTGCTTTTCTTTTCATAAACGCTTTCTTAACCTCACTAATGTATCTTTCACCAAAGAGGAAGAAAATATCCTTAACCTTAACTTAAAATTTAATTTTACCCAAAATATAAATAAAAATGTTAAAGAAATCCTAGCAGTGGAGGTTGAGAATATAATTCAATCTAACAATATACCTAATAAAAACATAGTTAGAGCCAGAATTATAAATTTTCTTAATTCAGAAGGGATAAATAGAACACCGAATAACTTTATCAAAAGATATTATACTTGAGGTATACTTTTTTGTTTTACTTTAAGGTCTTTTTGTAATTTTATATGGTTTTGTTTACGTTATTTTTAGGTCTGATGATGCTCTTAGGAGCGAAACACGTGTCACCACTCTAACAAATTAAACAACTTTTTTTGAGACCGAGACTTTGTGTTGTTCTCCTTTGATTTATTTATATCAGGGTCTCTTTGAGAATATGGACGACTTCTTTCAATTAGTATTGTGTTGTTGCGTATTAACCAGCAATTCTAAATAAAGGTAATTAAACTATACTATATTTATGTTCTGAGATGGTTAAGGGATCAGATGTTTATATCTGCACTTGATCTTTTGTAAATACCTAAGAACAGAATCAGTCTCTTACATCGTTTTATTTAAATTCGATAAAACGTTTGAATGACATTCTTCTGTTCTTTAATTCAATTCCTCCAGTGTTGCATCCTTCAGAGAGCAGATCAAATGCTGGCTGCTCAATGTTTATGCATCATGCAAAAAGTAAGTTTTTCTTTTTTTTGATATATTTTTTGTTACCAATTGTTGATCTTAATTTTTCTTGAGATACTTTTAAATTGTTTTTTTTTCTTGTGACCTATTCATATATTTTATAGAGATAAGGTAATTACATGGAAGAGTGATTAAATCGAACAATGCTACTCATTTCTTATTTGGTTTTTATGAAAAATAAAGACATTTTATTATTATTATTATACAGGGTGTTACTTAAAGGTATGTCATAATTTAAAAGGGACATTCCTGGACCGATTTTAAGTCGAAAAGTTCATATAAACATGGGTCCTAAAATGCTTAGTTTTTAAGATACAGGGTGTTAAAGTTTAATTTTTTTTTTCGTTTTGAAATTTTTCAAATACGGTTTAAAATATTGAACTGAATTTTGGCACAGGATATTATGGCATAAAAACACATTTTTAAGTTGTTCACCTACTTTTTTTTAGCAACCAGTGGCGTAGCTATGATGAATTTTTAATACAATTTTACAAAAAAAATACTACGCCATTGACTTACGAAAAAAATTATGATTTTATCTTAATTACCAATCAATTATAAACAAAAAATTCCTCCATGACTTTTGCCGTAAATCTTACGGTTTGGGTGTAATCGTTAATTTAAAAAACGTCTTTTATGCATGAAATGCATCTTTAAAAATTATGGAAATAAATCAAGTTAGCTTTGCTCGTTGCCAGATATTGTTTTTTGTTGTTTTAAACATTATGACACTTGCGTTAGTGATTATTCTTGATAGTTTGTTTTTAGTACCCTTTGGATCTTAAAACGTGAATTCTACTAGTTAAAAAATGGTAGATTATTCTAATTTGGAAATGACGCAAATGCATTTCCTTTATGGACTTGCCAATGGTAATGCTATGGAGGCGCGGCGTTTGCATCAAGAAATGTATCCTAATCGCGCTGTCCCAGATAGAAGAATATTTATAAACATTTATCGTCGTCTGGCTGAATCTGGGAGTTTTGTGGCTAATTCTGCCGAGGGAAGGCCCCGTACAGTTAGGACACCGGCAGTTGAAGAGGCTGTCCTACATGCAGTCGAAGAGGATCCGACCACAAGTACACGAAAAATTGGTATGGTATTGAACATCTGCTACAAGACGGTATGGGAAATTTTAAGGGATTCTTTGTTATAATATCCTTTTCACATACATAGGGTTCAGGCATTGCTTCTTAGAGATTATGAACCGCGTACGCAATTTTGTAGATGGTATCTCCCAAAAAGTAACACAAAATCCTCAATTTGGTGCGAACAACTTGTTTACGGACGAAGCTAATTTCTCCAGAAATGCAATAATCAATTTCCATAACAATCATTACTGGGCTCAAGAAAACCCTCATGCGATTACAGAGACACATTTTTAGGAACAATTTTCAATAAACGTTTGGATCGGTATCGTATCTGATCATTTAATTGGACCATCTTTTTTACTAGGACGCCTTAACGGACAGAATTATTGTAATTTTCTCCAAAATGATTTGCCTTTGCTTCTCGAAGATGTTCCTCTTCAGTTACGGCAACAACTTTGGTTTATGCATGATGGTGCTCCAGCCCACTTTAGCATATTGGCTCGTGAGCATTTAAATAGAGTCTACCGAAATAAATGGATAGGCCGTGGAGGACCACAGTTTTGGCCACCTAGATCACCTGACTTAAATTTTAGCCTAGATTTTTTTTTGTGGGGACACCTAAAAACATTGGTTTATCAGACACCAATTGTGACATTAGAAGAACTTAGAAAAAGAATTATTGACGGATGTGAAACTATACGAAACACGCCTGGAATTTTCGAAAGAGTTCGTGATTCTATGAGAAGAAGAGCAGAAGCCTGCATAGAGGCAAGAGGTGGTCATTTCCAACATTTGTTGTAAATTATGTATGTATGTATTGTATTTAATTGTTGTTGCTTTTTGTTCACCAGTTTGTAAAAAATAGCTTGAAAATAAATATTTGAAAAATGTACCTAATAAAAACTGAAAATAAAATCAAACTTAACTCAATCAAAAATAATCATTAATGTCAGTGTCATAATATTTACAACAACAAAAAAACAGTTGCTGGCAACGAGCAAAGCTAACTTTTTATTTCCATAATTAAGATGCATTTTATGCATAAAAGACGTTTTTCTGTGAAAAATCATAGCAACGCCACTGGTTGCTAAAAAAAAAAGTAGGTGAACATCTAAAAAATGTGTTTTTATACCATAAATCCTGTTCCAAAATTCAGTTCAATATTTTAAACCGTATTTGAAAAATTTATTAAAAACGAAAAAAAAAATAAAACTTTAACACCCTGTATTTTGTTGTTGATAAATACACCGTCTGTTGAGACTTGTAATGACTTCTCTAAATATGTGTTGAATAATAGTGGTGAGAGTATACACCTGCACCGAACATAAACTAGAATAGAAGGATCACTCTAAGCGCCGCCCAAAATGTTGCCTGTCTCACTCGCTTTCTGATGCTACTCTTTTTTGCTGCCCGGTGGCGACTGCGTTATACAGGGGCGTCTTCAATATTAGAACTATAATAGCGTTGTGCGGAAATTTTGTACTTTAAAAATGCCGGCGATATGTTGCGTAGATGGCTGCAGGAGTAAAAGGGAATATACATTTTTTTTAAATAAAAATGGATTAGTTCACAGAAAAAAATACACGCTTTTCTTCAGTATTTCTTAAATATCTCGGAAAATTGAGATCTTACAAAAAAAATCTAATAAACAAAAGTTGGTTTAAAAATAAAAGATTGGCTTTATAGGCTCTATAAAGCCAATATGGCTCTATAGGCGCCGAGATACAACTGTGTGAACATAACCCCTTTTTTTAGATAACAAAATATAATGACGTCAAATAATAACTTGAAATAATTTAAAAAAATCACGTTTCTTAGACAAATATCTAGCACGTTTTTTCAAGTATGTATTATCAAAAACTTAAAATAACTTGATTGTAAGTCATTAGCATAAAAATTAAAAAAGTTAGGAATAAAATAAAAATAATTGCAGTTTTAAAAAAATTTATCATAAAAAATTATGTATTTATTTCAAAAATTAAAGCGTAGATTTCTACAATGGACTATATATAGGTACCAATAATATGTTCAAAAAGTATCAGCGATTTAGAGTACATATTTTTTTAAATCGTGATTTTAATCTAAAAAAATGCAAAATTTTTGGTAATATTCTGTTATTAGTGGTGGTTTTTAATAGTGAAAGCTATCCGATTTATTATTAGTTGCATTGCAATCATTTGAATGATATAAATCTTAGCCACTTATACCGTCTAACCATACTAAAACTGCATTTTTTTCGTCATTAAGGGTGGTTTTTAAGGGTTTAAGTTTCAAAATATTGATGGGTACTATAATCCCCAATGTAAAACTATATTTATTTTGCATATTTATATGAATTCTAGGTTGTAAAACACCTATTTTTGTTTTATTTTAATTTTAGTGGTTTGTTCTTTCATCCCCTATTTTAAAAGCAAATAATTAGGCATTTAATAAGTTTTTTTTATTTAACTGCCTTTTTATATTTGACTGTTACCGAGTTCCATATGCTGAGTGTTGTTATCACATTATTATGTAAATTTAATTAAATATTTAAAAAATGGCTATATTAACGAAGTTATTATTAATTAAGTGTATGTAATCTTGGTCAGTTGAGAAAAGAGCATGAAAGGAACATAAAGCTAAGATTTAATTGTGTACATTCTAATAAACTTAATTTTACAGCTATCTACCAAGTGTTTTTCTTACAGTTATTTGTTCAAAAGAGATACTTAATAATATTCTTTCAATTTCATTTTAACAATAATACAAAGTGCCTTTAATTTCAAAAAATTCCATATAGTACACGCTGCCCGCCGCGATGTACGAAAATATTCCTTATTAAAAATGTTTCAAACACCCCCCGTATCGTAAAGGATTGCCGTCGAAACTAAATAATGATTTACGACCGCGTAAAAAAAGTCGGCACTGTTTGGAAGTCCCTACTTCAAACGGCCGCAAGAGAGTGAACCTACTGTCTTGTTCTTTATACTGTGACACCTGTGAGAGAAGCCTGTCGGACTCCCCTCTTGATCTGCTTATACTAATGACTTCTGATTTGCATACAGATTTCTTATTAGGGGGATATCTTCGTCTGGGAACTCTAGTTTATGTCCGCGTCTTGATAAATTTTTGATGCGATACTTTATCAAACGCTTTTTCGAACTCGATAAAGTCTTAATACACTTTAATCTTCGAAGAGTCGCTCAATTAATGGTTTTCAGACAAATCAAATTATAGACAAAATACAATAAAATGACCAAGGTCCAGATATAAAAAATGCGTTAAAATATTTAGCCTCATATATTGGAAAACTTTTTATTTTTATTAATTACCAAAAAAAGTCTTAGTCCCAACAAAGTAAAACTTAATTCTCAATGGCTTATTTGCTGGATCAACCTGTACTTCGACAAAAAAGTTACTAAATCCCAACGCGCAATAGCACTGAAAGTCCATTTAGCCTAATGTACCGTGTGAGTTACTTAATATCGCTATTTTACTTACTATACTTAGTCGCAAAAATAAGAAAATTAATTTTTGATTACATCTGGTAAAAACTATTATCGAAATAAGGGTTATGACATTAAATGTCTGCCAGGATACCGAGAGAGGGCAAGAAAAATGAATCCAAAAATTAATTTAAATTCTCTGAGAAATTAATTAACACCTAACCTTTTTATGGGGTTTAGCTCCTTTAGAAGTTATACATACAGAAAAAGGAAAACAATTATAGAAGACTGCATATATGAATATTATGACGATAACTATTTTAATAAATAAATTAGAACGTTCTAAAGGATGCATTTATTGATTCAAATTGAAAGGTAAAAGCATTTACAACCTTTTTTATGTCGATAAAAGAAACGGATAAAAAAGCAGATATATAAATAGTCCACATCCTTTTTGAGTAAACGTTTGGGTACGGGTCCAGAAAAAAAGTTAAAATAAAGAGAGAACGATTTCAGTAGGTAAGGAATATGTCAAGATTGGAATTCCTAAGCCCACAATCCCTTTAGCTCAAGCATCAAAGCCAAAAAAGAAGGTTTCCATATTTAGCTTCTCTAAACATTTTTTTCTAAGATTACTTAGGAACTAAAGCATATAAAGCTCTCATAAAAAAAATGAAAATTTTTGAGCATGGTTACCGAATTTTTTATTTTATTGTTTGGTTACAGATCTTAGGTTATATTTCTACACCTTCACAGCCATAATTAATAATCGATTCTCTTAATATCTTTCGCATGTAGTCCCCGGCGACAGATGACGCTCGCGCCTTTTGGTTGAAAATAGTCACAAGATACACTAGTGCACAGGGCCCCTTAAGTAATAATTATATTAACTGTCAATTCCTTAGTAAATTCTTTAGAACTTGTTCATTCACTGACATTTTCGGATATAATATCTTAAAAAAAAAGTCAAATATATTAATTGCTAGGACTATATAATCTAATACAATGATGCAATTTATATAAAATGTATGTCACATATTTTCGTATGAAAAAAGTATTTTTTTTACTTAGGAAATTATTTGACCTATATATTTTATTCAATATTAATTAAATTAAAACTTGTCCGTATATATAAAAAGTATTATTTTTATGAACCGCTTAAAACTGAAACCTCTTTTGGCCACTGTGTTAAATCAAAGTTTTCAATCGGGTCACAAGCGAATAAAAAACAAGTCTCGTTCCCAATTGTCCACTAAATCAAAGGATATAAAGCAAACAATGTCTCTTGAACCTTTAGCTCGAATTTCGTTTGAAAATCGGGATTTAACAAGCCATTCTGCAGCCCTTTGATGGGAAAAAGGGTCTTGAATTTAAAAAAGCACGTACCTATACAAGAAAAGGAGTAAAATGGTGTTACATTTTAATAGCTCAACTTCAATTTCCCGTAAATAAGAGTCCCGTAAATACTCGTCTCGTATATAGAATAAGGAGGCGTATGGTGATATTTTCATATAAATTCCGTCATAAAAGGGACTTTGTTCGGTATATTTGTACCACTAAAATGCGATAAAATCTAAATGGTTTTTGAAGTCAAGTAAAAGATTAAATACTTAAAAGCCATAAAGGGTGGCGAATTTCACACTTTTCCTTTCATTATTTTCCATATGAATGAAAAGTCCCACTCATCTTAAGGATTTACTACTAATAATAAATGTGTAGAATTTTAATAAAAAGTTATGGCTCTTTGTTATTAAGTTCACGGTGCTTCTAACTATTTTAGAGTATTATTATTGATTAAAAGGTTTATAAATATTTTAGCTTAATAGTATAAGACTTTTATCATCACAAAGCATTTTAAGTCCTTAATTTAATCATTAATAAAATTATATTTTCGAATGTCAAAATTAACTCTAATTTAAGAATTTTGCACCTTATGCATCCTAGATTTTGTATTCTGTATTTTATATTCTACATATTTAGGATGTTTGGAAGGTTGATACCAAGTCTTGGGGAGGTGATAGAGCAGACTATTATACCTCATTACAAAGTCTTTCAAGATTTTCGATTTTTATTAAAAATTACAATATTTTCTGCATTTGACTTTTAACACGTTAAATACCAATGACGTTCGCTACATCATGCTAATTTGTCACGTACGCGCATGACGTACCGATACGTCATTTACGCATGGAACTTAAATATGCATTTTACTCATCGACAGTCAGTTCACAAAGACCTTGAGCAATTCTTATATTCGTTTGCTTCGGTTGGGTTGGGTATTGTATTGGACACTTATGTTTAATAATTAAGCTAAGCAATTGCGACAAATTCATTGTTATAATATAAGAGGCTATTGACACCTTCAAGCCATACCAAATTATAATACACCAAAATTGCAATAATAATATATTAGGAAATAAGTAGATCTATACGTGTATGCATTACTTATCGGTTCAATGTACTTAAATTATTGATAACCATGACTATTTCGGCGACTGTATTTTTGATGAACGTTAATTGAATATATATTCCGAGCTATGAACAGAACAAGTTGTGTTTAATTAATAAGGGCACGTAGTGCTACCCCCGAACCTGTCCTGATGGGAATAACCCAACATTACATGACGACCCTGCCAGTCCCTACGTGTCGCGCTAAATTTTAAAAATTTGTCAAAAAGAAAAATTAATGTGAAAAGTGGAAAAGTGATCAAACAACAGTGAGAAAAGGCCAGTCAAAGGTAAAGGAGGAAATATTAATCGCACAGTCAGGAAATAGTGAAGGTACAACGGCTAATGGAAGTACAAGTACTGGGCTTTCCTAAATTGAAGTTGTGGAAGTTGTGGCTGTAGCAGCATTAGTATTAGGTAGTGTCTTAGAAGGTTAAGAACAGCACTAAAAAGTCAAATAGCAAGAGAGATTGCAAGAAGCCAGCAGATCGCGTAAGAAGGTAAAACTGGTTGTTCCACATCGGAGCCATCACCGATGGAACGTTCCTAGCAGTTGCGCAATGCGGCTAGGGCGCAACGAGGGATACCAACCTGTCAATATTAACAACCCATGAACCAAAACTTTACATGGCACACATTGTTACATGGCAACACATTACATACAACAACCCCCACGGGATAAGTTTGAATTTCAAGAGCAGGAAGATGAACAGCATAAAACGTTTAGTAAGCTAATTTTTATTACTAATATATTTTTATATTTTTTTCTCTTTTAATTATTATTATTTTGATTAGTATGTAAAAGTTTTAGGACAAATGAGCGCAGAATTTATTGAGCTGTTGGATAGAATTATACAATTTAAACTTAAGTTAAGAAAAGAACCTCAGGTTCGTAGAGAATCAGTAGATAGGAATAAAAAGTTACAAGAGGAGCTTAAGGGCTTAGAAAATAAGTATGAGGAAATAAAACATAAATTAATAAGGGCATTCATGATAATCAAGTAGTAGTAGATGTTAAAAGAATAGATATAGATATTAAATCTAATTTTAGTTTGCGTAGGGAGTCTCTATTAATTAGATTAAAGGAAATTGATAAAAATAAGTCATCGATAGATAGTAAATTTGACACTAAAGAAACATTTGTACAAGAGCCTTTAAACATGGCTGAAAAATTTGATTTAAAAACAGCTTGTTCATTATTACCGAACATGGACGATACTGACGCTACCACCAAACAGCTCATCGATGGTATCCAACTTTATAATGAAATCTTAGATAATAATGGAAAAGATATGTTTATTAAATATGTTTTAAAAGTTTAACTATCTCAAAATGCCAAACTAAGATTAAAATCACAATACGCAACGGTACACGAGTTAGTTAGGGAAATTAAGATTCATTTACTTACTAAGCAGTCGGCCACTGCTCTAACAACTTTATTAGTTAATGCAAAGCAAGAAAATAAGACTATACAGGAATTGGCAAACAATTGAACAGCTTATGCTAGATCTTACTTTATCTCAGACAGTTGATGAAAATTCTGTACCCATTCTAAAGCAAGTTATTGAAAAAACCGCTATTAACTCTTTTACAAACGGCTTAAGAAATCGCGATTTAAGAACCATCGTAAGGCCAGAAATTATGCAACTTTAAGGGATGCAATAGATGGTTAGTGGAAGCGGTAGCTAGAAAAAAACCGCAAATTGTGATACAAGCAAGACATTTGGTACATGTTTATTATAGACCCAAATAATCATTCTGGCCCGAAGTTCCTACGAAAATTTCCCTTAGGGGAGAAATGAGTAGAATAACTACCCCTTACTGAAAATTTAAATAGATTTCTTTACAAATCGTAGGTAAGCGTGCATTTACCCTGTTAGAAAGTCTTGTGGTTGGTAAATAGACACTGACAGTAGTTTTAGTAGTCCTAAAGGGAGTAAAAAATAAGTTTTAACCCCTAAAAGGGAAGTTTACCAACTAATTTTTTTTTTAGAGACACACGTATTAGTTATAAACATGTTAGTTATAATAGGTATTTTATCCCAGTTATGGCACAACTAAAATAAAATATGGTCTTAGAGGGTGCTACGAAGGTAGGCAGGCACCCCTAAAATGCGCCCCTTCTTGCCTCCTCAACTAATTTAATTAATTTTCTATTTAGAGATTTTCATCTTCATTGCTTCCCTCTATAAAAATAAAAAAGGAGTATTAGAATACAATAATTAGGATAAAATAATTGACAAACACACGTTTTATTAATGCAGTCTCCGTGGCAAACTTTGCAGGCGGGTGTGCACGGGATTGCATATTTTTTACAGCAGCATCTATTTGTGTCACAGCCAGACCGACAACCACACCTATCCAGCTCTTTAACTGATGCCCATATCCAGTCTAGCTGCGACCAAACTGGCTCAAGGGAACCATCTTCTCGCCTCTTCCACCCCCATTGTTCTGGGGGTGGTCAGCTAGATATAGAGCCTTCCAGTGCACGTCCCCATATCTCTCCAGCTTGGTACTTAATGCATTTTATATGCTCTAAAAGGGCTCCAGCGGTAGGAGGTATCCCTGAGATGGACTTATTTGTCACTCTCCAGTGACAAATAAGTGACGACGGGCTTCGGTGATATTGGTTATTTCGCTGCGTGAATCGTACATATCAATCGTAAATTTTTATAGAGCTTTTATGTGTGCATCAGTCAGCTGATCGATGCTGGAGGGGTAGGACAAACATTTAAAAGCTGAAGTAATGTCTGGGTCTTTCCAAGTAGACCAGGCACTTCTCTTACCTAAAACACATTATATCAAAACAATTTCTCTTATAATGATAAGAGTACGCACCCTTTGATGTAAAAAAGGAAGTTGAGTCACAGCCTGTAAAACCGTGAAATCCACGCAGCGCAACTGCTTTTTCTCTACCAAGTTTATTTGCGATTTCGTGGACGGGAATACATCTTTTTTTAATGCGTTGCCAAACAAAATCCACAACTTTTTTAAACCGTGATCTTGAAGCTCGTGGATATGAGATACTCCCACAACAACTACGTCTGTGTCGGAACAGCGGATCAGAACTGACTCGAATCCGTTGGCAACCATATCTTTTACATGAAGAAGTATTCTGCCGTCAGCTTCATCCATTTGGGAAATATCCAATCCTTGTAACTCAGCAGTAGATCCAGGTGACGTTACAATTTTATTATCAACATTTGTAACAATTTGAAATTGTTTTAGTAAAGTTATAAGATTTCTAGCGAGAAAACGGAACAGTTCCACCAATGAAAATTCTTACCAATCATTTTTCACCAGTAAAATTTCATTTTGCTGAAAGATTGAAATTTTACAACGCCAAAAGACAAACAAATGAATCTGTCAAAGATTGGCAAGCTAAGGTAAAAAGTTTGGTTTCAAACTGTAATTTTTCAACTGAGCTGCAGGTAGTTATGAGAGACATATTTATTGTTGGAATGAATGATGATAAAATCATGGATCGGCTCTTCGAAGAAAGTTTCCAGGCTGACGTTTGATAGTGCAGTTAAACTTGCATTAACTAAGGAATCAGCAATCCTAGAGCACGACATGAGGGGAAATTTTAGTGGCAAGGTGAAACAGGAACCTGTTTATTTTCAAAATTTTTTTTTGTAAATGAGAGGAAATTGCAATTTCAAAATTCAAGGAAACCAGCACAACATTCGCATCTAAGTCGCATAAAATTACTGAAAAAAAGGAAAAGTGTTCAGTGTGTGGCCGTATAAACCATAAGACCAATCAGTGCTTGTATAAAAATTGTAAGTGCCATAATTGTGGTGAAAAGGGACATTTAGCGCCCCAGTGTAAACGAAACCGCAATCATTTTATGCAGCAAAATAGTGAGCGGTCAGAAAACTTCGACAACGAGGAGTCTATATTTAATATTAGGCAATTGGATGTAAATAATATTCAGGATTCAGGTAACATTAAACCATTTTATATTAAACCCCATGCTGAAAAAATTCCACTTAATTTTGAAATTGATTCAGGTTTTGCGCATTCTGCAATTTCAGAAAAATATATTTATAACATTTTAAACATTGCAATTTATATAAAAATGATTTGTCTCTTACAGATTATGTAGGTATAACATTTAAACCTCTGGGTTTTTTGCTTTTAAATATTATTTATAAGAATAAAAATTATTCCTGAAAAACTTATGTAATTAAAAATGGAGGACCTCCACTAATTCGCAGAAATGCTTTATCTATGTTAAATTTAGGATTTTGTAAACAAAATAATCAAATTAATTATTCTGTAAATAATATAGAAAATAATAGTATGTACGCAATGAAATTAGGGGGAACAGGTTTTTCTACCCAGCTTTCAAATTTATTAGAAAAATATAAAGATATTTTTGACTCAAAATTGGGTACATTTAATAAATTTAAAGTGAATTTACAACTTAAGGAAGCAGTTACATTTTTTAACGCTATACCAGTGCCTTTTGCATTAAAACCAAAAATTATTAAATGAACTTACTCAGATCAGTAGTCATTTTGTTTAAATTATTCCCAAATTCATATTAATTTGTAGAATATCTCAAGATTTTACAGTATGCTTAGTGAGTAATTCTTATAATATGCGTTCTAAATCTCGTAGGATATAACCATATGCCAAAGTTCTTTGTTGTAAAAATATACCTATAGATATATATAAAATACAAACAAATGCCGGTAGGATTCTCAATATTATACGTACGAAGCTTATGGTAAGCCCCCGGAAAATAAATAGGATGCTAAGCAATATTCCAAGCAAGGATCCCATAAACATTTAGAGTTATTGCATTCTTGCTACTTACTACCCAATAAAAAGTCACAGTAATTCTGAAATCATATGAAGCGAAGATATTTTTACATAATTGCTTATTTTACTTATCAAACCTGATTTGATGATCAGCATATTAATTAACATTAGTTTACATTTGAAAGGAACTAATATATTTTGAGCTTTAAATGCTAGGTAGTTAAAATTTAAATTTTATTTAGATCATCATACCATTAACTTCACTTAAATTAGACTCTTTTTCAACATATATCATGAGAAAATACTCTAACCCATTTTAATATCAATGCCGAAAACTCAAGAATTTAAATTAATGCAGCAAGTACAACACAATTAAACGTCAGTTAAGTCAAATCGCAAAATTTTTGCTGCTGCCTTCTTTACAACATTGATATTCCTATTGCCAGGTATTAAAAATCTTATCGAATTATAGGGTTCATTTCGAGACATATTTGTATTTTCGGAAGAATTTTAATAAGAACCAAAATAGCATCACCTAAATCCAAGTCGCTCCATCTGCCTCTGATACCGCCAATGTGAATTTATAATAATATTTGGAATTTGTCAATGATACAAATTTAAACAGCTATATTTCTCAAGGCGGGAAAAAATTCAAAAAAAAAATTCTCAAGGCGAGAGTTTTTTTGCAATTAAACAAGTCTAGTGCAAAAATTAGGCCCAAATTAAACAACATTTAAAAATATGTATAAGAAAATGATCTTATGTCAAATAACAAATAAGTCAGTTAACATTCAATTAAAAGAAGCCCATGCATAGAATCATTAGAGTGATTCATATTTTATGATTTTAAAATTGTTTTAGTTATTAGAAAAATAGCACTGAATAACTAAGACTATATTTAAACTCATTTGTGTTTTTAAAGCAACACTGCTGCAAACAACCGCTAAGCTAGATACCTGAGGATAACTTCATATAAACCAAAACATTAAAAAAGGGAAAATGAGTTTTTATTTTTTTTCTTACTTACTCCCACTATCTCCTAAATTTAAAACTAATTTTTAAGCCATAATACAATATTCTCTGTAGCGTTATACCTGAATGATAATAGTGGGAATATATACACATTAGGACGGTTCAGTAGCCAAGCATGTAAATACTTCCCTCGTAGGAATTACCTCGCTGAGAAACTTGCAATTAGAGATGTCAAATAGGAACATCAAGTATTATTTAAATACATGGGAAGCTGGTACTTATATGGCATCTTTGAAATACACGATTAATATCTAATGAGTTCAACTAGATGCATGTCTTTACACATATATGAAGATAATATTAAAGTGATATTTCAGAAGAGAATGTTTTAATTAAATTTAATTAAGCAAAGGTTGGGAGGTAGTGAATTCGATATTAATCTTATTTAAAAAGTTAAATAATGAGGAGTAATTTGTTATCTAACTGTAAAAACATAAGCGAATATTTAAATTTGTCTCCTCTTAGGCATTACTTCAGGTAGCAATTTAAATGTCTGCTTTATATTTACTCTTGGTGCACTTGTGTTTATTTAATGAAGTTGTTTGATCAAGTATGAAGATTTAAAGTAAATATTCTTTTCTGTATACGCACGTGTTTAAGTATCATGCAAACACATTTAATTTTTTTAATTGTAAGTTGCTTACTTAGGTTTTCATATTTGTTTTTGGTATTTCTACTGAAGAAAAGAAATCAATTGAAATAAGGTAATTATACTATACGAAGATCAGCCAATATGATGTTTATAAACTCAAAACTACCAATACAGGTCTTGAAAAAGAAGTTTAGTAAATGTCAGATAAATGAATTATACATAAAAAAATGGTAAATCAAGCACATTAAGACACGAGAAGCTATACTAATGTGCAGTGTAAACTCTACTTGAGAAGAACGAAAGAAGAAGCCTTTAGGTCGAAATTTCCCAAAAGAAAAAGTGAGACACAAATATATAACACATCACTAGTATAATAATGACTCATCGATTGCAGCCATAAAGTCAACCTAAACTGGAGTGTATCAATTGGGCACGAAAAATCTTTTTGAAAATAAATAATTTATCGTAAGACAAAATCAGAAAAAAACGACGAAGGTCAAGGAGACTTTAAACGACATTTTAGGGAATTTGTAAATAAAAACTTTAAAAAATGGTGGCATTCGTTTGAAAAGATTTTAAAGATCTCGACTGACGATGTCCGCCGTGCCTTAAATAAGAAAAAAGTAGTGATAGTACAACGGGAGGGTAGGTAGTTCGAAATTGATGAAAAACGACTACTTATTCTATTCGCCGGCCTTATTATGATAAAATTAAGAAATAGGAGTGCCTTCGCCTGATAAAACTATATGGTCCCACTGAGAGTTACCAGGAGCCAATAACTTTGGAAAAGCCACTGAGGTACTTTGATCTAAGAAGTTTAGTGTCACCAAGAAAGCTGTAAAGGTTACTTAGATTGTTTGTGAAGTCTTCATTCTTGGGTTATTCCAAATACTTGGGTGATCCACAATACTTGCTTGAGTTTGTTTAGAATTTCAAGGGCCGGTATTCAGTTAGAAGACAAGAAACTAGTCGAATTTCGTGCCTTTTGAGAGGTGGTAACTATGTAATCTGACAGGGAAAAGATCTAGCTATCAGTGCCTAGTCTTGCTTATGGCAGGAACGTTAATCGATCCCGAAGTTTGGTTATTGCGAAGATTTTTTAACGATGCGATACATTTTACTATGCCGACTGTGGGGGCCTACCTGTAGTTTTGTTGATTCCAATTATTTAGTAGAAAAGTATGTAAGTTGTGAAATATTTTTTGTCTCCATACCTCACTTTGGAGCTTTATTCGTCAGTTTATTTTATTAGTACTCTGGAGCGCATTTATTAGCCAAAATTATATGATTGGTCCATGTAATCGGGGAATCAGTTATTTAGTTTATTAAAGTACAATTAATTACAGTATTATACTGATATATAATCGTTTATCAAATTGTATTCAAGTGCCCCATAATAATTTAGCATCTGTATTCTACAAAGGAGAATTAGATAAGGACAAGACAATAACAACGATAATAGTTGTATTTTTATTAATATTAAAGTATAATCATTTTGAACAATTGTCTCTAAAAATGAAATAAAAAATATCGGAATAAGTTAAACTTGAGCTACAACTATTAGCATTGAAATCTTTCTTTTATCTTGCTTGTAATTCTTTTAAAAAATCACAGAAAACTGGAAAAAATACCTGCTTCTTAAGTAAATTTGTAAACTTGTTAAATGCCTTAAATTATTCCTTAACGAAAAGCAAGCTTTTTCCCTAATTGCAACTTGGGGGGCAATTAGCTAAATGTACTTTTCAAGAAAAATTGTTAATAAATATGTACCTCGTTAAAATGGTCGTCTACTGCCGTAGCCCAGAATAAATTTGAAATTTATATTTTAACTGCCAGTGCCCATTTGGGCGAAACGGGCGTTTAGCAGTGCAATGTACATAAGATTAAACTAGGAGCAGCTGAACCAGAATATCTACTTTAAATTAAAAGTACGTTTTTAGTTAAGTATATGCACTTACATATATAGCGAACAATTACTTTTTGGGATTTAAGCTGTAGTGTGTTTAATATTAAATGGTAGAAGGAGAACTATTTGTTTCACAGACTCATATATTTAGAGTTGGCATCCATATAATTGAGAAATTAAAAAAAAATGACCAGTAAATAGATTATTAATATAAGACACCAAATAACATAAACTAAAACTATTAAAAATAACTTACAAGTTCAGCATAAAAATAAACTAAGACTTAACTAATAAACTCTAATTATTACTATAATATTATAATAATATTATTAAAACACTGTTTTCTGTTTAGTTTTTGAAGGTTTCTGATTAATCTTGTGCCCTTTAGGATCATGGAGATTTAATTTAACAATTTTGTCTAATTAGAAAAAATTTTGTTAATTTTCAGCTCATTCTGTGACACATCTCCTACATTTGTTAGTCTAGACTGGAGGGTGAATACACCAATGTTCTGAGGTGATCCTATAGGTAAAAATCCAATGGCGTTGGATCGGGAGACCGAGGACGCCATCCGACGGCTCCGACCTATTTTATGCATGATGGAGGCCCTCGTCATTTCAGCGTTGCTATAAGGAACCACCTGAATAATGTTTTTGCAAACCGTTGGATAGGTAGAGGAGGATATATTATATTGGCCTCCTCGCTCTCCCGATCTAACGCCATTCGATTTTTACCTATGGGGTCACCTCAGCACGTTGGTGTATTTAACTCCTGTCGATACTGCGGAAGAACTTTTACAGATAATGACGATTCATTGTGATGTAATAAGGAACAATCAGAGTTGTTGTGGCGAGTATAGTAATCCACGATTCGTCGTACCCGCAAGTATATCAGACGTCACGGAGCCACGTCACCTAAGTTGAGTCTACTTATGAAGTTTTTAATTAATTCTTTGGAATTATTACCTTTTTTATTTATTACATTCTTTTATCAGGTTGTTTTTTTCGTTTCAAGAAAAACATAGGTTTAAGTTTAAACAATTTCGTTAAGGTTCCTTTTAAAGAACTACCCTGCATTTTTAAAAACATGTAGTTTTTTAGATTAAAAAACTTAAAATGGACCTTTTCTGTTGTTTGAATAACTGTCGCATCGCTGAAAAAAAAAGAAAATATCATGGTTCTTTTTAATTAAAATAAAACAGTGATTTTTTGATTATATTTTTTCTCCAATACGGTTTATTCTATCGATAACGAACAATAGTGCCTTTTCTTTAGTTTAAGGTTCAAGATATACATATTTATTATTCCAGAGTCTTTATCATATAGGGTGTTAAAAATTTAAGCATTATAATGTACAATCTAGTTTGCCCCCGATAACATAAACAAGATAAATTTGTTTTTAGAGGTCCTTAGTACTGTTGATAAACGTAAAATTTTTATTAAATTATACCAATTACTTAAAAACTTATTTAAGATAACCGATTTTCAACGGCGTCTTTAAGGGGCCGTAGGGAGGGCCTACAGGAAGTTTTTTTTATAGGAAAGTTCCATATTATTTTTTTATTTTCTACCTGAATACGAGAGATTTTCTACATTTTCCGGGACACCATGTATAGAAACTTTGGTAATCTTATTGTGGATTGCTATTATACTATATCGAAAATTATTGTATGTATGTTGAACACACCAATTCTATTAATGTGCTCCTTAATTATGATATGTTCCCATCGGAGCCCTATAATTGTTCCTACTTTTCCTGTTGTAAGAATAATTTTAAATAATAATGTTTTTTTAAATGTTAAATAGTCTCTGGTGGTTTCTTCGTCTGTGGACAACTTCAAAAGTACCCAGCCTTGTTTCAACTATACATATTCTACCTAGTGTGTGTATTTCTCTGAATGTAATTCTTTGCATACTCTCACTCCCAATACAGGTTCCAATACAATACAATTCGGTACAATACAGGGATTAGCAGATGCCCTTCTAGCAAGTTCATCCGATTTCTAATGTCCTGGTATACTGCTGTGCTCTGGTACTCACAAAAGTTTTACGTAATCTGTAATACGTATTCCGTTATTACGATTTCCAAGCTTCATTAATTTTAGAGGACAGTTTTCTACCAGCTTCGTGTGTAGTATTTACTTACATATATCATACTTGTTATTGTAGACTCTTTTGTTGTTTTTTCTTGCAAGTTCGCTATATATATATAAGAAGTATTGCATACAAATCTATCAAGGTTTCCTTATCATTCTCTTGTCATTTGCTTTGATCTGTATGTGTACAATATTAGATCTTTGAGAATTCAAAGGTCACCGTCATCTCTTCAGTAAAATGTAAAATCAAATTTCCCCAATCCAATGTATGGTCTTATTTAATTTCTATTAATGTTCACAGTCTGACTGCATTAAACAATAAATGTAGCATTATGCCTCGAATTAATTTTAATTGTTTTTCTAGTATTTGACGAAAACCTTGTTTTGCCTTGTTAGAACATTTCTTGTCAATCTATCTAGTAATATTGATTGTTTAGATTTTATTGTTTTTTATTTAATTCCAGGTAATTGTTCATATCTTCTATAAATTTGAAGCTACTTAAAAGTTGTAACGAAGTTACTAAATTTCCTGTAATTCTCTTATTTATCTATAGAATTACTCGGGTCTTTTTCCAATTGAAATTAATAATTTTCAAGATTTATATTGACAACTAAGATTTGCCCAGTAAAGTTAGGAAAGTTTCTATTTTGTTAATAAACGCGCGACCGCATTAATTATTAATTTATCACCGCGTTAATACGTCAGTACCGTTCGTGTCCATACCACCACTACTGTTACCGCGTTTACTAAGTACCGCGCATGTCCGTGCTCTATATAACGCGACGCACTGACCGGCAATGGGCGGTCCCCCCCCCCCCCGAACCACTCCTACAGATCATCCTTCCCCCCTCACCATACGCAGACTTACAACTTAAAAAAAAAAAAAAAAAATAGAAAGTACAAATCATACTAGGTAAAGACCTTTTAGCACTCAAAAAATAGGCAAGAGCCAGAAAGGCTAGCCAAATTAAAAGACAGTACTATAAAGGCAATGGGCGGTCCGTTGAGTGGCAGTCCGACCGAGGTAAGCCCCACAGTACCGTACATCGCTCCGCCGCCGCCAGCTCCTTCACACCACCGCTGTTGTCAGCATGTAAGTATAATAGGTAAGAAGGTAGGCAAATCCCTTTTTCCTATTCCTAGTGTTTACAGGATACACAGGGTTGCGTGCCGGACCGTTACGAAGTAACACTGTGTATTCCTTAATAAAGTGCAGAGGGCTACGTGTCGGACCGTTACGAGATAGCACCCTGCATTGGATATTATGATATTATTCCCAACCTCACAACCTTGCCATCTTCTACCTACATAATTAAGACCGCGTCTACCGACATTTTAAACAGAATTGGCCAAGGTTACGAGCGACCGCACTTATTTTCCATATTAGACCGCTTAAATATCCTGTGGGTGACTTACCGCTTACCATTCAGATTAATACCGACCGTTTCTGTATCTGATCCGTTTATTCATTGCCGTACCGCTTTTACATTTTGCTTACCGACATGAGTTCTCTTCATTGCACCCCTCCCCTTCCCGCACCGTACCGTATTGAATTTGGCCGTATGTAAGGCTTATTGAGAAGTGTTAGCAAAGAGATGACATGTTCGGTTTTGGGATGAATAAATGTGATTTTGTTGCAATGTTGCCTATTGTTTTACTCACACAGAAGACCTGGATTACTTTCTCCACTGTCTAAAAACTACCCGATAGGCCGTGGTCCCTCACCCACATTAAACTTGAGGGTGGCGCCCGAGATAATGGTTGAATAACCAACTACAAACTTTATAAATAATCCAGAAGATCGAGAGGGTATATAAAAAATTAGTAAGCGCCAGTAAATACCATTACAAAGTTTTAAACTCCACCAGTAATTTCCAGGCAGTTCAAATCATGATATATGACTCTTGGATATTTATTTAGAGTCAATTCGTATACACATTATTTTATCAAGTTCGGTTTGCTCTTATGTTCCTGAACCTTTAAAGTGATTTTGCCTTAATGATCTTAAAGTTTCTGTCGACAAGTCATTCATTGCCAACGTCCATCATTTATGGGACCATTAATCATTTATATGAAATAATCAAGTTATTACATTAATTTTAGTTTGATGATCATCTAACATTAAAGAAATTTAACCTTGACATTAGCTATACCTGTTTATTCCAATATTCTTTAAAAAATATAGTAAAAAGAAACGAATATCTTTCTACGGAAATTGAATAAATACGAAGCAAAATGTGATATTGTCCACATCACGTAGTTGTTCTTAACGACAATCTATTTTCTTTGATCTCGGCCAAATAGTCCAAGCGTTTATGTAATGTATATTTAACACATGTTAATATTTACAAATACCAATATTTTAACCAAACACAACCTATATATAAGGTGCGCCATAGATAATGATAAATAATGTAACAGCCAGATTCATTTAAAAAAAATGAGGTTACGTTAAATTTTCCTAGTCCGAAAGTCAAAGACAACCAAGATACAGGGTGATAAAATTAATGGATTTTTTTTTTAATTTTGGCCATAAATATAGCGTTTATTTGTTATTTTTAAGAAAATTTAGACAACGGTCTTTTTTTTTTATATGGAAATCCGAAAATTAACCTTTTTTAAAATTATGTCATATGCCTTGTTCCTTTGGGACACCCTGTATATTACATTTATTTTACTTATATTTATTTTGGTTTAACAATATGTACTATATATTTGAGATTTTGTTATGAGTACATACCATAATAACACTAACTAAAAAGATAAATCTTTTATTTATTAGAAGGACTCTATAAGAGATACGAAGATGATTAAATTGGAGCAAAGCTGACAATTTTTGAGCTTAACAATATGCAATTTCAAAAAATTAAAAATTTCGGATGGCTCCGAAGATATTCGAAAAAATACGAAATTTTTAAAAATCAATTTTATTTTTTTCTCAGCTTATTTCTTATCCGATAATAAATAATTTATATATTTGCGTTGCCACTTTTTTAATACTTTTAATTTTTAAAAACCTGAATTTTGAAAAAAAACTAAATTTATCGCAATACGCTATGCATAAGCTGACAAGACAATATTTAAGCTGTCAATAAATATTACACTGTCAATAAATATTAGACAAAGATACTACCAACGCAATACCGTCGTGGTCACCGACAATACTTTAGAACTACACACTTATTATTTAAAGTCATTTTCTATTTTATTTTACAAAATTACGTTAAATGTTCGGGAGACAACAAATTACGCGAAATTCCTGGCAAACATGAAAAAAATTATTGGAATCCTAAAAGGCATGAAAATTTCTTTGAAATGTCTCATATATTATATAAAAAAAAAATCTAGTTTTCTGGAAAAACTACAGAATTACCTTAAAGGTCTGGAAGTCATAAAAAATCACTTCAAGCGTCTCGAAAATAAAAAAACTGATTTTAAAAACCTGGAATAAAAATCAAAAATAGGCCAGTTTCCCAAATATAAAAAAATCCTAAAAACGAAATTAAATAAAAACCTAAAATGAAATAAAAACATTATATTGCAATATTATTTATTGCAAATACCTGTAAGACATGAAAAAATTACCTCAAAATCTCGGAATAAAACTAAGTTTTATCACAAATGCCTGGAATAATACAAAAATACTCAAAAGATCTGGAAACTGTAAAAAGTTATTTCAAATATTTCAAAAATTCTGAAATTAAGAATTGAAAATCAAAACCTATTTTAAAACATTATAGTTAAAACAAAAGTGATTTGACATACCTGGAAGACGTGATAATTGACCCAAAGTCCTGGAAAAAAACAAGATTTTATCCAAATACCTGTAATATCATAAAAATACTTAAAAAATCTCGAAAATATTAAAACATTCAAAAATTGTGGAATTAAAAAATTAAACCAAAAAATTATTTTAAGAAATTAAAATTAAAAGATAAATTATTTTAAATACTTGGAAGGGGTGGAAAATCACGATAAAGTCTAGAAATAAAACTGCCTGAAATAATATAAGAATTCTCGGAAAATCTGGAAAATGCTAACATTTATTTAAAAAATTTGAAAATTCCGAATTCAAAAACTAAAAAGAAAACCTTATTTTAAAACATTAAAACTAAAAGAATAATTTCTTGAAATAATAATAATTTCCTGAAATTGTCGGGAACTATTTTAGCTCCAAATGTATTTATTATTTCTGTTAAAAATGCCACAGTTGGTAAATGTAATTTCATCAGTCCATATTACATTTATAATAAATTTTAATCATATTTTGCTTTTCTTAATTTGTAAAAGCCACAATTGCTTAATTTATTAGTAAAATAAGTGTTAAAAAGTTTTTACTAGAATACTAACAAAACACAAAAATATTTAAGTGATATTTATGACCGTTTATAATATATTGTCTGGTCAGATTATCACAGCTAACGGTAGCAAATTAGTTTTTTCCAAATATTTGGATTTTTAGAAAAAATAAATGTGACACATTGTTAAAAAGGTAACTTTGCATAGATTTTAAAAATGTAAAAATCGAATAGAGCGCTCATAAAAAAAACGGAGTTGATGATGTTGGTAAAAGACGAAACGTCGTATTAAAAATCTAAAAATACCATCATGTAATATGAAAAAAGTGGCAATGCAAAAGTGCAAATTATTTTAAAATCGGATAAGAAATAAACTCAGAAAAAAATGAATTCGATTATTTAAAATTTTGGATTTTTGTGAATATCTTTGGACCATTTGGAATTTTTTAAGTTTTTAAACGGGATATTGTTAAGCTTAAAAATTTTCAACTTTACCGCAATTTAACTATCTTCGTATCTTTTATAGATTCCAAGATCTCCATGTTGAGGTTCGAATATGAAACACCCTGTATACATATTTTTACAGATATAACAAAATAAATTTCTTTTATAATGTCTGTAATATCCTTTTTATTTATTATATGATAAATACATAGTTACAAGAAACACGATCTTCTTTTTTTCCTAATTAATTATAAAAAAAAACAACCCTTTAAATGAGGTACCTCAGAACCTTGTCATATTAATATTCACAATCAAATACCTACTAGCTAGGAACGCAATACCTAATTGTTAATAGGTATGATAATAATCAGAATAACTATTCCCGTTCAACATAAGTTTTATTATATATTAGTTTCAAAAACGGTATCATAATAAGATCTACTAAATATACTGCGACCCCATGAATACAAAAGAAAAAATTTACCCTCAAAATAGAGATCATCAATAACTGACAAAAACGCCCATTCTTTTCCCCAACACTTTTATTGTTAGGTTGCTTAAGGTGGCGTAAGTCAACCGATAGCCTAATAAACGTAAACGTATCCCTTTATTCTTATATTGGGAAACTCGTGTGTCCTTCCCCTAGCTAGTAAGAGTAATCAAGTGCGATCGAGCGGTGAAGCAATTTTGCTGCTTTACTATTAGGACGTATCAGCGCTGGAACACTTTAGTTTTTTTTAAATTAATTATATTTTACTTAATGATTTTTGATATTGTTTTATAAACACAGTTATTATATATTGAATGGAGCGACCTATATAAGTCACATTAACGGAATAATCAGTATCATGTATTGATGATTTTTTGTCTACAACGAACTTCCTGATAGATCTGTTAAACCCGTCATTCTAAATATCGATATCATGTAAAGATAAAGAGATCATATACATAATGTATAAAAATTTAGTAAATTTGGTCCATTATATAGAAAAATGGAACGGGTTACAAAAGGTTTACCGGCTTTGCCAACGAAAGTTTTGGGTGCGGAAATCAATGTTTTAACTTGTAATTAGGGGTCTAAATCATAAATTCAAAATAATGAAGTGAATGCTATTTTTGCTAGCAACTATAGTATAACTTAAATTAAATGTAAACATGTACGTATCATATTTTCTTTTCTCAGCCCTAAGTACAAGTGCGAAATTGGTAATCGATAATACCTTACCATTCGGCTCTTAACGCTTTGCTTACGAATTGGCATTGCATGTCTTCTTCAAAGACGCAATAGTATACATTATAAATCATATACTGAGTAATATTAGTAATAAGTTTAAATAAAAAGATGGCAAAAAGTGGAAATAAACTACGTGTATAGTAAAATGCAATAAGGAAATTCTGATTCATGGTATTATTTTGAACCCAACTCTATTTAGGATTTTCAGGATGGATTAAAATTTTCAAACAATAAATATAAAAAAATGTATACGCTAAATTTTGAACCAGCAATAAAAATAAAATAACATTGCAAAACATTAAATTCATGAACGTTGATGTGTATCTGGGCACAGTAAATGTATGGACAGTTTTATAACCGGTATTATAACTGAGGGAGAGCACGTAAAATATTTGGTAGTTCTTATGTGATGAGTTTCTTATTTAGATAACCAATATGATGAGACTTCTTGAATCGAACAACTTGTTAATATAAATATCCATAATTTTTACTTAATTTTAAATTTTTTGAATAGAAAAAATTCTTATTTTTGGTACATATATCTTAATTAAAAGATATTTTGTGAAACCTATCATATAAATAAGATTAAAACCTATCCGAAACACATACAGTGAACGGCAAAAATATGGAACAAATTCAATAAAAAACAAATGAGGGCGTGTTCGAAACAACGCTGGCACACGTCGATTAATATTTTTCGTTGCGCATTTTTTTCAATAAAAAGTTTGTATACAGGGTTTCTCATGTAGCCGTGGTCAATACCAACTTTTATATCTTAAATAGAACACCCTGTATGTAATTAAATTTTTGGATTTTACACAAAATGTTAAACATTTTGATATATCACATGCCATACTTTCTAAGATACGCGGATTTAAAAATTACCGTTTCTATGAATTTAAATGTAATAAAAGATTCTTAACTTATTGAATGAAAATTACACTTTTTCTAAGACTTATTGAACGGATTACACTTTTCTATTCTTATATTTTCAATTCCTCTTTTCTGCAAACGTACAAAATATAATAGATGATATGATGACAGATTTCAGCTATTCAAACCGCTCTTTGTTTCATAAATATGCTATTGCATATAATTTCACATTTTGTTAAAATTTCCATTAGTCTATTACCTTCAGTTGCATGTTAAAAACCCTTAGAGAATGTAGGAAATGCCGTTTTAAACTGTCATATTAAGCATATAAGCATATAAAGGGTTAGAATATAAAGGCTGAAGATAAACCACACGGAACAACTTATGGTACATTTTTAATTAATTTTGCACACAGTTATTGCCTCTATAATATTTATCTTTTTAAATTAGGTGCTACGCAATACATGCACTATCATGTAATCTTGTAAGGTACAATCCTGATCCGTAATAACTAGGTAATGCGTTGAATAAAATATGTATCACTACATTACAAAGATATAGGTATTGTAGTAATATTGGCAATTCCGGAATGACACAAATGAGCATACCGCATGACGTCTCTGGAGATTCGTGAAAGCGAATCTTCCAAAATCCGAGGAAGATATATAAGGACCCCGTCGTCGCAGGGAAGCAGTTGACAGTTCATTTCAGTTCAATTCAGAATAACGAATAATTTAAATAGTGGTGTGAATAAGAAATAGCGGTGTAAATATATCAGTTGACTATTTTTGTGCATCGAGTATGTTAATTTACACCTTATCGAACGGTAAAAATGCTACATTCGTCAGGTGTGGGGTGTGATTTCGAAGTTAGTCAATTGGACATTGGTGAAACATAAAAAATAGCAAACTAAAATAAATCGGATTAAAATGTGAGAAAATGCCCAAGCTGGTGGATTTAAAAGTTGCTATGCTGAAAAGGGAGCTGAAGGAAAGAAACTGCGATACAACAAGAAATAAAGGGGACCTGTGGAGGCGACTTCGTAACGCATTGCTTGAAGAAGGCGATGACATGGACAACTTTGTTTTTGCTGGTACAAGCGTATTAGTCAAATGTTGCAAGGCTTGGAACACAAAATACAAATATATAGAGAAGTGGTGGTTGCATAGAAACTGATTGAAATTCTTCTGACAAATCTGCTAGCGTCCTCTCACTTGGCAACGGAAACTATTGTATTTAATTGGACAGTTTGGCGTATTTAATTGGACCAATCAAAATGGTAGACAGGCGTGGCCAAATTAAGACGGAAAAATTCAAATTTTATTTAATAATAAATCTCCTAATTTAATTATTTAATAGAAATGTTCAAAGTAAACACCTAATCAATTGTCCTTTTTGATTAGGTGTTAGCATCAGATATTGATCAGGCTAAAATAAAATTCTTTAGCTCTATTTTCCATATCTAAATGAATTAATGTACTCCAATAATCAGTTAACAATAGTGTACAACATATCACCAATTTCAAAATGCAAGTAAAACAATGTTTTTCTTTAATACGTTTATTATTTAATTTATTTTTAAATCATTATAACAGATATTATATAAGTTAGAATTAATTATTTAATTATACTTTGTTACCACTGAACTATGCCAACCGAAAATATTGTAAAGATTTTTGTGTTATTTTCTTATTATACATGTAAAGACATTACCATTAGGTTAATAATATCCCTATTTTACTAACACAAACAGATTCTATAAAGGATAACACTATATTAATAATAAATGTTCTTATTGGCGAAAATACAATATATTAAATATTTATAAGTGAAAAACAAAACTATATATGCAAATAAACGGCCGACAAATTCAAATTTCTGCAGTGCAGATTCTAGTCTTCAACATTGTGACACGAAAACAAAATGAACATTTTATAAATTATACAGTTCAGCTAGCAGACAATTAGGGTAATATTTTCAGATAATACTTAAAACTAACAACATAAGTACTAACATGCATGTACTAAACCAGCATAAGTTAAAAGAATACCTAATCTATATTACTAAAACTGATTTAAAAACAAAACATGCCAGATCCAGACATAAAGAGCAAAAAATATATTTATATATTGAAAAAGAACTTTTTAGGAAAAAACCTTATTGATTTAAAATAGCATCCTTAAAACAATCCCAACCCACGCTTCCAGCATACATTGAAATGAAAAACAAACTCAAATGATATGAAAGATGATGTTCTATTAGTCAATGTCAACAACGTCATTTCTGTCAGCTCCTGTCAATTTTGCCAAGCAAGAAGGCCGACATACGATTCCGATTTTTACCTTACAATCTTCATATATGTGATTTGGAAGCTAAATTGCTGAAAAATACTTCAAAGATGTCTGACTCACGAATTCAAAAAGTGAACTTGGGGCAAAGCTAAGAGAAAATAATGTGAGGTTGGAAAAAAAAATTGGAAACTAATACTAATGTAAAAAAAGAGTTGAAAGAGAATTTCGCCAGGTTGAAAGAGCAGATTTTCGAAAACAAGAAGAATTATATTACTAGAAGAGCAGATTATCTCTTGGTAGAGCACACTGTTGGGGTGATGAGCCTTAAATCACCCTTATTTGATCATGCTACATCCTGGACTAATTATCAGCGTCAGTTTGACGCGCTTGCAAAAACAAATGGCTGCTTAAAAGAAGTAGGCCGCTATCCAAATATTAGACTTAAGAAGAGATGCTGCTGCCATTTTACAAAGAATGTCTTCTGAAGAACAAGAAGTCTACGACCACATAGTGATGCATTGAGCAATTAGTTTTGACCGATCACACCTAGAATATGTTTAGCACACGGAGTTAAAAAATCGCTACCAATAGTCAAGTCTTTGAGAATAAATGAAGCAATACCTACTATTGGCACATCCACCTAAGCTATTAGAATCGTTAACCTCGAATTCGAAGCTGCTAAAACATGTACAAGTGCCAGGCTCATGTCCTGCAATTGAGTCCAGGACAGGACGACTTTAAGGAATTCGCTAAGCGGATCATTGGAAAGGTTAATGGAGGACGTAGCCGCCAGGATTGGAAGTTGGAGTGTTGGAAACGTAACGAAGCAGTTGAGAAGGCGCTGATATCACTTCTGCCAAACTAAGGAGTTCGATGCTCAGAAGCGATCGTTGACCTATATTTAGCAAGCCGTAGCAAGAATTGTGTTCGGAAGATTGCATGATTAAAGAAGCATTAATAGCGGGCAGAGGAGAAAAATGCTCAGTTGTTAAGAATTACCATCGTCGATGATACTTGGCATAATAAAGATCTTATAAGACCAAGAGGAAGATCCCAATATACAGGCAGTCCTAACCTGGATAAAAGGAAGGGAACAACCAACCTAAAAAGTTGCCAAATATTCTTCCAATGTCAAGTCATATTGGGCACAGTGAAAATTCCCAATTTTGGAAATTGGACTCTTGCAGTAGAAAATGGTAAAGAGAAAAGAAGGTAAATCGTTGTGCCTAAATATTGGATTTCGCAGTTCGCTAGAGCAAATTCATTCTGGTGTGCTAGGAGGATACCTTGGAGTAACAAACTCCCTGGAAAAAGTAAGTGAACGATTTTACTGGGTCAATAGCAAAGCAGACGTAAGAAACTGGTACGGGAAATGCTTTATGTATATCAATTTATAGGCCGCAGAGAAATCAGAAGGCTTTGACTCGTCAGTGAAACGTGGGAAGTCCCTTTGAAAGGATCGAAATTAATGTTGCTGGTTTGTTTCCCGAATCAGAAACAGGGAATGAGTACATCGCGTTCGTGGTGACCTAATTTAGGAAATTGGCTAAGGCGTACCCTCTATCAAACTAAGAAACCTCTATCGCCGACGCCCGCCTTACTAAAAGAAAGGGGACCAAGGACAATATTTTTAATTCAGCTTGTACCAGAACTTCTGTAAAAGGCTTGGAATCAAGAAAAAGAGAACTACTACATTACACCCGTAGTTAGTTGGCAAGGTGAAACGCATTAATATACCCATTTCTCGGTATGTGGGCAAAGTAGTCTCCAGCCACCAAAGAGACTGGGATAGATTGTTTATTTCTTCCTGCTGGCTTACTGATCAGCAGTCCATAAAAGCATAGGAGAGTTTCTGCCTCGAATAGTGCAAAGAAAGCTGCGTCTCACAAGCGATCTGAAATTTGGTTGCCCGCTAGGAACAGAGGTTGCCAGGACTACGTCAGTGAGCTGTGTAGAAGAATGGATGTCATTCATAATCAAGGGCGCATTTTAATTCCAAGATACCAGCGATCGAATGAAGAAGGCATATGATGTCAATGCCAAAGACCAGATTTTAAAACGACTGTCACCTTATTATAGAAACCACAATGGTGTGAGCTGCGCCAAATCCAATAAGAGTCGGATTTGCAAATAATGAATTAATAGCTCCTTATTCTAATGGCCGAATAAGTCGGTACGGTGTGACCTGTAAAGTGCAGTGAGAACTGTTTACTGGTCTAGCTGGGTATGCTTTACCACAATGTGTAACTAAAGACTACAAGTATCTGGAGGAATAGCTGAGGTTTTCCATAGAAGGTTCGAAAAAATGTAAGAGCTCACTCTAACCCCAGAATCGGGCAAGTACTCAAGATAACCGATGAAGAGACTGATAGAAAAGAAAAATCTTCTACCTGGTTACCAAATAGACGTCACATGAGAAGCCAATCTATAAGAATATTTGGAACGCTTTGTATTCTCTAAAGGAGGAGTTGCTTGACAAGTATCTAAGAAGCTAAGCAAGACTCGTATGCGCACTGGAGGGTGATTTCCAGCATGTTAGAAGTGGTCCCTAGGTCTCCAAGCGTGCAAGCTTTGGTCTGATGTTATACTCTCTAACGTCATTCTCTCGAGAAAAGCGTTGATTGTTATTTCTAGAAGAGGTCTGGTTTTGGTCCTTTAGAATCATTTCGGAGCAATATGAGCTTAAAGTAGATCTATTGTAACGATATTTGCAAAACCAAGGTCATTCCGGAATCAGGCAATTGAGCACACCGCACGACATCTCTGAAGACGCGTGGAAAGTTAGCAAATCCTCTAGAATCATGGTCAGCCAAGTATATAAGAAGCTGTGTCGCCGCTGGAAGGCACTTGACAGTTCAGTTTAGTTGGGAGTATGGGCGCGATATTTAAAGCTGTTCTTAAAAGTAATAAATAAATATTTCTGGTAATCGTAAGTGATTGTATTTAGTAGTGTAAGTGTGTAAATAAATCCGTTGACTATTTTTGTACATTGACTATCTTTATTAATACCTTAACAAACGGTAAAAGCGCTACAGTATTTTAAATACTTTTTATAAAAATTATGCTACATATTGGGATTCACTTAATTTATGGCAACCTGGTTATAGTAAATATCTTGGATTCGTTAAGGAAATTGAAGTATGTGAGTTCGGATAGGTAAATAAATTAATTTTTTTCAGTTTACTTAATGCAATAAAACAATACCTTTGTTGTTGTTAAATATTTATTTAATGTTATATCTGCTTATATAAATAACATTAATTCGGCACAATTACCTAAATTTTACTTATACCAGTTGTCGTTTAAATATTTGGTAATTGTATTTAAGACATCTATGACTGAAATATTTTAAATATTAGTATACTTTTATTTATAATGGAAGCAATTGTTAGTGTTAACACTTTATTTTATGTTTTTTTTTCTATTTTTTTCAATCATTTCTGGCCCTTTTCATTAAAATCTTAATTTGGCAAATAAAAAGCTCACCTTTTCTAACTTTTCATTTAATGAATTTCTACTAACGCCTTTTAATATAAATACAAACCGATACGAGTAGCGATGTTATAAATCTACATCCTAAAGCAATAATATTATTCAATAATTAAAAGATCTATATTACCAAACACGAATGCGAGATATAGCAAATAATACAATAGGGCAAATATCTGCAAATACCTGCATTACCTGAGAAGGGGATTATACAAATACATGATTACCATAGTGGATGGAGGGTAACAAAAGTATACATGGTCTAACGAGGTAATCCGACTGCATTTAAATGTTTACCCATAGGAATTGGCATTATACAAGTATACGCAATTATACGTGGACATCCCCGTGTGGGCCGTCCCGAATTACGAATTAGCACAGTTAATAGACAGGTTATTTTATTTCCGTATAATATGTCATAATAAACAAAAAAGTGTTTATATCTGTAAACACAGGCTTGTTTTAAAGTTATGCAATATAATATGTTGTAAGCGACAATTTTTGTTTTCGGATTTTTCAAATTTTGCACATAAAAACTTATTGTGAGATAATGTGAAATATATTTGAAATCAGTTAATATATACAAAAAGGGTAAAACCATAAAACAATTTTACCACACTCTTTATTTTCTCTCAACACGTATTTCGTTAAAGCTGTAAGCATCTTCGGGAAAAGATTAAAACTAAAAACATATTTGGGAGGCTTGGGAGGTATCAGGGACTTATTGGATCTCTCTCACTTTAGTTTTTTTACAGAAATGAATTTTTAAAGATTTTTAATTATTTTTGATCCTTCCAAGTAGTACAAATTTTTGCAAAAAATGGTAAGTGAACATGATTATAAGGAGTTTTTTTTCTAACTAAAAATTGTTGATTTTCTAGAAGTACTGAAAACTGCAAAGTTGTGGATAAGAAGGGTTGCTGATAGAAGGGGCTGTAGTGGCTGGACCACCTACTAGTAGACTCCAACGCATCATTGGAACAAATGTGGCTTACAATTAAATTTAAAGTAATCACCCTCGGTGTGGGTATTTTTTATAGACCTCCAAAATATAATGTAATTGATGCACTTAATATTTTAGAAAATTCAGTCGGGTTTATAATGCCCTTATGTGACGAATTGGTACTGTTGGGGGATATTAATATTAATTTATTACGTCATAACAAAATTAATAACGATTTTGATAATTTTTTGGAATCTTTTAATTTTAAACAAATGGTTATTAATCCAACTAGAATTTCAGCATCTGACCCTAGCTTACTAGATGTTATTATTCTCTCCAATGAAAATTTGTTGATAGGGCCGGTGTATCACAAGGATTTGCATGATATTTCTGATCATCAATTAATATACTGCTCAATTAATATTACGGTACCTTCCACCATTCCTAAGTATATTGAATACCGAAATTTTAAATATTTTGATTCTGATCGATTTCACACTGATTTGTGCAACTGCAACTGGTCAAATATTTTAGACTACGATAACGTTGAGGACAAGCTACAGTTTTTTACTGACTTAATAGTTGCTCTATTTGATATACATGCCCCTAAGCGTAGGATTAAAGTCACCAAACCCAAATCACCTTGGTTTACAGATGTTCTAAAGTTAATAAAAGCTGAAAGAAATAAAGCTTTGTCAAAGTATAAAAAATCTCGTGAGATCAAAGACTGGGAGGCCTATAAAACCTTAAGAAATATGTTTACCCAGGCTGTCCGCAGCGAAAAGAAAGCATATCTAGAATATGTGACAAGCAGCAAAAATGATAAGTTGATGTGGCATTCTATAAATCAATTAAATGTTTACAATAAAACAAAAAATAATTTTAACTTACCATTAAACTTAAATAGCCCAGACAAGATTTATAATTTTTTTATTGAGTCAGTACGCAAAATATGTCCCACTGTCGACCAAGACACAATAAATTACTATAATACAAACCGCGGGACTAATGGCAGGTTTAAGTTAAATCTTGTTACTGAAAAGGATGTTGAAAGTGCTCTATCCCAACTAAGATCGAATGCTGCTGGCGCTGATGGCATAACTCTTTCCATGCTTAGACTATGCTGTCCTCTTGTTATTCCATTTTTGACCAATATATTCAATACATCAATAGAAACGGGTGTTTTTCCATCTCAGTGGAAGACAGCTATTGTTATTCCTATACCAAAAACTCCAGGTGTAAAACAACTGTCAGATTTGAGGCCAATTAGCCTTTTGAGTGTTTTGTCTAAGGTATATGAGCGGCTTATACAGGGTGACAATTTCAAGAGTAGCCATGGCTTATAATTTTTAAACCGTAAAAGATATAAAAAAATACTTAAAACCGTTTCTATAGTAACAAGGGGGAACCAAAATGATGAATTTTTTAGGGATATACTATCATCCCCCTAACCCCCAGAGCCACCCCCTTAAAAATTTTAAATTGGAAGGGTAGTCGAGTGATACCTTGTTTGAAAGGTCTATTAATTCCCTATATTTTGCCGTCTTACTCATTAAAATCAATGCAACCATTTCCGAGATATGTATGTCCTTTTAAATGTTAGTCAATTCATTTTACTATCAGAATAAAAATATTTATTCTGATACTAAAATGAATTTTTAAAAGCCAAAACAAAACTCCAATAAATAGTACACTTATACTGAAATTATTGAATTGTCGGAATGGTATTTGGCGATGTAAAAAAAAGGAAAATTTTCGATGCCTGCCATTCTCGAAATATTTGTTGTTTTTTGTTTATTTAAATTTTGTCTTTAAATGTTCAATTTTTGATTTGGTTAGTAATATCGTGGTTCTTTTTGTGATTTAAAGTTCTCTCACTGCTCTAGTTTTATTTTTACAATGGTTTATACGATCGCCGAAAGAGTTGAAATGATATTTATTTATGGTTCTCAAAATCGCTGTTTTCGTAGAAGTGCCACAATATTTAATGAGAGGCACCCAGATAAGCAGGTTGGGCATTATTACATCCAGAAGTTGGTAGGAAAATTTGAAGAAACTGGGTTTGTAGGTGATATAAAGAAAAATCAGCCAAGAATACTGGATGAAGCAACTCAGATTAAGGTTCTTATGCATTTTGCTATGGATCCTGGTATGTCGACTCGTCAAGCAGCAGCTGCCACAGGAGTGTCTCGTGAATTAGTATGAAAGATACTAAAAATTAATAAATTCCATCCTTATAAGCTACAGATTGTTCAAGAACTTGGTGATGACGATCCAGACAGGCGGATCGAATTTTGTGAATTAATGACCCAAAAAATAATAAATGAGCCACGTTTTATAAAAAACATTTGTTTCAGTGACGAGTGCACTTTTTATTTAAACGGTAACCTTAATAAGCAAAACTGCCGTTACTGGAGTGATGAGAATCCCCATATTTTTAAGGAAGGGCACACCCAATATCCCCAAAAAATAAATGTGTGGGCCGGAATTCTAGGGAATAATATAATTGGGCCATTGTTTATTGATGATAATCTAAATAACGGAATTGGAAAACCAAAAGGATGAAAATGGAGATCTTGTTCTTGATGAAAATTTATTGCATTTTCAACAAGATGGGGCCCCACCACATTATGTATTGCCTGTTAGAGAGTGGCTAGATAATCATTATCCAGACCAATGGATTGGTAGAAGAGGACCTATTGAGTGGCCTCCAAGATCGCCAGATCTCACCCCTCTCGATTTTTTTCTTTGGGGTCACCTAAAATCGGTCGTTTTCAAAACGCAGCCTGCCACCATTGAGGAGCTAAAACAAAGAATTACACAAGAGTGCCGATTATTAACAACTGAAGTTTTTAGAAATGTTCGTCAAGAGTTTGAAAACAGATTGTACTTTTGCTTGCAAAATAATGGAAGCCACTTTGAGCATTTAATAAAATAATTAAAGTTCAATGCAGATTTTTATTGTTTTAAAAATAGAATAAACGCAATATTGCAGAGTGTTTTTCTAGTTCTTAACCATTTGTACTAATGTTCAAATGTTAAATATTTTATGACATTTTCAAAATATGTTAATTTTATAAGAAATTAAAAAACACTTAAATAACCTTTAATAAAATATTAAAATTGGCATAACTCTAAAATAAATGCATTGATTATTATAAGTAGGGTCGCATAATATAGGGAATTAATAGACCTTTCAAACAAGGTATCACTCGACTACCCTTCCAATTTAAAATTTTTAAGGGGGTGGCTCTGGGGGTTAGGGGGATGATAGTATATCCCTAAAAAATTCATCATTTTGGTTCCCCCTTGTTACTATAGAAACGGTTTTAAGGATTTTTTTATATCTTTTACGGTTTAAAAATTATAAGCCATGGCTACTCTTGAAATTGTCACCCTGTATATAAGCAAATGCTGCTTTATTTTCACGAAAATCATTTACTTTTTGAGGGCCAGTCTGGTTTTCGTAAGGGATTTAGTACAGCAACGGCCCTGCTCAATATTCTTGATAACATAATTAAGGCATCAGATCGTGGATATACGTCCGCGGTTGTGTTTCTCGACTTTAGCAAGGCATTCGATACTTTGGATCCAAAACTTTTTCGAGCAAAGCTGAAATATTATGGTTTTGAAGAAATAACTTTAGATTTGCTCGCGGATTATTTGGAGGGGAGATGGCAGCGTGTGTCTTTAAATAATAATAAATCTGTAAGTCTTCGCGTGGAGAGGGGTGTGCCACAAGGATCAATACTGGGGCCGCTGTTGTTTATTATTTTTACAGCGGACATGTGGAAATCTGTTAGAGGCTGCAACCTAAGTCAGTATGCTGATGATACCCAAATAGGAGCAGAATTCTCAAAAAATAATTTTAAGGCGGCTGAAGACAGACTTAATGAAACGCTAAATAGTATATTAACATATTCAAATAATAACGGTTTAAAGTTAAATCCCAATAAATCCGCAGTAATGTTCTTTGGGCCAAATACCGGGTGGGCTAAATCGAATATAAAAATTCAAATGGGTGGTGTCGATATACCAGTGGTTGCAGAGTACAAGAACTTGGGAGTTTGGTTCAATGAAAAATTAAGATTTAGGGGACATATTTCAAGGGTTAAACAAAAATCCTATTTTTCATTGCGTAATTTATATAAAAGCAGGCACTTTCTCAACTTCGGTATAAAGAAGCAGTTATGTGAGACCCTGGTTTTGTCCCAGTGCAACTACTGCAACTTTGTCTATGGCCCTTGTCTTGATTTGACAGATGAGTAGTAAGTACAAGTTACAAAAAATACAAAACTCCTGCATAAGACTTATTTTTAATCTACGCTTAAAAGATCACGTCAGCCATAGACTAAAGGAGCTTCAGTGGTTAAGTATTGAGGACAGACAGCAGCTTCATTTTGCTTCTTTTCTTCATAGGATGCTCAAAACTGAATCGCCAAACTATCTATTTGCAAAAATTACACCTAAATCAAGCCTTCATAACCGAGATACTAGATATAGAGACTATTATGAAATTCCAAGGCATAAGGGAAGCTTCTTTAAATCTTGCTTTAGCTATACTTCTGTTAATTTATTAAATCATTTGCCTGGAAACATAAAAATGTTTAATCAATCAACTTCGACTTTTAAAAAGAAGTATAAAAGTTACCTTTTTTCTAAATACTAATCACTTTATTTATTTTATTTATTTTATTTATTGTTTTTTTTTCTTTTTTATTAATCACTTGTTTTTGTCTTGTGGATTCTGGAGAGAATTTTGCCTTATTTTTTTGCTTTTGATTTACTTTTGTCTGGTAGACTAGAGACTATTTTGTGTTGTTAGAGACTATTTTTTTATTTTGATTTACTTTTTGTTTTGTAGATTTTTTAGGGAAAATTTTCAGTTGTATTTTCTATTTATTTGAATATTTACTTTACCTTACTGTATGTTTCGACGTTGTTGTATTTATTGAAATCTTATATTTTGTTTTTGCTATGAATACTCGGCTAGCAACAGCTGTGCTGAATCTCACCGAGTATAAAATAAAGTCGTTTTATTTACTAGCAAAGTGGCGACTGATTGAATTATATACCCAATAGTAGCTTAACATCAGCCTAGTCCCCTAGCCTTAATTCAATACTAAATAGACGTATATTTTTTACTTATTTCTTACTGTTGTCTGTCGACAGTATTTTTTCTATTAAATTTCTAACTATTTTATATTTATATATTAATCTATTTTCTTTTAAATTTAATATTGTTAACTATATTTAAATCTCTCCTTAGTTGATTATTCACCTTATGGAGTTCTGCTTTACTGAGTGTACTTAAATTGAATATGTTGTTGCTACTACCTAAAATACCACCAAACTTCCTACTAAAAATTATAAAGTAACAATTATGCTGTTGTTTCTTTATTTTTGAATAAGAAGTATTCGTACTATGTGAGCCACTAAGATGTAAACCAAATATTTTAAGTAATTTCATTTAGTTCCTATTCTACACATGATCTTCTTTAAAAGTCGCAAGGGACATTAAACGATTTGCCTGTAAAAATAAATGATTCTTGTCTTCAATTTTTTTCGCATTTTTGTTGACCGTTCTAATTAACCTTTATTAAATTTAAATTTAGATAAACTGGTAAAATTTTGGACGTAACAAACTCACTCCTTAGTAGAGTTAAATATTGAGTGCTTGAATTTCTAATTTAGTTGGGCACAAGAACGAATTTCCAGGACTTTAAGATTTTTATTTTCTTAAAAAAAATATACACAACCTTTAACCTTATTTAGTTAGTTGAATATTTTAAACTAAACTTAAACATTTAACTTGGTCTTTTTTTGACAACCAGTGGGAAAGAGAGTTTGCATTAGATATTCAAGATGTAGTTACTGGAATTTAAGATAATTTCATCAAAATTGGCGTGCTTGAATTTAAGGTTATATCAATGGTACACAATGCTTTTTTTCTTTTTTATATAATTAAGTAAGCCATAAGTTAAATAAGGTACCTACTTGATTTGCGGCTATTATATTGGTTTATCTTATTATCAAAAATCAATTTAAAAAATCGTGATTAAATAGGTAGAGGATCCATATTATGGTTATAAAAAGAATTTAAAAAAAAATCTTAATTGGGACAACGTTATTTTAATTTTTTTTAGACCTTTTTATTCTTATTTCAAAAATATATATTATTAACATTTTTTTTATCCGATTTCAAAATATTTTAGTTAAAAAATTCACTATCTGGTTGGCTCGCCTTCATTATAGACGATTGAGAGATAAACAAGTATGCATATTATCGCAATTGTTTTATTGCTAAAAATCTTAAAACTATACAAAATTATATTAAGAGAAAAGGCAATAAAATAAAATTAATTTCCTTAATTATTCCCTTAATTTATTTTTGTGCGTCTTTGTTTACTTGGGTAAAAAAACTGATGAAGAGAAATGCGAAATATTACGTTTATATGTATTATCAATATTGTAACAGTGCTTCCGTAACTTAGGAGAAATATGCAATTATTATTTTATATCTAAACACAGCTGCTTTAGATCGAAAAAGTTTCATCAACGTAGAAAATCAATTCAGGTTTTGAAGATGTTTATAAAGGAAAAAACTAAAGGCCGTAGTTATAGAAAAGGAAGAATTAGATATATTGTTATTTTTCAAGGTAATTGTAATAAACCATAATGCAAAGAATGAATATTTGCCACTTATATAATATCTATCTGTCACTATTTAGAAAATCCTAGTAGAGCTATCAAAGAAGCTAAAAAAATAAAATAAAATATAAATATAAATATATAAATTAATAAAAATTTTAATAAACCAGCTAAATCCAAAAAACACTTAAGTATTATTATTTTTCATACAAAATACCGTCTGTTTAAATATTGGAAAACGCTCATAAATATGCTCGAATATTATTTTTGTGCTAAGATGCTACGCAGAAAGAGACAGCATAATTTTTTATTTAATAAATTATTGGGGATCAATGAATGCATGTTAACAGCTGCGGGTATATTTATTAGAAAAAATACAAATTTTTGGGCCACACAGAACCCACACGAATTGGAAATAAAATTTGATAAAATAATAAAAGTAGGAGATCTCTCCATGTGTGGTGTGGTTCATAATTTTTAAATACGGAGTTAGAGGTTTTAATCATTTTAATAGATTCCTCAATATGCCCAAATAATATAGCACAAGATGGTGCTCCGCTACACAATGTGATGCCAATATTTGATACAATTTTTGAATTTTAAAAATCTTGAGTTAGAGTTGCAAGATGAAGATGAAAGTTCTTCAGATTTAGATTAAGATCACTATTGTTTTCTCATTTTTATTTCCTTTTCAAAGGCTACTACCTTTATTAACTTTTAAAAAAACAAGGTGAGGGTAGGATACTGTAACATTTGACTTTTGATTTAAGCCTGAATTAGTAGAATATTATTGTTTTGTTTAATACGCAGAAAGACGTCCCTTAGGTTCTTTTTTTTGTTTACTTGATTTTGTTTACTTATATATATATATATATATATATTTATATATATTTATGGATATTTTTTACTTTTATATATATATATGGATTTTTTTAATATGGATTGTTTCATTTTTAAATTTACCATGAATTGCATATTACCATTATTTGTTAAACACCTTGTAACTCTTAAATTCTTTAATGAAATAAAATATTTTTTGCTGGTGTATAAATCAATATATGTCCTTTCAAAAAATCTTTTAAAATCTTTTTTAAAACTTCAAACAGATCAGTTAAAAAATATATATATTTTTTGTCCTGTATCCTCATATACTTGACGTACAGTGCACCGATTTAAATTTATTTATTTCGACGGACTTAATTTTTGCGTTATAATGTTTTTTGTAGTGGCACTGTCCTGGTTGGTATTTTTCGGTTTTATTATCAATGGTGAACATTTTTTCGTTTTCATTTTTCGTTTTTTTTTTCGTTTTAATTTTTTTCTATTGTTGGTGTACTTTTCAATCTGCTGAGAATTTCGGTAGTTGTTTTTTTATTTTCATTTTCCTCCGCTTGCCGTTTTAAGTTTTTATCATCAACCAATTTAACACATTTATCACAATACCAAAATAAAATGGCACACTCAATAATTGTTTTATACAAATGGTCTTTCAACTGCACGCATTGAAAATTATAATTCTGACTACAAAATTTGCAAGTAACTAACTTTGAATTCGATTTGACGGTAAAATTATTGGCGCAACGAGCACACACGTGTGCACTCGCTGACATCGCGACAACGACTTTGACAAGTTTTCATCTATACGCCTCAAAATTTATAAGTTGGCTAGTAAATGGCATATTTATCGTTTTAGATATATGTCAATAGGCTTATTATAAGTTACCTTAGAACTAATTTTTTTTTATAAATTGGTATGGTTTAGAAGTTATAGCTGTTTTTCACTTTTTTGCTATAATTTACTTCTGGCTTAAAAAATTATTTTTTTTTAATGTCTGGAAATTTATTTTTTAAATATATTTTTTTAGTATTTTATTTAAAAAATGTCAAGTCTTTTTAATAAAAGTAGATCATAAAAAAAATTTGTATTATCGCTGCAGAAAATCATGTTTAATTTTTTTGTGGTTTCTTAAAAAACAAATTTTACCGTTTTAATAAGGCACCACAGTACAGCAAGGCTCTGCAAGAATTTAAACCAATGTTTTAAAAATTCTTACAACTTATAGCCTTTCAATAGAAACGTTTAACTTAAAGGTCTCTGTTTAATATAAGTTAAGTAAATAAAATAAAAAAATAGTCAAGAAGATTAAGGTCAGGTGAGCGCGGCGGCCACGATACCACTCCTCCTCTGCCTATCCAACGATCTGGGTAAAAGCACCATTTAGATAGTCTCTGACTATTCGTGCACTATGCGCTGGCGCTCCGTCGTGTTGCAGCCACATTCTTGCCCGTAATTCCAGAGACACATCTTCCAAAAGGTCGTAAAGTTGGTGTTCTAAAAAATCTAGGTAGAATCTAAAAAATCTCCATTTAATCTGACCGGTAACTCGAAAGGGCCAACCAGCCTACCACCGAGAATTCCCGCCCAGAAATTTACACCAAATTGGTACTGGAAGCGATCTTGCCTTATTATTCTCGGATTTTCTACAGCCCTTTTATATTTTTTATATTTTTAAAATGAAGATTCATCGGACCACAAAATGCAGTCAAAAAAGTCCGGGTCTTGCAGACAGCGTCGAAGCATTTCTCTGCAAAATGCTACTCTAGGCGCGTAGTCACGGGGTAAGAGGGCTTGAACACGTTGCACGTGGTATGGATGCTGGTTGTTCCTCCGCAACATGCGATGTATCGTAGCTATAGCTAATTCAGTAGCTCTAGACATTCTACGAATACTTGTAGCCTCTATCAAAGCAAGCACCTCTTCATCATCCAACCGCGGTCTGCCTATTTGTTGTACATCACCAGGTATTTCTCCCCGCAAATATGAGTTATGTACTCGTATGAACACTCTGTGATCGGGAAAGCGTTCACGATCTGGATAATGATCACGATACTCTCTTCCAGCAAGGCGAGCATTCCCACCGCTCAATCCATAAATGTAATGCATTTCAGCATATTCCCGTGGGGTATACCGATCCGGCATCTCGATGCAGATTAATTATTACTTTAATGGTATAATAGGTCAGAAAACACAAAAAAAATCGATTAACACGTTAGCTAGAGACAAACAGAAAACAATACAGAAAATACCAACAATAGTCGGTTTGGCTATTTAAAATGGTCCATGTGAGAATACCATTTTTGTTTGTGGCTCTTGATAGCACTCTAAATTCCAATTTGAAGGTCAAGCGCACTTAAATAGTACCAAATATGCACGCAAGCAAAAAATGTGGTATGATTTTATTTCTTTTACGATTCATTTTTCTACAAATTTTCTTAACATACATTGATCAAATAATAAACACTATAAGGTAAATGTTTTTATTGAAAGACTAGAAATAGTAGAAAGTTTTTAAACATTGGTTTAAATTCCTGTAGGTCTTTGTGTACTGTGTAGTGCTTCATTAAATTGTTAAAATTCATTTTTGAAGAATCCAAAAACAAATTAAACAAGATTTTCTGCAGCGAAACAAAAAAAAATGTACACTATACTTTTATTAAAAAGACTCGACATTTGTTGAAATAAAAACAAAAAAATATATTTAAAAAATAAAGCCCCAGACATAGAAAAAAATAATTTTTTAAGCCAGAAGTAAATTATAGAAAAAAACTGAAAAACAGCTATAACTTCTAAACCATCAAAAATCGGATAACAACATAGGGGGATATTGTGATTCCAAATAGCCTCCCCTACCCCCCCCCTTTCAGTTTAAACCATGACTTTTGAAACACCCTGTATATGATAATCATAAATATAATATCATCTAGTTTTTCGTTTTAGTTAATATTAAGTAACTTTTCAAATTAGTTAATAATAGGTCTTATTTTTAATATAAACAGAATAATTCCAATATTAGGATAATCGGAAATTATCATTATTTGCTTTTAAATGTAATTTATTGAAGAATCATTATTGAATTATTTATTAGACATAACTTTTATTATTGCTTCAAGATAAATAAGTACTGAAATTATTATTAATCGGTAGTCACTTTTTGTTAGAGTGATTCTCTATGCCTATAAGTTAATTTAAATTTAATAAAATTTCGATTAATAACAAATAATCAAATAAATTGATAAGCAGCAAGTACCAAAAAATGATTATATTTATATATAGATATGTACATAAATCTTACATGCAATTGCTAAACATTCAATTTAGAAAAAAATATATTAAATATATAATAAAAGTACTTACCTACTCTTATCTACGCCAATGAATTCCAAACTTCTTTCCTTCATCCTGTTAGTTTTCCTGTTGATGGCATTCGTTAATAAAACAGAAAAATTCCCGCTTTCATTCGGGCTTAATGCTGATTAGTCCGATGTTCATTCGAGGGTGATTGCTGGTGCATTAAATGGCAGTTTTCGTGGCTAGAAAATGCAATCACTCTGGGCTAGAGGGATCAGGGAAATAACTTTGTTTTTTCTACAGCAATGCTAAGGGGGCCATATATGTGAAATAGCTTGCATTTCTTTCCAAGGGCATGTTTATTGGGAAGAAAATAATTGGGTTGCTTAAAATGGTTTACTTTTTAATTGAATTTAGTATATCTAGTTTAACAGTTACACTATAAAATAATTTTAATTTAAGATTATATTTAAAAAAAGGCCTTTAATATAGACTTAATATATGGTAATTTTTAAGAAAATGACTCATTTAACTCACTCACCCTCATAACAGCACTTGATAAAAAAGCGTGTTTACGAAAATTTATATACAGTTGGTTAGACTACCTAATGCATTCTTTTTTATCTTGAGGCTCAAATGCCCTGTTGCCACCGAAGTCTTTTGCATAAATGAATATTTTTTTTATCGTATATTATTGATATTTAAAAAAAATATACAAGCAGGCCTGGAAAGGAAAATATGCTTTCAAATAAGCCTGTCCCGGGATATAAAAAAACGTAATAAAGGACTTTAAGGAGAGATATTTTGCGTAAAATGAAAAAAAGTTTCGATTCCCGTAATATTTTTTTATAATAAAATGTTTTAAATAAGTTTCTTATCCATATCGTACTATTACTTAAATCTGCTACTCGCAAAGTAGATAATACTTTTCTGGTGTCAAATAAAAAAAAATGGTCTGAATTTCAAATTAAATTTTAGGTAAAGCTGTCCCACTAACAAAAAAATCCCACCGCTTCAATTGAATGAAGAGTCAAAGAAATCCCTAAAGCTGAATCAATATCGGTTCTGAAATATTTTTGACCCTTTTTATCGGCTGTAGTTCTTTTTTTACGAGACACCAAATCTTGTTTAAAAATTAAAAAAGGTTTTACAAAAGTCACTTAGTTCCAACCAGCAGATAATTGAAATATTGCTTTTTCCACAATACATTGGTGTAAATAATATACTAAATTACATTAAGTTTAGTTCGATTCTAAAAAACCGTATCTAATAAAAGAGACTTTAGCACTAAATTTAAACAGGAAATATAAATCGAACTTCTATTTAATTTTGCATGGTTTAAGTTCTTAGAATAAATACGGAACGAAGGAAGAAAGGTGAATGCCAGCGAGAAATCTGCGACTAAATATAATACATTACTAGAGTATTATTCTTGGAGCACGTTTTAGCTAATTTTCAACAACTTGTATATGTGAACATAAGAAATAACGTAAGAAATATCGAAAAATAAACATTTTTATAGGTTAAAAGAGATTGTACAAATTTCAATATGATAAAAAGTGTTGATGATAGACTTGCAGACTTATCAGGCTCTAATAATTCTTTTAATCTGATAACTCAATCTAATAGTACCGAAATCAATTTTTTAAAAGATAAATTGGATGTTCTCTAGGAGGGATCCAAAGGCAATAGCCCGTGAAATTAGGCGACCTTGAGACGTATTGTCGTTGCATAAAGTACTAGATATACAATGCGATGTAACTGATATCGACCGCGTAATATCACATTGAAAAACAATCCGATTCCAAAGTCCAGTAATGGTTCGCTTGGTTTCAAACATCAAACAAAACCAAGTATTTGCCTCCAAAAATAAAATTAAAGAACTTTACATACATAATGTATGAAGACCTAACTAGCAATAAGTACCAGTTGTTACTAGCAAAAAAAAATAAATATTGACCAAATAAGGTCTGGTCCTCAAGCGGAAAAATCTATTTGCAGGAGCAAAAGGTTCACCGAAAGCTGAAATCTCTGACGAGTTTTAATTAAGTGTAGTATAATACGAGTCTGTACAAATATCGACACGGCAGCACTAAATGCCTTGGTTGCAATGATTACTTTATGTACATCTATCTTGTCCAGATCAATAAATGCTACTTTATTTACTATATTTTATTTTTATGATTATTTTTAACATGTAGGTACACTATCGCTCATATGTAGAGCAACTTTTTAAAAACATTAAATAAACATATTTACTGCCAACATATTTAAAAATTCAGATATAAATAAGATTTAGCATTTAACAAATACCATGATCGGAATATTTTTGTTTAACTTGTGAGACCACAGGCTTTGATGATAATTTTGTCTGTTTTTAAGCAGTCCATATAAAGAGCAACTAAATTTTATTTGAAATTCTGTTCAGTCCCGTTTGTACTTTTCAGATAATTTGTGGTAAATGTAATAATATAAAGACTTACAATGCCAAGGGGTGTACATTTGTTACTGCAAATAAAGGAAAAGATTATGGAAAAAATACGAATTGGAGAAAAGCAGTTCAAAATAACAAAAGGCTTAAATTTAAATAAATCCATAATATTCAGAACTGTTTCTTATTTTAATAGAAAGGGTACTTTAAAAGGAGTTCCAAAAACTGGCAGAAAAAGGAAAAATGATGGTGTGGTGGATAGAAATGTAAAGAGATTGGTTGTGCAAGATCGATTGTATTAGTGCTTCTCGAGTTAAGCAGCAGTTATGATTTGTTTTAATATCGGTAAGTACTATAAAACGAAGATCTAAGGAAGCTGGTTTACATGGCAGAAAGGTTGTAAAGAAGCCGTTTACCTCAAAGAAAAACACAGAGTCTAGACTTCGATTCGAAAGAGAGCATCTTAACTGGACTTACCAAAAATGGAAAACAGTAGTATTTTCAGAAGAAAGTTGATTTCAACTATTTAGATCCGATGGTATTTGCTGGATTAGGAGACCGGTGAATGAAAGATTTAACCCTAAGTATACGCGACCCATATATTAGAAAGTCATATGCTACCATGGGCAAAAGACAACATGTACTTAAGACGGGTTGTTCAACATGACAACGACCCAAAACACACATCAAAATTAGTTAAAAATTGGTTAATAAACTTGATGTTATGCATTTTCCAGCCTAAAGCTCAGATCTCAATCCCATTGAGAATTTGTGGGATGAAATTGATGGGAGAATTCATAAAAAAATCTATCAAATGTGAACGAATTGCATCAGGAAATTCAAAATATCTGGAGAGCAATTTCTCAGGACTATATTGATGGACTATTAAAATCAATAAAAAAAAGGTGTGAAGCAGTTATTAGAAATAAAGGATATGCTACCAGATACTAAATAAAATATAAATTAATTTAAAAGAACTAATTTAAATTGTTTTACTTTTGACCCATATAATTTAGATTTTTTTTGTTTTTATATATACAGGATATTAAAAATAAAAATTGTGATATAAATAAAGTTGTTTTACTATTACATAAAAAGTAAGCAGACCTATTTTCAAAAAAGAGATAAAAGAAGAACAAAAACTAGATTTTTTAAAAAGTTGCTCTATATAGGTATAAGCGATAATGTATGTACTTACTGTTATAATATAATAAAAGTATTACCACAAAATAAAGCGATATTCTTTACAGGCGAAACTCTGTAGATGTACGTTATAAATATACATAAATTCAAATTAAAATAAATAAGAAGTGCATCGATTTTAAGCAGTTTTTTTTCTCATTTTTACATTAGAGCTTTAATTATCATTTTATGAGATTTGATTTTCCGATTTTTTGGACTCTGAGTCGCTTGAGGATATTGGTATACTTCTAATGTTAATATTAAAATTTCTAATTACTGTTACTACGTAATGATCGCAATGATTGCAATTTACCAATTAAGCCTAATATTGTCAACTTTGATCCTACAGTAAATGCTATGAAGACATTGTGGGTTGAGGTAACAGTGAGTAAAGTATGTCTAGGTTAATACTGTAGGCCTACGACGTTTAATATTTCTCACTGTTTTTTTGGACCTTTAAAATATGCTTTCTGAAGTTCTACCTAGGTACGATCATATTTATTGTAGTTATTACTATTTGTCATATTTATTGTCTATGTCCAACTTAGTAAACATTTATCTGATTCAGTTTTTATACACTTTCCTCAGTCAAGCTTTCGTACTGTTATAGTAAAACTACTGATTTACTTAGTATAACAAATGACTTACTTAAAGCTGCCAACGAAGGCAATGCCAGCTGCTTAGTACTTCTCGACTATAGTAAATTATGCTATTGTGGCCTGGATAGTGATGCGTTTGCTTTAAAAAAAAACTAAGTAGAAGAAATCAGCAAGTAGTATATGGAGAGGCGTCCTTAAAGGTAGTATTTTAGGCCCTTTGTTATTCTTAGTATGTACTTTTGATTTTCGCTATCGTATCAAAAATTGCATTAGTACGCGACTGACAAGCAAATTTACTATTCGTTTTAGTTTAATATTATTGGTCATGCTTCTCAACTATTAAACTATGATTAAAATAATATTTTCGAAATTTCAAAAGCCCATGGTCTCGATTTAAATACTTCAAAGACTAAAATGCTTATTTTAGGAAAAAATAAAGAAGCCATTGAGACTAACCACAACTTTAATATCTTCGTTCCGAGTATTATGTATCACATCTGCTCCTGACATCTTTTTTTAAGTTACTACTGCTAATCAATGTATTAATGAAGATTTAAATATGTTATATATTGAGACTCAAAAGTTGCACTTAAAAATTAACTATATAATATAAATTGTCATTGTTTTCTGTAGTAATAATCACCAAGCATATATCTTGAAAAATTTAAATTTGCGTTTAAACAATAATACTATATCGTTTAAAACATCTACTAAGAATTTAGGGCTTATTATCAATAATAAACTAAGATTTCATTTTTCATTTTTAATAAACTAAGAACATGTTACTTTTAAGTTAAAGAATGGATATTCTGCTCTAAAGTCTATATTTTCTCTCAGGCATTCTTTAAGCCCTAAAATTAAAAAACTGCTATGTGATTCGTTGGTTTTATCATCATTAAACTTTTGTAACATCACCTGACCCCTGTCTTGATTATTCTGACGCGATCAGAATTCAAAACAGTAAAAAAGTTAACTGAAGCAAACTGGTTGAGTATGCACTACCGACTCTGTTTTTTTTTATAAAATTCTTAAATTTAAAACACCTCCATATTTATTTGAAAAAGTCAAATTTCGCACGGATGTGCATAATCTTAACAATAGATGGAAGGATCTTCAACTACCCCATCGCAAAATAAAGAATTATTTAATGCTGATTTAATGATTGCTCATTCAATAAATAAATTTAAGATTAGCCAGTTTGCTTCCTCTGAACTAACTTTTAAGGTTAGAATGAAACGGCACTTTCTAAGTCAAATACAGCTCTGATGTCGGATTCGGTATGTGTTTTTTTTGTTGATGAATCACCAGCCTGAATGAATCATTTGAGTCTCTTTATAGGATAGTTTTAAGTGTGGGAGAGATCCTTTCTCTATCCTTCTGATATTGATATTTTTTCTTTTGCTTTAAGCTCTTCTTTACAACTTAATGATTATGTGATGTAATTTATTATTAAATGTATGTAATCTGTTGTATTTACTAGGCAATACCTAACTTTTCAACAAACCAACAAGCAACAGAATTCAGGCACTATTTTATTAAATGGTCCTGGAAGTCTGAATTAATGGCCTGTTAGTTACTATATAATTAATTAGTTTTTAGCACTTATGTATAATAAATTGAATTTATAATGGATTATTTTGGTAACTAATAAACATGTTATTATTATATACATACAAATAATACTTTACTAAGGATATAAAACTAGATTAACTAACTCCTTTGTACTTTTTTATGTCTATGATAATATTGTCAAGACATGACTATAACATCAAATTGGCTTCATCTTTAACTAACTTTAATATGAAGTTAAAAAAATCTATTGTTTTGCTTAAAAAAAATATCTGCATTATCAGATCGCTGTCGTCTTTTTTTTTTAATTTTAAACTGGAAAAGGTATCTTTATAATTCTGCTTACTGTATATCTTCTTATACTGAAAATTGCTAACATATGTATTATATTTAATTAATATTCATATTATATTATGCTAGTAGTAAGCTCCAAATATAATATTGTACTATTGAAAACTTGCCTGTACTATTCACACAGCATAAGTTAGGATCGCCACATATAAATTAGGTATTTTTTGTAAATCTTATTAATTATTATAACAGATTTCATGCCAAACTGCAATAGCACTTTTACTTATCCCAGATATCAGAAGGATAAAGCTCTGATGGAGTCCTTCTCATATTATCGGACTCTGTTTTTACTTTTATTTACACATGATACATTTAAACTAAGATTACATATGTTTCTTAAACTAGTGGGCATTATCTGCACTTCCAATGAACTTTCTGACGATTCGAGATGTAGATAATAGCGTCGACTTCTGCATTAGCTCATAGATGCTTTCCTTATGGTTGAGCAGTTTCATGTTTTTGATTAGGATCTTTGGTATTACTTCTGTTGTTGACATATTGTGTCAACAACAGAATTTGTTGGAACTTTTTTTTGTCATTTCTCATTGACTTCGTATTTGGTGTTCTAGATCCCTGTACTTAATAATTTTTTTAATTGTTTCGCTCTTAGTTTGTTATTATTGGGAATAGCTACATCAATAAAGTTTGTCTTTCTAGAAATTTTATCTATTAGTGTTAAGTCAGGCCTATTGTCTCTTACTCTACTTATATATACCGAATTCATACTATTCATACCGAAATTTTCTTTCCATTAGATATTATCACTCAAAAAATTAAAAAGGTAGTCTAATTTTTGTTCATAACTTAATGGTTTTTGTTCAAGACCTATATGATGCAATATAGATAAGCAAGAGTCTTTATGCCATATACACTGATTTTTTTTTGAAGAGTTTGATAAAGTTTACCATCCTACTTTAAATAAAAAGATTGAAAAGTTTGGTGCGTGTGGTATACTTCTTAATATTAATATTTTTACCAATTGTTCAATAGATAGATAATAATGAGTCATCTTAAATAGAGTTAAACCTTACATATTGATGCACCATCCGACGTTACTCAGGAGTCACATTTGTGTTTTCTCCTTTTTTATTTTCTTACATGGGGTTGACGAATGTTTAATAAATATTAATCTAAAGTACTTGCTGTATGCAGACGGCCTTAAAAAATATACCATTGTTTACTCTTTCTCTGATATTGTTGATTGAAATGAAATTGAAATTGTCGAAACAGTGGGCTGCCAAGGCAGTTATGCATATAGGTCTCCTGATGGACCCGTCATGCCCCACCGGGGATTACCAGAGCCCAACGGCCTTAGAGAAACTGATAAGGCTCTCTGGTCTGAAGGACTTAAAGTTATTCGGTGCACTGAAAGTGTTACCCAAGTATTTGAACCTGGCGCGCGTGAGTGCTGGGCACTTCCCGACTACATAGTCAACGGTTTCATCCTCCTCACAGCACCACCGGCATTCCGGGTTGTCCACAATAACGATGGTATGGAGATGGCTTCTTAAGTGCCAGTGACCGGTTAAAAGACCTGACACTAGCCGAATTTCGCATCTTTTTAGGCGTAGTAGATTTTTGGTGAGACAGACAGAGCTCCCACCTATGTGCGCTTTGGCCTGTCTCATACCAGGGGACTTAGTCCATCTTCGGTGAGTCCACTTGTCCAGCAGACCCTTCATTGACGCGACCGCTACGCATTTGGCGATACCAATTATGGGTTCTGGCCCCATCGGCATATTCGAGATCCCAGTCTGGCAAGACAGTCCGCTTCCTCATTACCTGCATGGCCAGGTATCCAGACGAGCTGAACCCTGCAGCCAACCTGCACCAGTTTTTAAGGACTTTTATGCACTCTAGTACAAGCTTGGAGCTTACCTTTGCGGCCGTGATAGCCTTAATACTTTGGCCTGGAAGACAGTGGCGTGCTTCCCCAGCGAGTATGCCCTACTGGTATGTGGGATCCTACCACAAAGCCCTGATCCAGCTCTGTTATTCGTTCTAGAGCCATCTGTTTACCAGATGGTCCCCCTATTTAGCAATGCAGGTATGTTGGAATGCTGCCACTCCTCTCTGCCTGCAATGTGCGTCACGAATCCCACAGTCCACAGTCACTGGAGCCATGCAGTCACTGCCCATCAGAAGGAGAGGATCCTGTATGGCTCCTGTATGGCCCGTGACCAAATTTTTGCGTGACCGGTCTCGCCAGCACGTAGTTCGCCGAGGACATATAGCCTCTACGCAGTCCTCATTGCCTCGAATTGCACAACGAAGTCCAGAGGCGGAAGGCTTAGCAGAGTCTCAAGCGCTCTAGTTGGCGCCGTTCGCATGGAACTCGTTATGCTGAGACATGCAAGATGTTGGACTCTGTCCAGTTGAGCACGAATTTTCGCTTTCTTCGTACATGGCCACCAAACGATATGTATGTGAGAAGGAGTCTCACAATGCGCCAGTAGATCCAGTGGAGGATCTTAGGAGACAGACCCCAGGTATTGCCGAAAGCCCGCCTGCAGGCACATAGCGCGCAGGTGGCCTTCTTTATTCTGGTGTCTGCATGATCGTACCAGGAGAGTTTGGGATCTAACTTGATTCCCAGAAATCGAGATATTGTTAATTTACAAGGCAAAGTAAATAATTTTTCTAGCTTCTATCGCAATCATAAACATTTAAGTAATATTGGTAAGTGCCACTATATCATGGTTTTAAAAAATATATATTTTCGATATTCTTGAAGATTCTTTTTTCTGTTACTTTATACTCAAACAATAAATTATATGTAGTAATTATATGTTGACTCTGTGAAGAATCAGGGAGTAACTTTGAACACCGGATTACTTTTTCACATCTTTATAAATAGGATTATACAAAAAGTAATGAATATGTTAAGTGTCTAAATAAGAACATCAATTGGACTTAATCATTTTTAACTATAGGTTTATTAAACATCGTCACTTTTTACACATAAGGAAAACTTAAAATATTATAAAGTAAGTATATATTTTCGTTATGGCGGAAATATTTAAAAGTGTTTTTTTGTATAAAAATGCTTAAATGATATGATTGATTCTAAAGGAAGTTCTAAATAAAAACGCAAGATTCGAATTGCACTAGGTTTGACAGTCACAAATTCACATGATTATGACGTGACAGATCGACAGTTAATCGTTTTCAGTCGTTAACAGGTCGATGGAAGTTAGTAAACATGGATCATTACATGGTAGAACAACGCGTTCTAATCGTCAAAAACTGGTGAAAGTTTAATTACCACTACTCAAAAACTGCGTCCAATGTTGGGTCGAAATAAAGTTTCCAATTCCTCTACTCTGAAAAAAATAATCGAAAAATTCGAAAGTACGTGAAACACACGATACAAGCTCGAAACACACGATAGAGGTCATTCTGAACAAAACATCATGGCAGTTCGCGATAGTGTGGCAGGAAGGCCAGAGACGTTAATTGGTCATCGGGGACGAGAATTGGACATTTTAACAGGCACTCTTCAGCGATTTCTTACTACAGATTTATAGCTGTAGGTCTACAAAATCCAACTGACTGAACAACTTTTACCAGCAGACCATGAACAGCGAAGAGAATTCACCGATTGGATCTTTGATTAATCTGTTGCATACAAATTCATTTTCAGTGATGAAGCCATTTTTCAAATAAATGGCTTCGTTAATAGGCAAAATTGTCTCATTTGGGGCTTAGAAAATCCACGAATGATCCATCAGAAAGCAATGCATTCACAACGTGTCACTGTATGGTGTACTGTGTTATCATACTATGATAATACGACAAATGGTTTTAGCAGGACGGTGCCACATGTGCTTCCTCCCGTGAAACATTGCAGATCTTGTAAGTGTTTGCTCCTATTCTTTTCATTTCTCGATTTGGTGACCAGAATTGGTCTTCACGCTCTTGCTATATAGCGCGTTTAAACCTAGCTGTGTTATCTGAAGTCAGAGGTTTATTCCAATAAGACTGCAACCATCGAAGCATTGAAAGCTGAAATTGGACGGTGTATCAAAGAAATACCACATGTATACAACAACGTAATTGAAAATTTCGTCAAAAGGATACGCATATGCCAGCAAAGCCGTGGTCTCCATTTAAATAATATTTTGTTTCATACATAATTCCCAAATGTATATTTTCTAAATCAATAAAGTTTCAATAATTTGCTACAGTAAACCGTATATTCCTATGGTTGGAACCTTTGGTCACACTCAAATTATGAGACGGTTTTACTACTAACCAAAACTTTTTCTTTTACTCTCGACACGTGTTTCGCTAATGATCTTATCATCTTCGGGAGAAGATTAAATATTACTGGTTTTAGAAGAGGCACTCACTAGTTTTAATCTTCTCCTGAAGATGCTAACATCGTAAGCTAAACACATGTCGAGAGTAAAATAAAGAGTTTTGGTTAGTGGTAATTACAGAGAATCATGTTTTATTGAACACTAAATCTTGCGCTCTTATCGAAAATCCTTTTACTTTCTATTCAGCTGTTTCATATTGACTTACATTACCGTCACCACATTACGGAGACCACTTGTTTTTCGTATACTGGCTAATTTAAACTTCCATCAAAACTCTTCCTTAATATAGTATGTGCGTACTTGTAATAACGTACAAATAATACATACAATAATACATTTTTGTTCTTGATTTAAAAAAGATATGTCACAAACGTTCTATAATAAAATAATTTTTATTTAAGGTCTACGTTGACGTTAAATTAGTATACTTCAAGTTGTAGCTTATTATAAAAAAATTTGTTTTTCTGTGCTTATTGGTTTTAGCATATAAGTTTATTAAATATACATAATTATAATATTGTGGTGTCCCGTTATGACTGTTGTGACCTATTTAGTTTATCATCAAATAAAAAATAAAGGATAAGAAAATAAGTTTTTTGTACAAAAATGTATTTTTAACAATGTTAGTATTTATATTTCTCTTTAAAGATCTTGCTTCTTATCCCAAATTCGTGCGGGATGATACCATTAAATGACTATTTCTAATATACTTATAGTTATACTTATAATATATTCTTGAGAATCTAAGAGAAATAAACTAATTATTATATTAATAATAATGATGCCTTATATGCTCCCTAGCTATAATATAATATATGTATGCAGCCATGACTTTGATATTTATGTTCCCGTTAAGTTCATTTCTATAAGCAGCTATTTCACTTAGAACTGGATATTCTTTTTTAGACCATGCTTTATTGAATATATAAAATATTTTTATTCAAATAAACTCAATATGTAACAAAGTGCAAGTTTTATCTTTCTATTAAAGCTTATTGAATTTAATTCTTGCATGTCAATACTAGTGAAAGAGTAGTACAAGAATATAGCTTTATAAAATAAAAATAAAATAGAAGATAAACCACTTTATGTAGCTCGGCAGTTAGGTAAATATTTTATTCTTATCGTTAAATGAACTTTGCTGTAATAAAAGCTCATGAGTTTCTGATAAAAGCCAATGTAAGGATGTAGACTTATTAAACTTTTATTAGAAAAGTTGGTTTCAGAGCTTATATAACCAGTCATAAAACGCCAATATATACACAAAGAAGTATTTTAAATACGCGCTTCATAAAATTTAAAATTGCTGTGAGCTGACCCTGGACAAAATTTAAAGCGAAAACTATAACATTACCAAACTTGTTTAATAGACGGCGTTATATTAGGTCTTTATATTCTACGAGCTTACATGCTCTTTATGGCCACTAAAATTAACGGGAGCTAATTCGATTAAACCATTTATGGTTTAGTACTTTTTCTGTTCAACACTGGTTTAAAATAAAGTTTTTCTAGAAAAAAAATTAAATATATTTCTTTTTTGGGTGTAAAAGATTAAACCAGTATTCTGTATCTTAATTAGGTACACCTGCTGCCTTGCCATGCAAGTCTACATGAAGTGCTAATTGTTACTTGGAGCGAAAACAGGAAATGTAAGAACGGTTATTTTATCACGATGTTATGACGTATCTGCGATATTAATAGCAAAATTATAGACAAAAAGTAATCAAGAGATTTCGGGATTATTGGCTTCTTCAGAGCAAGGAAACCAGAAAACCGCAGGAGAATAAAAAATAATAAAAATATAATATTAGTGATATCCCATTCAAAAAATAAAATAAATACTTATAAAAGAGGATTTATCAAGATCCAAGAATTAGACATAGGATCACAAGTTCTAAGTTATCAAAATTCTACTCATATCAGAGCCATTTTAAAACGAATAACTTCATAAAATCAAAGAATAAATAAAGCATCTAATAGAGAAGGTGCTTTGGTAGTAAAGCAAGGCTAATATTAAGTCGAAAAATTCATCCATTATCCCAAAGATGCTGGTCATACACTTTTATAAAAGGTAAAAACCCAAAATCAACAGCATCACAAATACATTTAATAAAATTACAAAGGTTACATGTTTCGCTCGACTAGAGCATCATCAGACCATAACATACACAATGTTAGGTGTTTTGTGTATGTTATGGTCTGATGACGCTCTAGTCGAGCGAAAGATGTAACCTTTGTAATTTTATTAAATGTATTTGTGATGCTGTTGATTTTGGCTTTTTACCTTTTATAAAAGCTAACCTCCTTTTTCAAGATATTTAGAATGTGTGTCACTGAACTAGATGGAAATGCTGACCTGATAATGGAAAATCATAAATCAATCTATGGAGAAATAGAACTTAAAGTGAAAGAAAAGATATCCAATTAGGAATAAATGATAAGCAAAATCATCGCAAATCCAAAAAAGTGAGATTAGAAATAAGGTCTTTTTCATAAGCCTTCTCCAAGCCACCTCTGGACATAGGCCTCTCCTCTAAGTTTTCCACTTGTGTCGGTTTCCGGAAATTCTAAGCGAGTCTTTACCGACTATCCCCCTGATGTCATCCGTCCAACATCTTTTTGGTCTTTTTCTGTTTCTCTTTGTCTCTCTAGGTCCCTATTGTATGACTCTCTTTGTCAATCCTGTCTTGCTACGTGACCCACCCAGGTCCATTTTAATTCAGCAACTCTTTTGATTCTATCAACGACTCTAAAGCTCCTCCTAATCTTCTGATTTTTTTAATCTATCCCTTACAAAGATTTCCTATATTACTCGCTCTATTGCTCTCTGAGCTAGTCTAAGCCGACTCGCACTATATTAGGTTTAGTGTCATATTCTGCAGACCATACATCGCAACAGGTAAAATGCGCATACCGTGTACTTTTCGTTTTAAATTTGTTGAGATATCTGGATTTCTGGTAATGTGGTTCAGTTTGCCGAAAGCAGCCTAATCAAACTGCACCCGTCAGGCTATTTCAGGCTTTTGGTTTTCCTTCCCCAACTTAACAACCTGTCCGAGGTAGATATATTCGGTGACATTCTCAATAATTTGGTTGTATAGAACGATTTGAATATTGTTTGAAATCATTACTTTTGTCTTGGTAGTGTTTATTTTTAGACCTATGCTCTTAGAGGGTGCGTGCAACTGTTGTATCATTTCTCACAGTTCGTCCGAGTAACAAATAAACATCAATTTTAAACCCTTTCTGTTGCCATTTTAATTTCTTGAAGACCTTTAAGCGCCAACGTTCGACAATAACACCTTCGGTGATGATGAGTTATGACAAAAATAATAGTCCGGCAAGACTAACCGGTTTACAGGGACTATTTCTAGGGAGTTGAGTTAGTTCGACAGTCTTGATTTAAAAGTTCTAAACAACAAGAACAACTCCCTAGATCTGATAGGTACCAGAAACCCTGTTAAATTTAAATGATGAAAAAAAAGAACCTATCAGGCCGGCTTCGTGGGTTCTCTGTATGGTCAGTTGTCTCAGTCACACTCACTCACTCAGTAGTAAAACACCTTAAATTAATTTAAATAGGGTGTTTATTAAAGTTGTAAGGCAAACAAAATCTACATGGAAAGTAAATATACATGATGGTATTAAAAATGTAAACAAAAATAAATAAAAGATATATAATATAACTTTATAACCTAAAGGTACTTGAATTCGCCAGTGATCACTTTGGAAGCATTGCATAATAAAGCATAACATTGAATTGTTTTAATTTACATAATTATAAAATAAATATAACTTAAGTTTTAAAGATTAAAATGAGAAGGTGATAAAATATTAAATTCATGTTAAATCATACGACAAAGAAATCAAAGAAATATGGTTAAGATCAATTAAAGAGGAAAAGAAAAAGACAAGGTAAGCTTATGGGTAAAGTTTCATGGTGTTCTTCTTTTAAGGGCGAGAGCTCGCGATGGGTTATTTCTCACCACATAGGGCTTAAGGCATGATGTGGGTTGACGGGGCTAAGGGCGGCGAAATTATTTGCTTTTTTGGCTTCAGGGCGAAATCCTCATCACTGCTGGATTATGGCTGGCGGTTTACAAATTCATAATCAAGGAGCTCTAAGAGAGATTTCTCAATGGAAACACGGTACACCAAATAAAATGTCACCAACGCTGAAAACTACTTACGAAGTTTCAAGAGGCATCGAACCACTAAGAACCATCTTGCTTCAAAAAATATTTGATTGAAAATGAAGAAACACTAATGAATTTTAGTTTTTAGTATTAATTTAGCTAAGATGTGGTGACGGAGAGAAATTATACTAGATTTATTTCACGACACGATTAATCTCTCTCCGTCACAGCGGACAGCACGGTTCACCTTTGACAGACGCAGGAGCTGGAAAGACTCAGAAACCCAGATGCGTCGCGGAACTGTTTAAGTAGCAGTTCAAAAGACGGCTGGGCGCAAGACCGGAGATTGTGGAACTTCGCTCGTTACTTTATGGGTTTAGCCGCTATGGGCCCAACCAAAACCCATACATAGATCAGAGACAACCAAAGAGACGCGCAACTGTGCGCTAATAAAATATCCGATTATTTTCCATCTTTGTCTCTCTTCGTGAAAGGTAAACGTAGATGGCGCAGATAGCGTTTGCCCCCATAATTCAAACCTCGGCTATTAAGAATTTAATTATTTATTTTAATTAAAATCAGCCGTTATGTCTCAGAACTCAGAACATCATAATTATGTTCTAAGACAGAACGGCTGATTTTAATTAAAACAATGCAATCAAAATTTAAATTGGGGAACTAAATAAACTAAATATAATTCTGAAACATTTTGTATTGTATTTTCAGTATATGGTATAACTATAATATGTGCATGCATTTTCTTAATTATTTTCATAATTTATAATTTAAGATGGTAACAGTAACATGCATATACATAAATGCAATTAAAATATAGAAACATTTTAATTATCACATTACTATAATAATATTCCAAAAAATATATCCTTTGGTGTAACAATTTTTAATTTTTTTTTAATGTTTTTTTTTTGCAAATCTCTTAATTTTTCCTTTTGAACCTCCATGGAATACCTATTTTAACTACAGCCTTAACAATTACCTTAATGAACATATTTCTGTTCCTAACACAAATCAAAACACTAAAATCTGTATCCTACAAAAAACTACAACTACTAACTACTGTAACCAAGTTCACCTAAATCCGGTAGGTAATAAAATACGTAAAGTTTAAGCACTCGTCCAAAATCTCAACTAATGATGTAAAACAAAACAAAATTAATCAGCAACAACAACTATTCAGCTATATTGAAATTCACGGGTTCATGTTGAGCAAGGATTGCACTGTTGCTGTACTGAATTATAATTTTAGAAATACTAGAGAATTGGACACAAGCTATCCTGTATTTTTGCATTCATTTAGACGGAGATGGAAGAATGTTTTCTCTTGACTGCTCTGATAACTAAATACATTTAGCATTGCAAAAGATTAGTGTTGTGGCGCCACCTTAGCTCACCTTTTATAAGGTAAGAGAGAGACAACGAAATACAATATAATACAGATTAAAGATAGCAACAACAATAGGATAAAAATTTCTATTTAGTTGCACGTCTCTTTGGTTATCTCTGCATAGATCACTAATAAGAAAACCATAGAGTGCTTAGTAGAAAGTACAAATACGGGACAAATCGTAATAATTCGACACGCGGCGCCACTGGCGTCCGCTTTAGTAAACCGGTTCACCAATTCAATTGCCGTGAAATCTTCTCCATGCACAGCATATTGTATACAATAATAAATAATTAAAGTGGAGATAACGTTGATAGTGGTTCAATGAAAAACATTGGCGAATTCTATTAAAAATCGAAGGCAATTGTAATTATGGTGGGTGTCTCAGTCAGCAGTCTCGTACTTATAAAGTTTTGAAAGAAAGATTTATAACAAGGTCATTTTTAAATATTTTAACCAAATGAATAAAAGTTAGGATTCTCCAGATCCCGTCTAAAGCGTAATTAATCCTGTAACATTGTGCCTCCTTGCCGCAATTTTATCTGTTTTGATATTTTCATCGATTTTTACAATTGTTTTAGATAAAATGTCAAATGTCTTAGCCAATTCAATTGTCATAGATATTTTTAATAAGAGGGCTATATCTTGAGTCTATTCTGGCATGTTTTAGTGAAAGTCCACAAATGCTAGACATATGGGGATATTGTATTCGATTTTTTTTTCTATTAGGGTACGTTATGTCTGTAAATAGTCGTATATAAAAATCCGCTTAGGAAACCTGCCTGTTCTACTGGCAGGTAAAAATCCAGTTTTCTCGAGAGACGATTAGTAATAACCTTGGTAAAAAATTTATAAAGATGCGACAGCAAGCTGATGAGGTAATAGTTCTCAATGTTGGTAGTATCTCTCTTTTTAAATAGCGGTACTACTTTCGCATTGCACCACGGGTCTGGTCTTGTAGGCATTTATTCAGTAATATTTAAATTGTTTTTAGTTTATTTTCTACAAATTTAAGCATTTCCACTATGACGCGATCTTCTCCGAAGCCTTTTCCGTTCTTCATTTTTGGTAAAGCTATTTTTATTATATCTAAAAATGTGTCTTGAATATCTTCTGGGCCTAAGTTGTACACTAGGGTAAGTTGATGTATAGCTTCCATATTAGGCATCAGAGACAAGTATAGTTCATAGTAGAATCTCTCAATAACTTGGGTACATATTATTATAATAGTAATCTGTTTTGGTGTAATAATTTAGGATTTGACAACGTATACTTATGTTTTTTTAAATTTAATACCCTGTTTATTTTTAAATAAATTCGCCTTATTTTTTCCTTTTTAAAAACATATAACACTATGGACTTATTTTTTAAAATGAATAAATAAGCTAATTATTTTAGGTATCTCTGCTTTGATTATTTTCGAAAATAAGTCCATAGTGTTACACATTTTTGAAAAGGAAAGAATAAAGCGAATTGTTTCATATACCATCATACGGAATGTTGAATTGTATGAAAAAATATATTTATTGTTTATCTTAAAATCCTAAATCGTTACAATAAACCAGATAGCATATTAGTGTTCCACGGAAAAACCTTCATCAAAAGCATGTTTTACTTTTTTAATATGGTAAATAATAACGGAGATACAAGGGGAATCCCAAAATCCAAAATTATCTTATCCCATGAGGGCTACAACTTTAGATAAAAAAAAATAAAAATATCTCAAAATAAAAATCCACAAAAAAAAATGAGATCATTATTTGGTTACATCTGGTGAGTTATGAAACCTAAAAAAAAAACAACAAAAGAAATGCTTATCCCATGAAGGCTACAACTTTAGATAAAAAAAAAATAAATCGACTACCTGTTTGGCCTTCCCATATAATGAACATAATCCGATTTTTCATAAAATATTTTAACAAAATCTTCTTTATTATATTTAAGAAAAACCTATATGTTCACTAGGGTCCAGAAGAAGGAACGAGAAACGTAATAATTCTGCATATAAAGGAGCAGGCGTATTAATAATTCTTTGTGAGAAAATTGAAATGTAAGCATTTTTAATATCGTCTGATATTAGGATTAACATTGAAAGCGGACATGAAACAAAGGAAATTTTTATTCCTTTAAAGTTGTTTAATTATTTTTTAAGCACACTGCAAAATTATATTTTCGTTTTATTAAATTATTTTGAAAATGATCAATGTTTCCGTATTTTAATTATTCTTTGCCTAGAACTTATATTGATTTTTAATATCATTTATGCATAAGAACTAGAAGTATTCTTTTATATCAATAATGTAGGCCCAAATTTAATATAGAATATTGCATGGCGTCTATTTGGCAAGTTTAGACTTTATATTTTTATTTAAATATTTGAAATTTGATTTTGTTAACTTCAATCGCCATACATCTACACATCTAATCTTTTAACTTTTAAGACATTTAGTAGAGGAGTAAATAGGTACTGAACTGAATTAGGTAAAAAAAAAGGAATAGCGAACGATGAAGGATAAATTTAAATAAAACTTTAACATTAATCTTAGTTAATAGATAAACCCTCTAAACGCAAATACTGTAGATATCTAAAGGATTTCAGATGACTTTGTCTGTATTTTAGGAAAAATGACAATAAACATTTTAGCGAGTTTACTACATAAAAAAGATGGCGTCAAGTAAAGACGCGTGTGTAAATGAAGAGAACAAAAAGTGCGATTACTTTAAAGGTACTGTGAAAAAAGCAGCGTAAGGTGTAATTCGTGTTATAAATGTTATCATCTAATGGTAATAAGCGGCCCAGAACACAAATAAAGAGAAATGCGTGTGGCCTAATGAACAGGCAGAAATTCAATTGACGTTATTACCAAGGGCGTGTGGTGGGAAATTTAAACGTGATCTATTGCTTGATATTTAAGTTTGAAGTAATTTGCAGAATTTCAGAAGTTGATGCATTAACTGAAGTGATGCCAGATATATTTAATATATATTATTATAGTGTTAAATTAATCATACCTTTATCAGTTTAAAAATACCCACATTTTATTAAAATTGTTAATTTTAAATTTGAGAGAAAAAATAAATGTTAGATTACACTGAAATTTAAAAATAGACAGGGAGAAAGCTTTATTCTTACTAGATCATATATAACTAGAAGAGGATCTCATTAAGGTTTTCTCGATGAACTGGAACCTATCATTATACAGCAATTAGAGAGATGTTTAGTGAACTAGAACTTGTAAGATTTGCAACTGTGATTTTAACCAAAGCAACCGTTCTTTTATGTTTATTTCGAAATTTTTGTTCTTGAAAAGACCCTAAAGCTTCTTTATTAACTGAATAAAAATGTTCCCCCTGAATTTAAGCAAAACCAATGAATACATCTTGAGACACACTTTGGGACTGGGTTGCAAATAGAACCTTTTTGCATTATGGGTCTTTAAGTAATTATGCTCTAATATTGGAGCAAATTCGATAATTTACTAGGACTTACATGATCTTCCAAGATTTTTGTGGATGGATTCGAGTGTCTGGGCAATTACTACTATAAACTAGCGCATCAAGGATATTTAAATGAGTATTATAACCTAGATGAAGACAAGGATATTTAAATTCCCAACATTTTGATGGGTAGCGGTCTAAGAATTAGAACTAAATTGTAAAAATTGAAAACTGACATAATCATTAAAAAATTTACCTGTCTTCTGCCCTGTGTAGTTGCACAATGATTGGATGTTTTTAAGCTTGTAAAATAATTTATCAACCGTAAACTTACAAAAAAGCTACAATAAGCTATAAAATTACTTAAAAACCTTAAATTAAAAGAAAATCATGACGCTTGGCTTGCTTGCCATCTAAAGAGAACATAAAAAAGAAAGTCGAGTCGTCAAATTCGACAGTTAAGATTTCATTATTGTCATATTTGATGTACTTCAAAAACTAGCCAGTTAAATCTAAATCAGTCGACCACCTTGGATAGCACACTATTTGGCTCCGCCATATTCCACCTAAATGTCCAATACCCATGATAACTGCCAGCAAAGGTAGTTTTGTGTTCAGCATGTAAACAGCTGCTGACTCAAATACGCCCTTCCCTCGAGTATTGCTTGCATGTCTGGAGCTCTGCACCCAAGAATAGTTTAAAGCTGCTAGATTCTATACAGAAGAGAGCTATTCGTCTTATCGACAAACCAGGACTGACAAAGAGTCTGGATAGCCTAGAGCACAGGAGAAAGGTGGCTAATCTCTGTTTATTCTACCGTTATTATCACGGTAAGTGCTCCTCTGAGCTGGCAGGCCTGATTCCACCCAGAGCTGTTCCGGCAAGAAGGACGCGTCTAGCAGTTGCGGCTCATCAACATCGAGTCCACCTGCCTACCCCAAGGACGTCGCTGTATCGGGACTCATTCATCTGGAGAATATCTTCTTTGTGGAACGGGCTTCCACCTCACATATTTCCCAACGCATACAACCTGCAGCGATTCAAGATAATTGCCCACAAATATCCTCGCGCAAGCACCACTCCAAGAGTGACATAGGACTTTCCTCTTGTGCTTGTTTACCATAAAAAAAAAGCATGTGCAAATTTTCGCAATGAGGATTCGCAAAGCTGTAAGTGAAGCAAGGAACTTTAAACTCTGCTAAAGTTGTCTGAGCTGCAAAATGAGGTGCTTAAGAAGCAGACCGACGGGTGTCAAAGCGAAACCAGCAAAGTGCACGGCAAGACCAGCTCAACAGTACCAGGACCAACATCGGCGCTTAAACGAATATCATAGATTAATACTTCTTAGATAGATAACTCCCATAACTGCCAATAGAACGCTGAACGTCGATTAACTATTACGCCCTCTGCATATCGAGGAGTGAAAATGGGTTTGTTACGTCCCATGGCGGATAATTTACAATTTTATTATTGCGGCAAATTTGAATTTTGCTAGTGCGCTTAAAATTAGTGGGAAATATGCGGTTCTGTCGGAAATTATGGTATAATATAGGTATATAGTATATTATAGTATATTATAGGCAGATTAAAGAAGTGTTAAATTGAGACTCTTTTATCGCCATATTAAATAGAGAGCTTAATTTTTCACTTTTTCTATTTGCGTATAATAATTTCTGAAAGACCCGTACATTTCCTACTAGATCCTAGATAGGTCTGGATTTCAAAAGTTAAGCACGAAATATTGACAACATGTATTACTGCATTATAAAAAGAGATTATAGTAAAATACTCACAAGTTATACAATAAAAATTAACAGTTGTACATGCTTGTTTAAACATTAAATAAAATATAAAAACTCTCTAAAATTCCATAATGTATAAACTTACAACGTAATTTAATTAGCAACTTTGTTTTATGAAAACAAACTTTGTAAAGTAGAATTTATTCAGGGTGTTACAAAAGGTTTTATTAAATGTATAAAAGTCAATAAAAATTTAATAAAATAGCCAAAAAATTACCGCATACTCATTTCACTAATAATTTTTCTTAGTATTTATTATAAATTAAGTATGAATTAATAAATAGAAGAAGCAGCAAAAACAAAAAAATCCTAAATGTATTACTATATTTTAAAAAGAATATAAAAAAAGATCACAATTTATACAATCAAAGCTAATAGTTATACATGCTTTTTAAAATAATAAATAAAATAAAAAAATTCTTCTAAATTCCATAATGTATAAACTTACAATTTAATTTAATAAAGTTTGTTTTATGAAGAACACAGTTTGCAAAGTAGAATTTATATAGGGTGTGGAGAATGGCGTGTGTTACAATAAATGTACAAAAGCAATAGAAATTTTATAAAATCAACAAGAAATAACCCCGTGCTCAATTCACTAGTAGTATTCCTTAGTAAATATTATAAGTTAAATAAATATCAACAACTTAGTATTAAAAAAGGCAATAAGTAAATATATTAAAAGTAAAATTTACAGGAGTTACCATTCCTTTAAAAATTATTGACTTCAAGACTTCATCCAAAATTGCTTATACATTGAAACTGCTGAAATTCCTATTCTCTCAAGTTTGGCATCGGACTTAGTTTAACAGAAACTAAGTCTATACAGAAACAAGTTGAATTTTGCTGCATATTGAGTTTAACAGGGTATATTATTTTGGACTCCAATATCTAAAAATAGAAAGCTATTTAGGATTTTATGCTATTACTAAAGACCTAGGTACAGTTTTTAACTTTCATCAGTTTATTCTGTTGTCGGCTGCTCTATGAGGTCAAAAGTGGTCAGGTCTTTAAAATCATAGTCGGAAGAAAGATATTTTTAAATGGCATATCCTATATATTTTGGATAGAAATAAAATGATATTATTTTATTAACTTCAAACATGTCAAACAGAATATAATTTCGCCACACAACAGGAGTGTCAGTCTAGAAAACACATTAATCAGTTAACTATAATATTTTCTTACTACGATAAAGTCTAATTATTAATGAAAGAGCTTAGTTTAACCCAAGCAGATTACCATTAAATTAGCTTATACCTCTGGTGGGGTCACATATTATGAAGACCATTCTAACTTACCTTGTATTAGGCCTGGAAGGTTAACCGAAAGTATATTATCTGGTTTAAGGCCCCTCCTTGAAATGCATAAATGAATGAGGAGTAAAATAATTTTTACATACATAGAATTTTTGATTACTGAAAATAGAATTCCTTGTTATTGAAATTTTCATGGTTTCAAGGCTTAAGAAATCTGAACCAAAATATTCAACATATTGAGCCTGTTAAAAAACCAGCAAATTTGTGGATAGCAGAAGACACAGATCTTCTTCTTCCCAGAATCTATTTCTAATTTTTGTTTCTTCCAATAACTACTTATGCAATTGCAATATCTCTAATGTCTATATTCGATTCAATGTTTTTACTGTTGTCTTTTAAAATATAGTTCACTGCTTTTTTATAAATTTTCCTGTATCCCACATGTTAGCGCACCTAAATGAAAACCAATCACTACTGACACACTGAACTAAATAATAATAACAATAATAATAATCTTTATTTAGCATAAATAGCTACATACAAAAACAACAAATTTCCCAAAAAATTAATAAAAATAAAGATACATATATCAATAATAATGTTCATAAAGCTAATTCAACAACATATTTAGTCAGCAAGAGTACATATATAAATAAGCAATAACCTATCTCCAATAATATAGTAACACCTAGAAAAATTATGTGAAATCTGAGAACAGATCATTTTTTCAAAATTTAATTAATTAATAACATTTAGTTTTTCGGCATAAGTAAAATAAAAAATAATAGTAAAATAATTCGGCATAAGTAAAATGCGTCTGAAAGCTAGAAATCTGAAAAATGGCCGTATTTTATGAAATAGCAAATGCTTGACAGTCCGCGTAGTCTCAAGGGGGTAATTTTGCTCTCTAGCGCCATCTATATATCGAGAAGTAGAAGCTTTTTTACTGTTTCGTAAACAGCTTAAACTTTCAAGGCCCTGAACGAATATATCAAGCACGTCAGCTGACCCTGATCAATCACCGTACAGTCAGGTTCAGATTTCTACAGGGCGAAATGCTCTTGCCAAAAAAGCGTAGGAAAAAAAGAAGAAGAGTCCATGGATCTAACCAAAACACTGACTCTGATAACAAAAAAATGAACAAAAACAAAGTTGCATTTAAAATAAAGAAAAGCAATGAAAATGAATTTCAAACAATAAATGGCACTGTTGCACCAAAATCAGCTAGGGAAGCCGATACACGAGTCACAGGAGAATTGAAAACTGTGACACACCGAAAGAGGATGACCACCAAAATTAATCCGAAGATTAGGCCTGGGGTCATCAAATACTATAAGGAAAACTTGGGGCACCTGAAAGCTATAATGTTTAAAAATATTTTTAGCTATTCCTATCTCGAATGGAGATAGAGATAACTCCAGAGGATATAAAAACCTTTCTGGTTAAGAATAACATCCTTTATTGTGATTGCGAGAAGATTGATACCAAGAGGACTGCTATCCGTTATAGCTGTTTTAAGTTGGGCAGATATAACCGATTGCTTGATGCAGATTTCTGGGGAAAGGTAATACAGGTAAATAAATTTTTTAACCTGAAGAAGGTAGTACTTTCGAGAGGCTAAACAACTTGCAACTAACACATCAGATAAGATGAAGCTTTGATGTGTAAATATCAGTGTCCGGTTACTCAGGAGCAAAGTTTTACATCTAGAATTTTTCATTATTGATAAAGATTTGAATCTGATCTGCGTCATAGAACATTGGTTAACAGAATTTGAGGGTAGTTAACTTTGTGTAAGCGTCTATATGTTGTAAACTTTTCTGCCATAAATAATATACTTAATAGTAAATGCAAAAAAATTTCATATAGATTGTAATGTAAACAAATTTATATAGTTCTCAAGTGTTTTTATGTGTAACTTAAATGTTTATAGTTTAGCAGTGTATAGATTTCCGTCAGGCCATTTTGACATCATCTTCAGAAGCCTGGATTCAGTGCTTGGTAATTTTGGAGCTGGTAAGCATGCTGGCTTACAGGGTGATCTAAATTTATATTTTGGCATACTCGAGCCTTCTGCTCTAAAGATACTCTAAAGTGGTTATGGCATGCAGTAGGCAATACAGTAGCGAACAAGACAAGGTGCATACTTAGATGGTATTTTTGTGGATACAAGTATGGAAATAAGTTTCCATACTTGTATGACGTAATTGACCTTGACGTATCGGATCCTTTTCTATTTTGGCCTACATGCACGCCGCAGATAAGGAGGCGTGCATCTATGGCGTGCATCTATGGCGTGCAAAAGAGGCTCACATGAATTTTATGGTGCTATTTCTGAAATAACTTGATATTTTTTGAGGTTCTGCTTATAAAAAGTGTGAGAATTTTGAGAGCCTCTTGAATGAATGTTATGTTTTCATTTGAAAAAATACAAACTGAAATCTCATAATGATACTAAGTAATTTGATCCAAAACCTCTGACTATGAGAGGACATTTAAGGTTACTTATTTGCAAATAAATTTTACTATGTTCAATATAAAAAATAGTATAAAAAGCCGTAAGTAAATCAAAAATTGCTGTAAGTGACGCTGATATAGCATCCTCTTATAATCCTATGAGGAATATGTCGCAGATGTCGCATTATTTTTTAAATGCTGCAAGTACTATTGTTCAGGGCATGCCTAAGTCAGAACTAGATCCTCTGTTGATCTACTGAAGTTTTAGTAGTCTTAATATTTACAAAAAATTAAACTTTAAATAACTTTTAATAGAGTAAGGAGAGTCAAGCCAACCATAAAGCAACTTATTGTAATTCCTTTAACAGAAGTTATAAATACATACAATTACAGAAAATAAGAAGGCTTTGATCGTTCCCCTGTTCAAAAGGGAAGTCCAGATGTTTTTGGAAATTCCTCTTCTTCCGGAGCTTCTTTCTATTGTTTTCAGTTCTGGAGACATGTCTGTCAGATCAAGTGGTGCACTATTTTGAAAATAATAACTTGTTCAATGAAAAACAATTTAGGTTAAGAAAAAACAAAAGCACCAAACAAGGTATATTAGGTATTTTAGCTTATGTCGTGGATGCTTTTAATAAGCAACGCTATGATGTGATCTTGTTCTGTGGTCTCAGCAGGGCCTTCGATTGTGTCAACCATCGGATCCTTAGGTTTGCGTTGGTATTATAACTTTAGTAACAATAGTAGTACATTTTTAAAATTTCACAAGAAGACACCAAAGAGTCCGGTACCGAGGTATAGTGTCGACAAGGTAGGAAAAAAGATTGGTGTACGCGTAGGTACAATTATGGATAATTATTTGCCACTTGTGAATCCTAATGTAAATTTTTTACTTTTTGCCGATGATACTGGAAGCACACTTGAGGCTTCTTTGTTGAAAACTTAAGGCACATGAGATGGTAGAATGGTTTCTTTTAATAAGGCTGATAATGAACAAAGGCAAGACTGAGAAAATGGTTCTTGCTCTGAAAAGCGTTCATGGCTTCAATTGAACATATGTCCCATAACAAAATTCTTGTTGTAATTATGGATCCAACAGCACAATGAGATCTGCAAAGTTTCCGCTGTATGTCAGAAATAGCTTAACTAGGTGTCAGAATGGTTCTGGTTTCTGGGCAATAGAATTTTTTAACTTTTCATGGTCTCGTTCTTTCATTATGTGTCCTCGTAGGGCAATTTTTAAAATAGAGAACAAATAAAAGTTACTTCGGGCTAGATATGGTAAGAAAGGAAGGTTGTCATGAAGTTGGAGTAAATGATAATTCGTGGAATCATATTAGGCTTCTTCTTCTAGGACGATTTTTTCCTGTTTGAAGATAATCAATTAATATAACTTCATTAATATTCCAAAAAATGTTTGTTAGATATTCATCACTTTCTGAGCCAATAACTTTTCTTTTTATCTTTAAATCAATACTGGACCAATCAGATTTCAGTCCACTATTTTAATTTGTATATTTTTCAGACATATATTGGTGTATCCAAGTTTCGTCTACAGTAATTAATCGACCCCAAATTTATGATTGATTGCATCAAACTGCGCCAACAGAGCAATGAAAATATTTATTGAGTTCAAGGACATTTTAGAATTCTTCTTGAGATTCTTATATAGCGCTCAACTCAACTTTAATGTTGAGGCCTTAGGGCGAAACACGTGTAATCGTTTTTTTTAAATAAACATAATTTTCTAAATTTTCAACTTTAATACGCCTACGAGTTTTGCCTTTCAAAAACAAATATTTAATAAGAGTAATAATTCTCAACTTTTCTAAAATGGCTGAAATTTTGGTGAGCATTTGTCTAAATATAAGGAACGACCTTCACTAGTTTTTGATCGGCTATATCTTCACCTAAAGGCCACATCTTAATAGAATTGGAATAAATCTATTGCATATTGAGGATTATTTACAGTTACAGAATATTTACAGAACAGTTAACAAAAAACGTTTGCAATAAAATCAACAGAAAAAAGTTAAGTTGGTAAAATTTGATTTTAGGCAACAAACAATGCCGACATGACGTTGTTTTCCTAAAGGCTTCATCAAAGTTAGTTCATGAAGTTTCAATAATGAGTTCACAATCCCTAATTGGTCGATACGTTTTGATATCAAATATATTAATAGTAATAAAATTAATTATTTTAAAGATCTTTTTAAGTGCTTGCAAGCAAAAATATTGAGTAAATAAAACAACGATATTTGAACAAAATAAGTCGGCTGTAAAAAAACAATAAACCAGCGTCATAATTAAACAATGCAGGGAAGCTTCATAATATCAGTTTTATGCTTCTACATTTGCATATTTTAATTATTTTTCCCCTAAATATCTCACTTAAACTACTCGATCAATCATCCCTTGGGCTTGAAGGGTAGATAAGATTATTCATGATAAAATGTGTTAATTATACTTTTAAGGCTATAACACAATGGATTTTTTTTGAACTAAATAAAATAACGAGATATTTTCAAAGTTGTGATAAAGTATCTCATGTGAGACTATTCATCACAACTTAATATTATGATATTCGTGAACCAACGTCCTATTATTAAAAAAACCTCTGATATACTTATGTAAATATCTAAAAATAGCGCCTTAAAAAAATATATTTTTTCCAAAACCAAACCATCTTGAAGTGCGTCAAAACCGAAGTAAATATATTAAATATCCCTTCGGCAAGTTTGTTTTACCCAGGCTTCTGGCACGTAATTTTTTTTTGACACCCCTAACCATTCTAACGAAGATGACAAGCTCAGAACGTCAAATTCACAATAATCTTGTATACTCAATACGTTTTTTCTTAAAGAGTTTTCCCCCATTCGTTTTATCATTGTCGAAGCGCGAATAAATGAACTGAGGCATGTCTGAGTTTACGATGTTTTGGCTTTAATGCCTTTTTGATCAATGAAAATAAGATTTCAGTAAAAAAGGCCATGATGGATTGTATACTTTTTAAAATTGATTTTTTTATTAAAGTAAAAAATCCCCAAGTTTTGATTGGAAATAAGTAAAGTATTGGGGTGCGAAATAAGATTTCAGAGTGTCTTATGTGTAAATTATTATTTATTTGTAAAATACTAGTGATCTATTGAAATCAGTTCTGTGAGGTTTTAGTATTTTTTTATTAATTTAATACATTTACCTATTTAATTTCGGATTTATTTGAATAATAAAACAGTGTCCTTAACAGTAACCATAGTAGGGGTTCCGTATTTGCAGATACCATATCGGTAAAAAACAATGAGGAAAAATTATTGCAAGCATGTCTGTTTATTACCTTTATTCTCAGAAACATTTTTACACAAGCACTAGCGATTGGATTTACCTGAATGTGGATTGGCAAATCCTCATAGAAGTAGAACTAAAGCCGACCTTGTAGAATATAAAAAAAGATAGGTCTAGTCTAGATGAATAAGAAACTATCAAGAAGTCAAGAGTAAATGTATAAAATTCTATCAGATATTTCTCAAGACAACTTCAACAAAACACTTTCCGTATTTTAAACAGAAAAGACCGAAATAAAGGATCTCTTTAATAATGCTAATCTGGTTATAGTTAGTGTATCCCTTGACATCCAGTATATTTATTTACTGCTCGATAGTCAGGTCTCAGATACCAATATTTATAGGAACAAACCCATAATGAAAATTGCCATGAGTTTAAGAAATTGTATCAGAGTAATTTAGGTAGAAGTTGCAGCAGAAGTAACGGCATCAATCGTAAGCAGTAGCTTACAAGGAAATTACTAAGCCTAGACCCATTGTGATGTGGTATGAGCACATTTTAAAACAATTATTAATAGACTATCTAATACAGGATAGAAATAGACTAAAATATGTGTAAAACTTATAATAATTTAGTATCGAGCTTCTGAGCCAACAAATCAAGTTATAAGGATAAGATAGTCGCAGTAAACAGAATATAAGTTTTCTTTTGTTAATTCAACTTAAGTAACCACTTGGCAACAAATTTGAGAAGAGAAAAAAGTCTCTGTAAGATGGAGGAGGAAGCTCTCAGCATGAAGCAAGCTAGATTCGAGAAGTTCGAAAACGCAAAGCCAGAACCAGTTAGATCTATGGAGGAGGATCTATGGTATTTTGCTCTAGACGGCTTAAAGGTAGCAGAGAAACAAAATCTTATATGGCTTTTACTCTCTTGTCTTCTCCTGGGAACCACAAATGAAAAAATAGGTAAATTTTTGAAAAATGTTGACTGCTTTTAAATTAAAATAAATAAAAATCTCATTTACTGCTGTTTTAAGTTGGGTATCCCACTGGAAAATAAAAATATCATTTTAAACCCAAACTTTTGGCCTGGAGGCATTCTTGTAAATACGTTTTTAAACCTGCGTAGGATAGTATTCTAGATAGTACCTAGGGAACAAAACTTATTTGTTTTATTCCACAGTAATTTACAATGTATGAGAAACAAGCTCCCTGAGCTTAAGGTTATTTTCCAAGAGATCGCACCTCATTGTATCTCTATAAATGAGCATTGGATATAATCTAATGAACTAGATACATGCTACTTACCTGGGTACACTCTTGTCTCTGGTTTTTGCAGATCAACAAGACTTCATGGTTTTGTTGCCAGATGGTAATTTCGAAGTTTTTCTAGAACTTTTAGTGCTGAATAATCTGAATACTGGTTTGCCTTTGTTACAGTTGACCCTAATGTGAATTTCCAAACAAAAAAAGACCAAAAGGCAATGGATTTAATTAACCTAATGCACTTCTTTGGCTTACACCAGTGCACCTTTTCCAAAACCCGTGGTGAGGATTGTGTTGATACAGCGTTTACCGCTGTTGATTTGCAAAGGATTTTTGAGGAGAATATTAACATGCAGCACATATCCGATCACAATGATATTCTTGCAAAATGTAAGTCTCAGTCCGTTGTTGATGAAAGTGTAAGAATCTCTTTCCACCCAATTACGGTGGTCTTATAGAATTCTTCAATATATCTTAAACCATAAGTTGGAATTTTGATGCAGATGATAGCTTATCTTATAAATAATAAATCTAACAAATTCCTAAATAAATTTACCATCAATATGCATAACTGTTTTCCTAAAAAATATAAACTGGTCAAGAAAACTAATTCTGCATGCCCAACAATGAACTGGTTTGACGATAGTTTAAAAATAGTAAGATATAGATTAAATCTCATGGCTAGTTAAAAGAAAGTTAATCTAATTTTAATGTCTAGTAAGATGGTTAGAGACTATAGAAAAAAATACAAAAATCAAAAAATTTGGCTTGTGATAACTCTATAAAAAATGTATCTAACCCATAAAATGCAATGTGAAATATTAGTGGGGGTTACTAACTAACCAATCAAACTAACTAACCCAACTAACTAATCAACCTAAATCAAAATGTAATCTGAACTTATCTGTTCCACCTCCACCTGCAGATTACAGGGTTTACCTATTCAACATCAAAGCCAGTGAAGCATTCTCATTGCGACCTGTTTTATATGTTGAAATTAGAGATGTAATATCTCAACTCAAAGTCGAAAAAAGTAAAGATTTCATGGGGATTAGTACCAAACTAATAAAGAAAATACAGAACATCATAGTCTATCCTTTAACAAAATTTATTAATTAGTCCATTTTAGAGAAGACTTTCCCAATTTTACTAAAAAAAGCTAAGGTAAGTCCAATCTTTAAACAAAAGGAAGTGATTCCTTTTGTTGTTTGATCTCTCAAATTATCGACCCATATCTTTTTTGCCCATTGTTTCAAAAATGTTTGATCACTATTACAAACACAAATACAGAATTATTTTGAAACTAAAGGTTTATTCCATCAGAGCCAGTATGGTTTTAGAAATGGGAGATCAACTATTCTTGCAATAGATGAGTTGGTGAGTCATATTTGTGAGGGCTTCCAAGCTGGACTGGATACCTTTGCAACATGTCTGTATCTTACCAGGGCCTTCGACTGTGTATAACACGACATTCTTTGTTCAAAGCTGTCCGCCTATGGGTTCGCCTCCTAGTGTGTTAAAGTCCTATCTAAGCGAGAGAGCACAATTTGTGCTTTGGGATGGTGAGGCCTCGCGTGTGCAGTTCATGAGGTATGTAGTTCCCCAGGGCTTAGTGCTAGAACCGATTCTGTTTCTCATAAACATCAATGACCCTGTTCATCATTTTCTACAAAATACAGATTCTTATTCTTCTCTTATTCTTCAAAAAGCCCTGTCCAGCCCGATCATACAAATGGTTTAATTATTTTTGCAGATGACTATTACAAAAGTTATCTTCTATCCAACATTGCAGAAAGTGGTATTCAGTCACCTTTAAACACTATTGCAGCTTGGTTTTTATTTCACAGACTATCCTTGAAGGTGAAATTTGGGGACTTTCAAGTAAGTCCCAAAATATCACCTTGAGGAGAAAACAAACAGATTCATATCTTTTATTAGACTGCATCAATAAGGTTAAGTTTGTTGTGGTCAACATGTTTTCAATTTGGGTCACGGACTGTCATTCAATGTCTATCTAAAGATAGACACTGCTGAAACTGTCTGAGATAAGAAATTTATCTGAGACTGTCTGTTTGCAAATATTGACTCAATATCATGGGACTTTTGGGTCAGCCATGGCTTACGCCATCCTTTGTTAGAGCCACTTGACCCATGTTCAGAAGACTTACTTACAACTTAACATACTTACTTTCCCCCCCCCTGTTGTATATATTCTAAATCACCTTTTAAATAGGGTGTCCATTTAATATCGTGGTGCTCGATTGCGGCTAAATCTTGAAACAGAAAAAAACATTTAATAGGGAGAATGTTAATTGAGTTAGAGGGGCTACTTTTTAAAATTAGTTTGGTTGATACAGATAGAAACGTATCATCCATTTTTCTCTAAGAGACCAAACGAAAACAAAAACAAAGGTAAGGACACAAAGTCACGGTCTCATCCAATCTATATAATTTCTTAAAAAAGCTTAAAAGCTACACGTGTTTCGCTCCTGTCGGAGCATCATCAGGCCTAAAAAATACATTAAGATATTTTTCTAAAAAAACGCTTATAAAACTCATTACCTAGACCTACACAGATCACATTACAACTAACAACAAAAGAAAAGCTAGGTTAAGTTAACAATTCCCACCATAGATAAAAATGTATGCTTAAAAAATAAAAAAGTAAAAATTTAAAATGTCACCAGTGGGGAACGATCCCGCAACCTTTAGATTCACAGGCGCGCGTCTAAGCCATGAATGAGACCGTGACTTTGTGTCCTTACCTTTGTTTTTGGTTGATACAGGGTGTCGCAAAAAAGCGTGGTATATAATTTGAAATTTTTCTTAAATAGAACTACCTATATTTTTTCCGAAATGGGAGCCTTATTTGACGCTCTCTTTAACCCTAAAACTGTTTTGCCCTAAAATAAGACGTTGCCTATTTATTAACAATTTAAGGAAAATTTTCAATGTTATATATCATTTATATTTTAATGTTTACCAAGGACGTTTTCTTTCTTTTTGAAAAATCTATGTAGAGTCCTTGGCTTAGTTCATTTTATCTTTCGAAATTCCAAAATTTATTTTTTTTTATACGGGATGATCAAAATCGGTGTTCAAATAATGATATTTTCAATTCAATTTTGCGCTATTTTTTTAAACGAAACATTCTGTATCTAGTAATGTTTTTTGATGGAGCATTCTTTTATCTTTAATTTGATACCAACAAGTTTGCCTTTATCTCTGACCGTTTTCTCAAAATTTGTTGTTAAAGGAAGAATGACACATTTTTTTATAGACATACATCACTTAGGTCGGAAAACAATTAGTAAATATTTTATGGACTCAGAGTGACAAGCACAAATAAATAAATAAAATTAGGATAGATAAGAAGCTCCAAATTCAGTTTGGAACAGTAACAATAAATCTTCATATGCTTCGGTACATGTCGCCAATTCCAATAAATAAGTATCATATTTATAGGTCAATTTCGTTTTTTGTTACAGCTAGTTTTGCTTTTCTGCTTTTTCTTAAAGCAATTGAAAAAATAGTGCTTAGAATAGTTTTACATACAAACAATATTTGCTTAAATCTTGTATTGAGAGTAGTGTAGACATCCTACTAGCAGAGAAGTAGAACTAAAAACGTTACACAATAATGTCGTTCTCCCCACAATAATGCAAAACTTCTTTAATCAAATGTATTATTTATATTTCGGCTATTATAATAGCCATCATTAGATACAGAACTATATAAGACACATAACAAAAATCTTAAAAAGCATTTTATTCATAATCAATTCTTTACCTCCACAAATACATTGATAATTTAGCAATGTCAAAATACATTTTCTAATTTTCTACAAAATTTTCTAATCACTATAAAAACTATATCTATTATGACACAAGTCTAAAAGAAGTTTTTTAGGCAATTTGACACGCCTGTGCATAGAAGCAATAAGGTTATTAATGATTTCTTGAAGGATATTATTCCATTGTTCTTAAGTTGCAATCATTGTCTCCTGAATGGTCAAAGGTGAATGTTCCTTAACATGGATCCTTCTTTGAATATAATCCCATACATATTCAATTAGATTCATATCAGGAGACTTGGCCGGCCACTCTAATTTCATAATATTTCCATCATCTAAAGCCTCTTATAGCCTTCTGGTACGAAGGTGCCTGGCATTGTCATCCATAAATACGAAATTATCGCCTATTTCATGACGAAGTGAATGAATTATATCTCTTATAATGTTTTCTGCATACATGTTGCCACTCATATTCCCATCAATCGCAATAAGAGGTGTGCGGCGATTAAACATTATACCCGCTCAGAAGATCATATTTCCTCCTTGGTATGGAATAATTTTTCGGGGAACAGCCAGTCTTCCTTCCCTTCCAGATGTTCTCCACACTCGATGACGCTGACTGTCATTTACTAAACCAAGTCTCGTTTCGTCCGAAAAAAGCACGTTACTCTACTGGGGTTAAAGCCATCCTCTATGTTCCTGGGCCCAATGAAGACGTACAGCTATGTGTCGAAACAATAGTCTAGGAACACGTAAAACTCTTCTAGATCTTAAATTGGCAGCATGAAGCCTCCTTCTTATAGTGGCAACTGATATTGTTCTTCGGTACATCCTTAAAAAATGGCCACGTAACGCTGTAAGTGAAACTGAATGGTTTTGACGGGCAAAATTTGTTACATAGTGATTTTATCTTTCAGTTGTACTTCGGCGACCAGTTTCACTTCTTTGATCAATGTTTCCAGTTTCTTCATATAAATTTACGATATGAACTACTGAACTTTTAGAAATACTCAAACGATTTGAAATGGCGTGATTTGTCAAATGTTCTTGGCGCAAAGCCACTATACTTGCTCTGTCAAACAGCGAAATTACATACAAAATATACACACAATGTGAATAACAAGTCAGAAATATGAAGACTCATATTATCAAAAATGCCTCTGGTCAAGAATAAACATTTTCTTAGAAATATTTTTTTGTTTTTTAGAATGCAAAAACAACATGCTTTACATGCCTAGAAACTAAACGTCAACAATATATTTTAATACAAAATGCCTAGGGGGGGTCCAAGACTTTTATGGATGTGTGTATTTGCGGCTTCAATTCGAAAGAATCGGTGGATTTAATTGTGTTCTCATTACCCGAAGTTAAATGGAAGGAATTAGAAGAAATCTGATTTTTAAGTTGAATTACTTTTCATACAATATGACACTAATAAATATTTTACACCAGAATGTTGGCAATGTTATTGTGTGCAAAGATTGCACACTACGCAATTTGCGCACAACGTGTAAAAAACGTTACTTTCATATTGCTTTTGGGAAAAACCGCTAACAGCATAAGATATGCTGATGATACAGTACTGACTTAATGGCCGACACAGACGTTGGGCTTCAGAATATTATTCATAACATTCAATGAGCATGCTCACCCTATGGAGTGAAAATCAACATTATAAAAACAAGGACAATAAAAAATTAGCAAAAATCAGAATATACCGATTCAAGTGCAAATCGGCGGCGAAGTCCTAGAAATGGTAAATAATTTTAAATGTGTTTCTAGATTGAAGACTGGAGGCATTTGAACTCTGGTGCTAGAAATGAATGCGGTTAGTTCGTTCGACAGAGAGAATTACAAACGATGAAGTATTTCAGAGAATAGATCGTAAGTGAGAGCTATAGCACATACTATGAAAGTAGGAAAAATAGCATACCAAGGCCACGAAAAAATACGAGTTAACTCAACCAATAATTGAGGGAAAGTTGGAACGAAAAACGGGTTTGGGAAGAAGGAACTGTCCTGGATATGAAAGATCAGAAACTGGGCCAACTTGAACTTCGAATAAGTCTTAAGAATGACATAAGGTAGACACGCATTCACCAATGTTACCTCCAACCTTTACTAAGAATCGCACGGAAAGAAGAATTTAAAAACTATTTTAACTATATCTTTCAAAACTTAGTTTGGAAAAATAATTTTTCGCGTCGTGTTAAGACACATTAGGTTAGTAAGTTAATAGGCGAGTCTAGGCAATTAGGCAGTTTTAAGCTGTCGGTAATGTATGTATGGTGGGTTAATGACAGTTGGTGTTGGCGAGTCAAAATGCCTAGTCGTGTAGTTGTGTCTGCTATTAAGGGCTATGAAACCAGATCTATGAGCTTGAACATCGGTTAAACAATGATAAATATAAAGACTTGGAAGAGTTATTATTTGGAGCTTCCGAAAAACAGACCTACACCTGTCCTAAGGCTTGGGTTTCTTTTGCTACCTGAAAATTTTTTATTTAGTTAGTGGAACATTTCCAAAAAGGACTTTTTGACATCTTGTCATATGACAATTTGGACTGGAAGAGATCTAGGTAAGGAGTTTGAGTGACTTGCGTCAATGGGTGATTCTGCGTAACAGGTAAAGCGTCCTGGAAAGACCATTAGATGAACTATTAGATTAGATGATGATTTAGATGAATATAAAGGTTCCTCCGGGTCAGTCTACTGCCGAGTTCAACTTCCAAAAATTTTAAAAAGCAAAGGTTTCTGTTTTTTCGAGATTCTGACAAGGGCTACCACTGAGGAATGCCCACCATCATTATCAACCAGCTCGTAGGGACCTGAAAGATAAGACCTAATTATATGCAGGGAATTAATGCTCTGATGTCATAGTATGGCAGTTTATTGAGCAAGATCTGGTGTGACACAGTCGAACCCCTTTGAAAGATCGCAAAAAATGGCCATGGCTGACTCCCCGTTCTCAAAGCATTTGACTTTATGCTCTATCAGGGCTCGCATGGCATCTGCTGTCGATTTTTTTTGGCGAGATGAGAATAGGTTACTTCTTTCCAGGAAACTAATGAAACGGTTGTTTTAAACGAACCTGGATTGGTTTTGAAAAAATTAGGACTATAGATCTAAGTCTATGATTGTTTGGGTAATTTTCATCTCCCTTTTTGAAGATAGGTCAGATTCTACTAATTTTTATCTTAGGAAAAAAAAACACTTGTTAGTAATAATTGGGAGGAGCCCTTCAGCTAGTTGTTTAAATATTTTGTCGCTCATACCAAAAATATCTTTTATTTTGCCGATGCTCATACCTCTCAGGATATTTAAAACATCAGATGGGAACTCAGAAAGCTGTGTAGATATTGTGAATAAATCTAAAAATGGCTTTCAAAGGGTGGGATTTTAGATTTTTTAAGATTGTTTCAAATAGTATCAGAAATATTAACAAACTGCTGAATCACGAAATCATTTGTTTATTAGTGCCTCCTGGATTTCACGTAACTACAGTAACATTTGCATTGTTATTATAGTAAAAAAAAAATTATACATTTCTACATATAACTGCATATTTGAACGTAGTTTTTCGTTTTATCAACTTTTCCTTATAACAAATTTTAATATTGTCAAAAATAAAGGTACTTTATTCTTGCAAAATTCATAATTTTTGATATACCTCGTATACGACTAGAAAAAAATTAATATATGATGGTTGCATTTTAGGTTTTGGACTTTTAGGAATATTTATAAATAACTTTTTTCATAAAACTAATAATAAAAAAGTTTCCATATGGTGCAAACTTAAGTGGACATGTGAGGGACCAATGATACTGCCCTATGGAGTTTCCTTTAGAACAAACACAATGTTTTAACTTCTTTATACCCTTCTCATAAATAACTTTCCATCATGTTAATAACTAACAGGTTAACACTAATTCTATAAAGTCCAAAAATATATCAGTTCGAAGATATTGGATACACGGCTTAAGTCTGAGAGAATCAATATTATCTTAATTTAGATCATTCTATATTCAAAAGCTTGAAAAATATATTACAACCTTGAATGTTTGAAGAGGTGTAAAACCCTTTGTGTATTGTTAGTAACAATTGCATATTTAAGCTAAGTTAATTAAATTAAACGTGATCATACCTTTAAAACATTTTAAAGGTACTAAAATTCTAATCTCGGAACTTTTAACCTCGGAAAATGCTAAGTTGTATAAAAACGCAAGGGCGCACTTTAAAAATTCGTGTTGGACAAAAAACGGTAAAGTGTTTGTGTCTTCTGAAAACAAAAAGGTGGAAATTTCTTCGGAAGCGGATCTTCAGAGTGTAGTTCCGGTGCAGTTATGAGTGAGGGTGCTACCTTCCGTATATTTTCAAGTAGGTACTATTATTACTATTTTTTATATATGCAGTGCACATATTTTTTCCCTTCTCGATGCAGATTTATAACGTAACCATATTATGCTAATTATAATTTAAGAAAAACATTACGTATTATATAAAACATTATTCGGTTAGGCGCTGTTAATTCTCATCTGTTGTGATTTGCCTTTTCAATCTACCATGAAAATTTAATCTAAAAAACGGCACAGTGTAAGAGTGCTCTTGCGATTAATTTTCTATAATTTAATTTTCTATAATTTCATTTATTTTTGGTCTGATATGTTTTTTCTTTTTTGTTAAGTTTTAGAATGAATTAATAATGTGACATTTTTTTTTTAATTGTTTCTAAAATAGAAAGACATTTCAGGTATGATAGAATAATGCTATTGTTTATTTACTTTTTTTTTATTTTTTGGCAGAAACCGATTAATTTTCTTTTTGTCAATCCGTAATAGCATAGTAAGTAGCATAGTAAGAAGGCTGTTGTTGACAAGAAAATTTAATACAGTTACTAGTCTATAAGGTTGAAGCTTAACATTTTTTAATGGGTTATATACAAACTAAATTTATATTCGGAATACCCGACTCTATTAGGGATTTAATTTAATTTTTGTTTATTTTTTTATATACATATGCCTAGCATAGTTTTATGTGTGGTGGCAACTTTTTTTTTTTTTTAATGTTATTCTTGGTTTTATTTCTTATAGATATGGCTAGGTTAGCTAGTTATTTTTCGGGGGCATGGCATTGGCGTGGGGTGCTGACTGAGGGTAATAGGAACAATCTTGTTTTTTGTAATGAATGATAATGGCGGAAATGGCCAGTTTCGTCTTAATACGCATCAATTATTAAAATCCAATAATAAGTTTTTATGTGGTCATCTCAATATTCGGTCCCTTAATACTGGATTCGATGAATTTGTAAATTACATAACTGATAATAATTTTGACATTTTGGGATTGACTGAGACCTGGTTGACGGCTTATACTGATAACTTGGCACATCAAATTGAGGGTTATAATTTCGTCAGGAAGGATCGATTAGGGCGTGGCGGTGGGGTCGGTTTTTATGTTAAAAAATATGTTAATTTTGAAGTTTATCACATTCACAACCCGCCACAGAACTTCGAATTCTTAAGCATAAAAACTCAGATTTCTAGCAAAAATATTTTGTTTACCGTGATATATCGTCCACCTTCATCAGATATTAACAGTTTTCTTGATTCCCTTGAGGATCTATTTACAAATATTGTTCCTTTATTTGATCATGTGGTTTTTATGGGGGATATTAATATTAATTTACTAAAGAAGTGTAGACTTTCTGACAGATTTTTAGCGCTCTTAAATACATTTGATTTAAATCAAGTAATAACCGAGCCTACAAGATGGAATATATCTAACAATACAAGTATCCTACTTGATGTCATTATTATAAATAAGCATTTCCCAATAAATGGTGTCGGTTCGTTGTCTTTGCCACAAACCATTAGTGATCACAACTTAGTATTCTGTTGTCTTGAGTTTCCTAAAAGTAAAGAGGGACATTTTAAAATGAAATGTAGGTACTATAGTGTTATTAATACGGATTTATTTGAGCATGACGCTTTAAGACTTAACTGGGATAGTATATATTACCTAAATTCCGTTAACTATAAACTTGTGGCTTTTAACAACAATATACTTTGTTTAGTTGATAAACATGCGCCAATTAAGACTAAAAATATTAAAAATAAACTATTTACTCCTTGGATAACAGACAATATTAAATTGCTTATGAAGCTCCGAGATAAAGCACTGCGAAAATATAAAAAAAATAAAACTGAGCTAAATTTAAACTATTATAGGCAATTACGAAACTATACAAAACATGCTATTCAGCGGGAAAAAATATCATATTTTAACACACTTTCTACAAAAAAAAATCGTGATTTTTGGATAAATGCTAATAAACTACATCTAACTAAATCAAAGAATACCGATCTGCCTTGTAATTTTAGTAATCCAGAAGCCCTAAATAATTATTTTTCTCAATGCGTTAACCAAATTAACAATAATATATCACAAACCAAATTAAATTTTTACAATAAAAATAAATGGAATAATCGTATTCAAGAATTAAATTTAAGTCTTCTTGATGAAGAAAGGGTTAACAGTATAATTAAGACCATAAAATCAAATGCTATAGGAGCTGACGGACTTTGTATAAATGATATCAAGCTTTGCCTACCTTTTTGTAAAAAACCACTTCTAAACATTTTAAATACTTGCATTCTTACAAATGTATATCCTGATATCTGGAAAAAAGCACTTATAAGACCTATTTCAAAAATCTCTAATCCAAAAGAACTAAAAGACATAAGGCCTATAAGTATTTTATCAGTAGTTTCTAAAATTCTAGAAAAGCATATTCACCAACAACTTTATAATTTTGTTAACTCATTTGGTATACTTCCAGATACGCAATCGGGATTTAGGAGGAATTATAGTACAACTACTAGTCTGGTGGGAATGTTAGATAATATAAGACTTAACGAAGAACATAAACAAAGTACTTGCATGGCGGTGCTTGATTTTAGCAAAGCATTTGATACTATAAATCACTCAATGCTCCTTGCAAAGTTGGGATATTTTGGTTGTTCCGAATCTACAGTTTCTTTTTTTGATTCCTATCTTAAAAATAGATCACATTCGGTGTTGTTAAAAACCAACAATGGAAGTTTGGAGCAATCAAGGTATTTTGACTTGGAAGTTGGTGTTCCTCAGAGCTCCATATTGGGACCTCTTTTATTTTCGATTTATGTTGCGGATATGCCTAACTGTATTGAACATTGTAAATTACAACAATATGCTGATGATTCTCAAATATACGTGCCATTAAATTTTTTAAATTTTAATATTTCTGAGCAAAAAATTAAATCGGATATACTAAACATAGTTATTTTTCCAATGAGCATAACTTAAAAATTAACCCTGCTAAATCTAACATCATTTTATATGGCTGTAAGTCAGGAATTCTGAGACACTTATATGAAAGTATAAATATTGAGATTAATGTAGAAAAAATTCCAGTTGTCAATGAAGTGAAAATATTAGGATTGACTTTAGATTCTAACCTTTCTTTTGAGACACACATTAAAAACAAATTAAATATAGGCTATATGCGTCTTAGAAATTTGTACAGATTTAAAAATGTCTTAAAAAGTAAAACCAAATATTATCTCTGTAATAGCCTCATTCTCTCCTTATTTGACTACGGTGATATCGTATATTCTAATTCTATAACATCTGAACTTTCTAGATCTATACAAAAATTGCAAAATAGCTGTATAAGATTTTCTTATAGCGCTGCCTATCGGGAGCATATCACACCTTATTTAAACACAAATTCTATTTTAAATATGGAAAGGAGAAGAAAATTACACATATATGCCTTCATATATAAAATAATAAAGTCGGGTCAACCCCCTTATTTAAATAAGTTATTTACTACTCTCTCGCATTTACATAATACTCGTAATGTTGGAAATTTTAGGATACCTCAACATAGAACAAGTAACTTCCACAAGTCATTCTCGGTTGTCGGAGTTACAATGTGGAATAACTTGCCAAATAATATTAAAGATTTGTCATTTAATAAATTTTACACCAAGGTTAAGTAAATTCTTCTCGACTCCCAACGAGATGCCTAATAGTATGACTAGTAGTAGATACATAGTAGCATAAACTACAAAATCAACTAAGACCAAAAAAAAGCTGGCCTGTCCAATCTTTCTTTTGTGGTTCTTTTTTGTCAATTCTTGTTACCTTCCGTCGCATGCCAGCCAAATTGCTCTGCCATTTTTTGTTTCTACCCTTTTTTAGTTTTAGTTTTGTTCTTTTTTAGGTTAATTAAGAATTTTTTTTAGGAATTTTGTGTTTATTTATAATGTTTTTAAGGCCTGTTTCACGCAAATTGCGCTATCGGTTTTATATAATCGTGAAGCAGTTCCTTTTACCAAAAATTGTCAATTTTATTTTCTCATGTAGCTAATTATATTTATAACTATTTTTTTGGTAATAAACTTTTTTGACTTTGACTTTGACTTTGACATATTACTTTAAAAAAATTTAAACTTTGTTTGATATTGTGTCCATACGGTCGGGTTTCTGATCTTGAGTATAAGAAATATATAAGCTTCAAGCTTCTGGAAAAACTCAAAACTTATTATAATCATTTAATATAAAGTTAATGTATGAAGCAATAAAAGGAACTACAAGATTAATTATTCCTAATAAAAATATATGGTCATATATATTTTCAACAAGATTAGGAATCAATTGTAAATGTGTGTTAAATAAATTAATTTTTTCTTACTCACTGTTAATGATACTTAATATCAGAGGTAATCCATGAAGCGGAAGCCTTGGTAAACTTAGACTTTTTTTAAATTCTTAAGTATGTATAAATAATGTTTTTACTTTTATTAATTTTAAACTTACTTGGTTCATATATCAGAAATTCACGTATTGGTCATAAGGATTTCATTATCAGGCATATCTTAAGCGTTTCCAGTAATTAATTTGTGATAAAATAAATATATCTGTAACTAGTAAGGCTATTAAGTAAGAAATGGGTGGTTTTTTCTCGTAAAAGGGTAGAGTTAAAAAAGTACTATTGGCAAAATACAAAATCATAAAAAAATAATGTTATTAAAATGATTGAGACGTTTTTCTTTATGTCTCTTTTTTTTAAACCTTTACTGAATATTTCTAGTAATTTCTGCACATATTAATTCTACCCAACTAACTAACGCATAGCTCAAATTTATTGCAAATATTTTATATTTAATATCTCTATACATAGCGACGCTTTCGTCCGATAATTGGTTTAAAATTATCGCGAATGGTGGTCACCATGCACAGAGTTTGTTAATATTAATGCAGGCAGGAGATATCTGACTTATCAGAATTAATTATGGTTGTCCCGTTGTTCCTGTAATCATACACGTGTACCCGTAATCGAAATACAAATTGCCGCCCATGTTAAAATCACGTAGCATTAACCGAAACCAAAATTAAGTGCCTTTTGGCATCGAAATTAAACAAATGTGTGGGATTTTGTTTGTTAAAAGAGTGCGCCCCATGCTGAAATTTCGATATATAGAGTTGCTGCAGCAAACAAAAATTAAAGGGTAGTAATGGAAACCATAGAATATTCACTTAAAATAGTTCTTTAAAGCTTTTAAAGTCACACAAAAACAAGGTTATATTGTTTGCTGTATATTTTACTTTAATATGGAAAATAACTTAAAAGTACAAATTAAGAACCAACATTCAACAAAGTAAACTAAAATCATAAAATTGAAAAATATCTAATAGTGTCTTTCTTGAAAGAAAATTATTGGTTACTTAAGGTAAGGTATCAAATGCCAACTTAGCTTGTTAGTATTGCATTATCATGAAGATCAATAAATGTGACAATCCCAGTTAACCCTATTTATATACCTACTTTTCAGAAATCAGACAAATTCTAGCCAAATAACAATCGGATACGAATATTTACCAAAAGTTCTATGACTCATTTTTACGATCTAAAAAAGCCAGGACCCTTAAGATAAACTGGATTCTAGAAAAGTTATTTTGGCCACCATCTTAGGTAGTTTAAGTTGGTATAAAAATAGGAAAGTTTGGGATATTTTAGACACCCGTCCTGTTTCACAGGATGGGGTAAGTAAGACACCCCATCCTGTGAAATATGGTGATGAATATACTTTGTAAAATAGGAACGGAAAAATGATGCTGAAAATGCAGTTTTGAATGTTTTAAATATTCCCAAACTTAGGAGATATTTTCTAAAGATCAGGAGCAAAGAACGAAATTTTTGTAAAACCATGATGGAAAAAGCAAATAAAAATGAAAATTTTTACGAAGTATTCTATTTTTAGATGAATTTTCTTTTCTATTACATAAGAAGTACAACCCTTTTGTTGTTCGATATTGGTCACGGGAAAATGATCACAATAGTTTGCAATTCCTTACTCAGTATCTTTTAAAAATTTAAAGACCATTTTTTATTGATAATACGTACTTCAAACGTTTAAAGTTACCTTCACTTTCTGCAAAATCAACTTTTTCCTGCGATTATAACCCTCCCTGACTTAAACCTGAAATCGGTCTATTTTCAATAACATGGTTGTCCGGTTTTTAGATAATGCGGTTATAGTAAAAGAATTTTAACAAATAGCTTATTACTTAACTATTTTATTAGTAGGATTGGCGCTTTTAAATGACCTCCCAGGTCTCCAGATTTGTCCCCAAACGACTTTAATTTTTTGGGTTATCTTAAGGATGCCATTTCAAAACAAGAAATCAGTAGGTCAACCAATTTAAAGAAAAAATTGTTGAATATGCCAATTCCATTTCACAAGAAAGTCTTTTGGAAGTACGAAATGGCTTTTATGATAAATTAACTTATTATTTAGCCTAAGAAAAAGGTCTATTTGAGCCCATTTTAGCCCAACATTTAGTTGTATAAGTAATTTGACCATGTACAATAGGTTACCTATTTTGTATAAAATCTAAATGTCTCATGTGTTTTTGTGTTTTTGTTTTTTGTGTACACATGTGTTTACTTATATGTGTTTATTTATTTATTAATATTAGCTTTGTCTACAAAATTTATAATTTTTTGACAATAAAGCGATTGTATTGTATTTTATTGCATTATTTAAAGAATTAATTTAAGAAAAAAAGTGAAGTCAGATTAACGTCATACTGAAAAACAACGACAGCAACGAGTAGCAGAGCCCCCGAAATGAATCCATGCGCGTTTCCTTATATCGCCTTTAAGCACCTCTCTATGTGCAATGAGCGATTCTCTAACCTGTATAATAAATCCTTAGACTGACTTGCTTAAGGCAGTTTGAAAAAGCTTTGAAGTTACAGTTAAATTATCTTCAGCTCAAGTCAATAGATCACCTTAAGCTACTTATTTGTACAAATATATTTTTTTTTAATTCTTTAAATTAGTCATATTTTGCATTTGCAGATAGTTGATGAAATTAAAATTTTTATTTAAACATCATTTATTCAACTTGGTTACGTTCCATTAAACTTTAAATAGGAATATCAATTTACTCTGCCCAATTTTTATGAATCTACCATTTATTTATCCAAGTATTGTTTATGCTCTTTAATCTTCTGTTGCATAACTTTTTAGTTTCCTTAGACTTTTTTCATCAGAGGTTAATTATGCCTATACTTAACTAGGTTGTACAAGTATGGTGTAAAATCCAAAATTAAATATAAAAAATACAAAGTTAAATTCACAAAAACCGTGCGATTGTCTGGATTACAAGTGTTTTCCTTCTGTTAGGGTGTTGTCAGAACTTTTAATAAAAATACACTGTTAGGCTAAAGCCGGTCCCAGACACTACGCACATTCAGCGAATATCCGGTATTCGAGCTTATTCGCGTAGCGTGTGGGAGGCTACCTTCGACGAAGATTCGTACTACCAGAGACAACGAAAGAGACGCGCAACTGTGCGCTAATAAAATATCCGATTATTTACCATCTTTGTCTCTCTTCGTGAAAGGTGAACGTAGATGGCACATATAGTGTTTGCCACCATAATTCAAACCTCGGCTATTAAGCATTTAATGAATTATTTTAATTAAAATCAGCCGTTATGTCTCAGAAGTCAGAACATCATAATTATGTTCTGAGACAGAACGGCTGATTTTAATTAAATCAAATAAAAAGTTATTGATTTAAATTGGGGAACTAAATAAACTAAATATAATTCTGAAACGTTTTGTATTGTATTTTCAGTACATGGTATAACTATAAGATGTGCATGCATTTTCTTAATTATTTTCATAATTTATAATTTAAGACGGTAACAGTAAGATGCATATACATAAATACAATTAAAATACAGAAAGATTTTAATTATCACAGTACTATAATAATATTCCAAAAAATATATCCTTTGGTGTAACACTCCATGGAATACCTATTTTAGCTACAGCCTTGACAATTACCTTAATGAACATATTTCTGTTCCTAACACAAGTCAAAACACTAAAATCTGTATCCTACAAAAAACTACAACTACTAACTACTGTAACCAAGTTCACCTAAATCGGGTAGGTAATAAAATACGTAAAATTTAAGCACTCGTCCAAAATCTCAACTAATGATGTAAAACAAAACAAAATTAATCAGCAGCAACAACTATTCAGCCATATTGAAATTCACGTGTTCATGTTGAGCAAGGATTGCACTGTTGCCGTACTTAATTATAATTTTAGAAATACTAGAGAATTGGACACAAGCTATCCCGTATTTTTGCATTCATTTAGACGGAGATGGAAGAATGTTTTCTCTTGACTGCTCTGATAATTAAATACATTTAGCATTGCGAAAGATTAGTATTGTGGCGCCACCTTAACTCACCTTTTATAAAGAAAGAGAGAGACAACGAAATTCAATATATACAGATTAAAGAGAGCAACAACAATAGGATAAAAATTTCTATCTAGTTGCACGTCTCTTTGGTTGTCTCTGGTACTACGTCATTTCCCCGGTGGTTATCGGTAAACTGACACGGATCAAAGGGGCTCGTGGTGCGGCGGAGTGCGGCGTAGTCAACTTCGGCATTTTTCCCAGACGCTACGGCTATTTGCTTTTTTTTTTGTTTAGCGTCGCGCTCCGCTTAGTTCGTTTGTACAGGGTGACCCAATAAGACTGTTCCTCGGCCATATCTCGGGAACTGTTCGTAAAAAAAATTAAAAAAAAAAAAATTATTAGGTAAATCGGTCATGAAAAATCGTTGGAAAATATTTTCAAGTTCTAAAAATTACCACCAGAGGGCGTAATTGCCATCTTAAATTTTAAAATTGCATTTTTCTTTAAATTTCGCATAACAACCAAATTTTTTTTTTTACATTTTTAAAGAGAACCAGGTTATCTATGATTTTTGTAAAATAAAAAAATCAGCCATTTCAAAAACAAAGATGGTGGAGCGCGTTCAGTTGTTTTTGCAATAACTTGCTTTAACTTCTTAACGGTTTGACCGATTTTAACAAATTTGGTATCGTTGAAAAGAGCATTCCTTGGGCAATAAGAATCAACCAAAATATAGTTGATTTAGTTGAATCCTTTTCCGCCTGGGGGCTAGCTTTGACACCATCACCCAAAATCCTAAAAAAATCAAAAAAATCAAATGGAATGATATGACTTTTTCTTTATGAAAAAGTAGCCAAATAACATCCAAAGAGGCCAGTGAAAACCGTTTGTCAAAATATCTTTCCTAACCGCAAATATTGGGAAAATAAGGAAAAAAAACGCATCCCGAACGTAATAAGTCACTTTAATATTATAGGTAGGCCTTGGAAAATGAAACAAATGAAACATGATGCATTATAAAATAATAACAGCTGTCATTTGCTGTGTTGTTGTCATTGTTATTGTCATTATTCTGCTGTGTTACATTCAGAAAGTGTAGTTATTTGAATTTTGAATCTTTTCTGCAATGCCGATTTCTAACCAAGAAGCATTTAATATGCTGGCGATATATTTTGAGTGTTTGCAAAATGCGACCATCGCTGCCTGCGCCTTCTATTTGCGCTATCCGAATCGACCACGATACCATCGCCGCGTGTTTGTGCGTTTGGCCCAGCGCCTGTTAACAACAGGTAGCATCCATAGACCTGCCATGATTAGAAATAGGCAAAATAACGAACAAAATGTAGTTAATGTCCTGGCATCTGTAGAAATCAATCCCCAAATTAGTACTAGAGATATTTCTCGAGACTTGGGTATTCCTCAAAGTACGGTTCACCGCATTCTTCGAACCCATAGGTATGTAACCTGCTAAATATCATATCTTAGGACTTTTTTTTACATTTCTTGCTATTTTATGCTACATTCCTACCATATCAACTTACACCAAGCCCTTTCTCCTCCGGATTTCGACCAAAGGCTAGATTTTTGCCACTGGCTATTAAGCATGATAGCAGAAAATCCTCAATTTCTTTCAACTGTGTTGTGGACTGACGAAGCCACCTTCAATAACAATGGGCACTTAAACTTACATAATATGCACTTTTGGGCCCGAAATAATCCGCGCTGGCTTGGACAAGTTCAGCATCAAGGGAGATATAGTGTAAATGTTTGGTGTGGGATAATTGGAGGGCGGGTTGTTGGTCCATATATTTTGGACGGCGCATTAAATGGTCTAACATACCTACATTTCTTAGAAAATGTTCTTCCAATTTTAATGGAAGATATTGCGCTGAACGTCCGCCAAAATATGTTTTTCCAGCATGATGGTTGCCCCGCCCATTATGCTCTTGCTGTTCGCCAGTATTTAGATGCCACCTTCCCTGACCGTTGGATCGGAAGAGGAAGCGTATTCCCTTGGGCGCCAAGGCAAGTAATTAACACAAGAATCTTTAGACGTTGCCTATTTGGAATGATTCTGTTTATAATTGCACACGTATTAAAACTTAATGAATATTTCTAGGTCTCCCGATTTAACCTGCCTTGATTTTTATCTCTGGGGAAGGATTAAGGATATAGTCTATGCAACAAGGCCAACTTCCCGCGAGGATATGATTGCAAGAATTAGGAATGCCATCTTAAATATCCCAATAGCTGAAATTGAAACTGCTGTTTCTTCAACTCATCAGCGTCTTCAGATGTGCGTCCAAAATGACGGAGGCCATTTTGAACACCTGAGTCGCCATTAGATCACTTTCTTGTTCCTTTCATGTTTCATTTGTTTCATTTTCCAAGGCCTACCTATAATATTAAAGTGACTTATTACGTTCGGGATGCGTTTTTTTTCCTTTTCCCAATATTTGCGGTTAGGAAAGACATTTTGACAAACGGTTTTCACTGGCCTCTTTGGATGTTATTTGGCTACTTTTTCATAAAGAAAAAGTCATATCATTCCATTTGATTTTTTTGATTTTTTTAGGATTTTGGTTGATGGTGTCAAAGCTAGCCCCCAGGCGGAAAAGGATTCAACTAAATCAACTATATTTTGGTTGATTCTTATTGCCCAAGGAATGCTCTTTTCAACGATACCAAATTTGTTAAAATCGGTCAAACCGTTAAGAAGTTAAAGCAAGTTATTGCAAAAACAACTGAACGCGCTCCACCATCTTTGTTTTTGAAATGGCTGATTTTTTTATTTTACGAAAATCATAGATAACCTGGTTCTCTTTAAAAATGTAAAAAAAAAAAATTTGGTTGTTATGCGAAATTTAAAGAAAAATGCAATTTTAAAATTTAAGATGGCAATTACGCCCTCTGGTGGTAATTTTTAGAACTTGAATATATTTTCCAACGATTTTTAATGACCGATTTACCTAATAATTTTTTTTTTAAATTTTTTTACGAACAGTTCCCGAGATATGGCCGAGGAACAGTCTTATTGGGTCACCCTGTACATACAGTGGCGGGAGGTTGATTTGATCTTTTTGAAAAATGGAATGGAGCAACGAATTAACTTTGGAATTTTTACAATTATTTGAAAGTCATCTGGAATCCACAGATTCCAGATCACAAAAATCGAAACAAGGTGGCAGATGCCTGGAATAACATTAAGGCAAACTTTAGTGGAGACTGTTCGGTAGTCGAATTGAAAAAAAGGGTTCATTAATGGCGATGTTTCGGCAATTGTTCCATAAAGTAACGGCCAGTTTAAAATCGGATGCGGGCAGAGATGAAGTGTACAAACCTACTTGATTCGTTTTGAAACTCCATTTTTGGAAGATTTCGCATGTAAAATTATTATCAAATTATTGACAGTTGTTGTAAAAGGGGAACTTTGGACCTGCACATTAAAAATGCCTCCGACTATATAGTTAACTTTATTTCGTCTTTGAGCGAGGTGATCATTGCTTCGCAGACCTCATGTACTATGTCAGATATTACTTGGTTAGACATTTTGAATAGATATGAAAGGCTAACAAAACTGTCACCAGAAGCGAAAAATCTTAAAGTTACAGCTAGCCTTTTGTTGACAGGTATTGCTTTTCTCATGATTGTATTAGTTTTTCTTATATATGGACCGATCTTATTAAGGAGATATTCAAAGTCGACTGCTGACATTTGACAAAAATTTTCAAACTTTCCAGATGGTTCTTGATTCAAATCTTGTAGTATATTTGATGCATTATACCTGCAAAAATGTTTAGTAATATTATGGTACTACACTGACAAGTTAAGCGCATGCTCAAGACATTAACGGTGTTCGCATCTTTAATGTCTTAAAAAAATGCAATTTTACTATACGCCAAAAAAATTACTCGAGTAAATTACTAGCCACAGTCCGAACTAGACTTTTTAGTGCGGCAACTGATTGTCCCGAAGAAGTAATGTATTTTCAAATTTTTATTTTGATAATAAACAAGAGCAATTTCCAGGGGAGCAAGTGCCCCCTCTCCGGACGCCCTTGTCTGTAACGTCACTGTTAATACATACCTAGAACGCCTTCTATTCAAAGATAACATCCACCATCTTCTTCTTTTACGTTCCTTTTTCTTATTACGTAATAATAAAACACTGCTAAAAATTATACAACTAGTAGCGGCAACAACGATCTGCTCTTCGTCACTGTCCATTTTAAACTGCACACTGTACATGCCACTGAAAATCAAGACGTCGTGTCGTCGGTAGCTTTACGTAGTACTACTAGAAATGTTCGATATTGGACGCATTTCTGCAAATAACGTAGCGTCTGGGCAGCTGACCGAAAGCGTAGTACATAGTCCGAAAGTTCGCACATTCGCCGAATGCACGTAGTGTCTGGGACCGGCTTAAAGCTAATAGAAAAACAAATAAAAATAAAAGATAATTACAGTTTAGTATGAGACCTCGACCAATTAATTAGTTATATTTAGGATGTATTAAAATGCGAAACTGTTGTAATAAAAGTAATAAAACAGGGTCATATAAATATTTTTATATAGAAGGGTAAATAATATTATAACAATATTTAACAGAGCTAATTATTTAACAAAGATATTTAATCACTTATTAATTAAATTCAACCACTGGATATAAAAATGAACAGATTAACCTATAAACTGGCCGCTGAAACCAATAAATTACTTATTTGTTCAAAATTATAGTCACTTTTGATTTTGGCGCATTGTATTCAATAAGGGCAACATTCCAATCGAGCAGCCACGTTCAAAATTGATAATCCGTACAATAATTTCAGTTAAATCCTGATTTATTGCAGCCGTTCGGATTATTTTACCAAAGGTGCACACGTGTATTACAAACCTGTGGAAGCATTAAATTTAATTTGCTTTTTAACAAAAAATGGAATGTAATAGTTAGCACCTATGTAAATTAATTTTCTTGTTTAATGTTTATTTAAATTTTTAAGAAAAAACCCTGTATTTAATAATATCTAATATTATTTTTAATAAAAGGTTTTAGCTAGATAGCTAGTTTTTTTTAATATTAGTGAGTGGTTTTAAGTATTTTAATTTTTTTTGTTATAGATTCCTTATCTTATTCTGAACTTTGAACAATACCTACATTTCTGCATTCAATTCAATCAAAACTTTAAATAAAATAAAAACTTTCAATTCTAAAATAATTTTTAGTTAGTAAGAGTTGCTGCTTCTGTTAAAAAAACAGAAGTTAATTAGCAAGATGTTGTAATTTTTAATAAACTAGTAATCCGACGAGCTATTCTATAACAAATTCTAAGCAGCCTCAGTTTTCAGAATGTTAAGTTCGAATCCACTTCTATTGGGAATTTTTTATTGGGTATTAAAGGTCATCGAATTAAAAGGAGATTTTTCAGCTGTATTCAGTACGGGGACAACGCTTTTTCTCTTCAAAAGCATCTCATTTTCAAAGAAGGATTTTTTTAAGTCCATGATCAGTCTTCCTTTAATACCAATTCTGCCACTGTGCACGTTGAAGAAGCCATAATTTTTTAAGATTAAAAATTTGTTGTTATGAATAGTGGAGTTCATTTTGGAACAGGTAGATTCAATCTGATAGGTATTTTTTGGTTTTACGATAATATTTTTTGTACATTGATCTTACTTTTTATCAAACATAGTAGTCTACAGTGCCAGGAGTGAAGTATTGACTGATAAAATCATGACATATAACCCTAAAATAAACTTTTACCATACATTTATTCATTCTTTTACCATTAAGTGTATAATTGTTTAACGATTCATTCGTTTTTTCAAGTTTAATTGATCAGCCACAATAAAACTTATTAAAGAATGAAGTTTTGAAAAGAACATCGATATTTAGGTTTCACGGTTAATTTGTTTACAATTTTGCTCAGATGAAAACTCAGATCACTTTATCTTTAATACAAATATATAAAAATAAAGAACATCCAATTTTGCTAAACCAACTATCGCAGACCTCATACGTACTGAAATCTTATTCTAATTTTCAGAGCAACACTGGCCAAGAGAAAGTCAAACCAAATAACCCAGGCATCTCAGAAAAAACCTGCAACGGAAAATCAAAGTACCAACACTATCAATTTAGGTTAGATTATGTTTTTTCCTCTCAATAATGAATTATTTTTTCCAGCCAGTTTTATCTTTCAATTCAATTCGAATTTCTATTATTTTTTTAGTATGATACATATCTTTAGCATTTTAACTATCCCTTACGCTACCCGATGTCACAATTGTGACTTCCTTATTTACTAGTGTTATAAGGATCAAAAAATGTTTAATCTGGGTAGAGAACCGTGCGACATGATTGTGAATAGTGCATTTTATAGGTGTGAACGCGCAAATCGCTTATTTTGCCGGGACTGCATTCTTGTCATAACCTGAAAAGTTTCAGATTATTTTCAACAATGGCTCGTGCAGGTAAGTTATTATTTATTTATAGAATTTAGGTGAAAAAAGAAGTGCTTAATACTAAATAGGTATAGTAAACTTCAATTAAGTGTATTGTTTTTAGAGATTAAAAATATCTTTAAAATTGTTGATTCTAAGAATGGTTTTGTTATGTATATCACAATTGTGAGCCACGGGAGTTAACGTGGTTTGGTTTTAATTAAGTTGGATACAATTAATTCTTTGTTACAGGAAGAAGTAAGAAATGTATTGATTTGGACCATCTAAGGGATGACGAGGAGGCATTGTTCCAACTTCTAGACGAAGTTAGGTCGGATTTAGAGTCCGATGATGAAGAAGATGAGTTTGAAATTCACGAAAAGATCCCAATTGTAGCACCAAATGAAGCTGATAGCTCTTCAGATTCAGAAGATAATTTACCCCTCATACATGTCCAGACTCCCCAGTGGAAGCATGGAAACTTTAGAAGCAAGGATTTTCCTGTAAGAGAGGACTATACTCCATCCATCGTAAAAACTCCAAACGAATATTTTGCTAAATATTTGGATGATGATTCTTTTGAGTCAGCCGCAAATTTCACTTCCCAGTATTTCTTGCAACAAAATGCAAAAGAAAACAACTTTACCTCCCAAGAAATAAAGAATTTTTTCGGAATAAATGCTTTGATGGGATGTATTCATCTTCCAAGGATACATATGTATTAAAATGGAAAATATAAGTTCCCATTAATTGATGGGGTCATGACCCAACCAAGGTTTTACATGATACGTGTAAATTTACATCAGAAGAGGAACAAAAAAAAGAATAGATTGTGGAGAATACAGCCGGTAATTGATTTAGTTCGCAATAGATGTAAAGCCATTAAAAGAAAAGAAAACACAGCTTTTTTATTGATGAACAGATTCCTTTTTTGGGAAGATGTCCAGTTCGACAATTTGTTAAAAATAAACCAAGACCAGTGGGACTGAAGAATTTCGTTCTTACGACATCAAAAATATTTCACCTCAAAATAGTTACCTGTATTTTGACAGATACTTTTCAACTATTGCTTTGATGAACAAATTGACGAGTTTGAATATACATGCAACTGCTTCAATTCTGTCCAACAGAGTGAAAGAGTTTAATTTTAAAAAAGACAGTTTAATGAATAGGGAAGAGTCAGAAGAAGTTGTTAGAACCGATAATAAATTTTGCATTACAAAGTGAAAAGATAATAAATCTGTTTTAATGATATCCACAGCTTTTGGAAGAGAGCTGGAAACTGAGGTGCAAAGATGGAATAAAACAGAAAAAAACGGCATAGCATGCCCAGCTGTTGTTAAATCATACAACGAAAACATGGGTGGTGTAGATGTTTGCGACCAAATGATGGAATACTATCGATATTTCTTTCGAACCCGGAAACGGACTCTTAAAGCTATCCTACATTTGTTCGACTTACCAATAGTAAACAGCTGGATGGAGTATCGAACGAATTGTTATAGTCAAAACCTTCGAAGCAAAGATATTATGGATCTTTTAGAATTTAGACTTAATCTTGGGAAATATCTGATTGCCGGTACTAAGAAGCGTGTATTGGAGGAAACAGAACGCCAAGTAAATATAGAGGAAGAGACTAGCGTTGAAGGAAATGAAATAAAAAAGAGAAGAATGCCTTCCAGTTTGCCCTGTGCAGACAAACGCTTTGATGGTTTTGAACACTGGCCAAAGAATGAAGAAATGAAGAATCCAGTTAAATGCAGGTTAGAAGGGTGCAAAAGTCGGTCCAGAATGCGTTGCCTAAAATGTAATGTGTTTCTTTGTTTAACCAAAGATAAAAAATGTTTTATTTCATTCCATACAAAGTAATACATTTTGTTTCACAATTGTGCTTTTCTAATGTTGGCTCCCTAGACACACAATTGTGTACTCCCTAAATCCCTCCCTTAACCCTTTCGAATATTTAAAAAAATAATTTTCCGTACCTTTTGGCCCAACTTTATCGGCGTAAAATAAATATAAACCCCAAACTCAATTTTTTTTATCTCGGTACTGTAAGGGCTATATATCACCAAAATATCTGTATATTCCAGACTTGCATTGGAATGCATAGAGTATTAATTTTTTTCGTATATCAGTTAGTTAAATTTGCTCAAGGAAATGTATATGTATTAACAAACCTATGCAAATGAATCTTAGTTCTAGGTTTCTTGACCATTTATATAAACATTTTATTATTAAAAAGAACTATAGGCTACCAAAATAATAATAAACTATCCCGTTAAAATATTTATTTTCTTTCCGGAAATTTACAGTACTATACCTGAATATTGGTGGGAAAGCTAAGATAATTGAAAAGCCTAGAAATTTAGAAAATAAATGAGATTTTAATATTTTCATCAAACAAAATTAGTTTTACATTTCTAAATTCTAAGTAAAACGTTTTCATCCCGCCCCAAAACAACAAAAGAAGCGGGAGATTAAAGTAATTTGTTATCGTCATTTTGACATTATATAACACTCTATTAAACACAAAATGCAATAAACATTCAGCTCACAAATGGTCATGTTCTCATACCCTATAAAGCTGATTATCAAAGAAGGGAGGAGAAAAATACATTATCGGCAAACGTGTAGTGCAAGTGACCACTCTTGTGGTAAATAAGTTTTTTTGTTGGCAACAAAATACATTCTCCGGGTCGTTTGAGATCATCTAGCTGCTTATAGTCATAAGTCTCATATGTAGGGGAGATTTTGATCTTTACCAGTCACGAGAGGACTATAATGTTTTAAGGCAATAAAGTAAAATTTATTTTTCGTAGAGGGTTAGTTGTTGGTAGGTAAGAATATAAATAATGGATACTGAACAGGATGTTATTTTTGCTTACGTAAAAAGAGAATTCTTATACATAAACATACGTGTATAAATTATAATAATTATTGGTGTCTATACAGTGTTACAAATCAGTCCATTAGCCATATATTTTTTATATCATAATATCCTACTTTATTTATGTCACCTTATTTATCTATAAATCGCTCGATACATTCTGAGTTTATATTTTTTGAAGAGCTTATGATTTTTTTTTGTAAGAGTTAAAGTTTTTGTTTAATAAAGTTTGTAAAAAAACGTGCTGCATACGCGCAACAAACTGCAAACAATAATTGAAATATTACAATTTTAGGTAAGGTCCATCCGTTCTTCCTCTTGCTTCAGGCTAACCAGCGACAACGACAGCGGGTTTCTTATGAAACCAATAAAAAGAAATTACTTATAATTTTTTTTTCGAAATCCGCTATACATTCAGGGCGCGCACATTATTTAGGGCTAAAATAATATCTTTTTACAGTAAACTATGTTCCGTTTATAAATTAAGTGCTTATAAATCTTTCAAAACAGGTATTTTACCCGTATAATTGACTATTTTAAACTACATACAAAACAAATATTAATAAGGACTGTTCAAAAAAGGTTGCATTTTTGGAGTAGGTGCCTACTGGAGTTATGTATTAGCTTATTGTTAAAAAAGTAATTAATTTTTTTTCTGTCGTTATGGCGTCTATCCGTCCAAAAATCAGTAACTCTAAAAACGTTGCAAAAGCGTTTAGAAAGTTAACGGGTAGTCACTGCGTAACGTTGAGACAACCAAAAAAATCTCTTTCAAATCGGTGTAAAACGGGGTTGTCTCTACGAATAAGACAACGTAACAATGCAACGTTGCGTTGTAATTTGCAACGTTGTCGCGTCGAAAAATTTCTAATTGGGTATTTATTTCCATTTAAAAATACTGCCAATACTCCGACTTGAACTGGTCTCCTAGCGGCTCTTTCTATATTAGCTAGACCCTTGTGCCGGAAAATTCGCTAGCCTTCTACCTGTCTCCAGAGATGTCGCGTAATGTACCTGTCGTTAGCGTCACAATATTTAACGTTCACTGCACTACAGTATTTACATACAACTATCACAATATTGATATAAAATTTAAAGTTAAGTACCGTAAATTTTAATCTGAGTAGCAACATTAACTTAAATAATAGTTTAAAATTATGGGGTGTTTAAACCTGGCACTAATATACTAGATATTAACGATCTAATTTACCCTTTCTACTACAGATGCTAAAGATTCGTAAAACCTTGTATTGTAATTTCATATTTCCTACGTAGTTTCTTTTAAAGTTTTGGTTGTGGGTCTAATTTTTGTGAATCCGCTTTTTCAGAAATTGCACTTTTTTTAAGATTAAAAATAAAATTTAATTCTTCAAAAAATTATATAAAACTTCTAAATTATTAAAACTAATAGAAAGAAAAAAAGTTATAAGTATATTAAGAAAAAAAAATTTATAAAAAGATATTATGAGCTGCAAACTATCTTACTTACGACTTGCAATTAAACCATTATAAATGCTGTCATTATTAAAATCAAACATTTCATGATTTTACTACTTTACCTTCAATAGCGTTACTATTTTCTGCAGTCTTACTTAAGTAATATTCATTCCATGTTATTGCTAAGTAATTAGTAATAAGATGCATTCACCTTATTTATTATCAAATTACTACTAAGTTCAGTAATTTGTTACCCAAATTCCTAAGAGAACAAAATTCATTCTTAAAGGTTTATGGATTATTAAGGCCTTACCTCTTGCTAATTTTACAACAATATTTGTATCAGTCTTATGGCGCGTCCACATTATGCCGAAAGAGGCCGATCGGCCTGTGCCGCTCAGCACGTTCGGTTCGGCATAATCGAGTCGGCATTGCGTCTATATTGCTTTGTAGTGTGGACGTCCCGATCGGTGCCGGCTGTCTGAGTTAAAAGAGAGGACTGTTACATTTATTTAAATAATTTTGTATCCAAGCAAAATGGCGGCCGAAACAAAAAAAATATTTTTTAAACTTGATGATTCTTTTTCAGAAAGTTGAGGTGTTGGCAAAAAATTTATAAGAATAAAAATATCTTAAAATTTCCAAGGAACACTCTTAAATTTTTTCAAAACTTTTTAACAAAATTTTTGATTTTTGGAAAATTCAAAAATTTTAAATTTCAAAAAAGTTTTGAAAAACTTCATGAGTATTGACACACATTCCTTGAGTAATTCTAAGACTTTTTTGTTCTAATAAATTTTTATCTTTATTATTTAATTTTAAGTCCATAGTTTTGAAGAAAAAATATCCTGAAATTTTTTTTTTTGTTTCGACTGTTTGTATGGATATCACAGGGCTATTTTAGGTTGACCTACTAACGGACAAACTTGAATTTTCAAATCGACAAATTTAAAAAATAAAAATATGAACTTACCTCAACATTATCTACTGTTTTTCGTGGTTTATTCTTGTCGGTTAAGAACAACATAGCTTGGTACGCAAACCATTTGCTTATGTACGCTTCGTCAGTACCACTTCCAGTTTTTTTGCTTTCGAGTTCTTTCTTTCTTTCCCTCGAAAAATGGCTTTGTAAATTTTTGATTTTTCGCTCAACCTCCTGCTTCTCTATACCAAATGAAACAGCAATTTCCGTGAGAGCGTCATGTCTTCGGTTTTTATTTTTGTAATCGGAATTTGAACTGTTCCATAATGAAGAACGAACACGATACATATCAATAAAGGCCAACGTTTCTTCGTCAGTCCACGTCATAATTCTTAACTAAAAACAAAAACTCCGAACTCAATACAAAAAATAACGCACTGTCACCAACTCTAAACATTTAAAAAACATATTTTAAAAACATATAATAAAATAAATTTGCACGCATGCGACCTTCCTTCGACTGAGACTAAAGCCGCCCGGCATGTACAGACTTGTGGATTTTGATTTCATTCGGTTCGGTTTTCTTTGAAGGAGACCGACTTTAGTCGGGTTGAATTCGGCATGATTCGGGCCGGCTTTCGGCAAGTCGGCAAGGCCGACCGGTACGTCTACACTAATTCGGTTTTGTCGATCGGCATAAGCCGAATGATGCCGATTGGCATAGTGTGGACGCGCCTTTAGGTCCACGTTCGGAGCAGCTCGTTTGATAGAAGAGTCAAATAGATTAAAGTAACATTATCAAAGCAAATTTTAAATGTGATTCATCGCGCCCCATAAATTCACCACTTATTATTTGAAAATCTATTATTTTCCTTGATTTTCATTTACAAATTTAAAAATTAGCAGACTTGAATTGACTTCTTTAGTGCCATCAAAGGACGATACTGTGCAAGGATAAAATCATACTTTACTTGGAAGTCATCAAATTCTTTTTGAGACACAAAAAAATATTGGCCGATCTTTTAAGATTCTTACTTGTACACTTTAGTTACTTCATACCAAATGCACCAGTATTTTAATTAATTAGGTTTTAATCTATTATTAAGGAAGCCACTTAAATTTTTGCATGATGATTAGGCTGGTTGTCCATTGGAAGCGTAGTCGCGCGACTCGAAGGTAGCGCTTATACGCCCGTATACAAGCGACTCATCCTAACAAATGAAATGTAAGTCAACATTATCACTATAAACGACCTTCAGCGACCGATCCTCCCTGAATGGGATTAGTAATCGCATCAATATCAATCAAAGATGCTATAAAATTATTCATTGCGTTTGGGTTCGTGTGTTTTGTGCAAGTATTGTATTAGTTTTTTCGATATGAAAATTTATAACGAAAAATTAATTAGTGCCGTTCGTGAAAAGTCTCCATTTTGAAACGTGAAAGGCAAAAGGTATCATTCTCGTGTTGTTGCTCGAAAGTTGCAGAAAAAGTAAGTAGGTGTTAATATTAATGGTAAAAATTATTTTTGATATCATTATTATATTACAAAGTGAACAAAACATAAGAAATATTTAGGCGAAAAGAGACCGTCAGTACAAAGCTTTTACCTTTTTACCGACACACATTTTTTTAAGGTATTTGCTTCATGTTCACAAAAATATGCTGTAAATTTGTCTCTGAACAGATAAGCGGTAGTAACACTTCTATTTTCACCTAGAGAAGCAAATCTGGCTTTTGTAATACTGGTTTCTGATTGTTGAGGTATTGACATAGGTTGTGGTTTGCCTTCTTTGTAAATCATAATATTGTGCAACAAATATATACATTTAACGATATCATCGACAAAGTTTGAGTCGACCTCAATTCCTTTTTAATGCACTTTCCACTTGGCGGAAATAATACCAAACGCGCATTCAATAACTTGTCGTGCTTGTGAAAGTCGTTTATTGAAAATTGGCTGTGGAGGTCCTAGTTGTAATGCGGGAAAAGGTCGCGTTTCCAATAGATAGGCTTCATTCTTTAAAAGAACGCGCGGAATTTCAATATTCGATCCAAGCAGTGTAGTAAGCCATTTATTACCCAACTTATTTTATTCAAGTCTTCTATAAAGGCGAGAATTAGAAAACACACCACCGTCACTTTCCTTGCCATACCCGCCTGTATCAATGGTAATAAACTTGTAATCTGGTCCCGCAACAACTTGTAGCACAGTTGAAAAGAAATACTTGTAATTTCTGAACGTGCTGCCTGAATGGTCTGGATTTCGTATGCGTGTATGTTTTCCATCAATACACCAAACACAACTAGGAAATTTCTAATTACGCCAAAAACCTTCTTTTATTGACTCCTGCTGTTCATCTGTAGGAGGGAATGGCATATGAAGAGTACTCAAGTGGTCCTAAATAGCAATGCATGTTTCTTTAACTAATCTTTCAACGGTTACATCCGACATTCTAAACGAATACTCAATGTTTTAAATGAAGCACCTGTAACAACAAAAATCATTATGAGCATACAGATTACATGATTTATTCTAAAAAAAAAATGTTTTTGTTATTTGCAATATTAACCAAGACTGTGGTTTTTTATTTTAGTAAACGAAGTAAAGAAAAAGTTAAAAGGACTGCGCGATGTATTTAGAAGAGAATATAAAAAAGTCTACTATAAATCAGGAAATGAGGCGCCGGATCAAGAAGAACCTTCCTTCTTGATGGACGTTTTTCGACCAGATGTTGTTCCTCTCCGACCTTATTGAGCGAACACAGTTGAAGGGAATATTACCTCTCGCTATTGCCGATGAAGATGATTTGTTTCATTTGAAATCACCACAAACAGTTGTCACTGATCAAGGAGAAGTTAATATGTCATCGAGCAAAACCAGAAAGATAGAACCCCTAGTACCTGCAAGCAACCATCAGATGCATAAAAAATAGCATGATACACAACCAGATAATGCTGACGTTCGTTCTGTTGGTCCTCTAATAACACCTACAACTGGCAATCCTAAACGTAAAAAAAATAAACCAGTAGAAAACATGGTTGAAGATAAATTTCTATAAATCGAGAGGGCTAAGTTACAGTTATTTACCGAACATGCTGTTAAAAGAGAAGGAGACAGCGACTACCAACTTTTGGTTAGTCTTCTTCCATACCTAAAAAAAGTTCCAGAACATTGCAAATTGAGTGTAGGAAATAAACTTCAGCAAGTTCTTATTGATGAAGGAGAGCAATACAACAGATCCTCGAATGAGTGTAGAGAGATGGGATTATCTCTCTACACAATACTGGTACCCTTGCCTTGACCAGCGAAACAATTGGATCCTCATGGACAACTCAAACGTCTAACTCACCTCCAGGCGAAATTAATACTGGTTTGCGACAATATTTCGGAAACTTTTCAGATACCCAGTAACTGTGTTATGTATAAATACCAATACCAATCAGGCACATTAAGAATAACAAAATTTTGCATATTGTCTGTACTATTGAGTACTTTTTTTATTTTCTTTTCATATTGGATGGTTGTTACTTTTTTTTTTGTTCAATTTAATCTAAGAAAGATTTATGGCAATTGTATAACTTTACATACCTTAAAGTCACACTTAAACGTTCCACAGGTCTTATTGTCTCCCTGAAATTTGAATTTTTGGCGATCGATGACTCTATAGCACTCAAAATGTACTATAATGTGTCCAGACTCATCCGGTAATAATCAAAGAATTTGTGCGGATTATTTAATAAATCGTCATGCAGGTGATGGAATTCTCCCAGTAAATTTCTTCTATTAAGTATTTCATTTATCCAACACAAACGTCTCTTCTTATCACGACGAGCTCTGAAGCGCCTTATTATGTAAGGTTGCTCCAAAAAGTACATATTTTGCAAATCCAATTTACACGATTTTACAAAGCACACTTTCATTCGATGATGCTAGTTGCGAACTAAGTAGTATAGAGTTGCCTGCAGTGAATGATACCAGTCGCTCAGTCTCATGATTGCACATACACGGCCGTATACGCTACCTTCGACTCACGCGACTACGCTTCCAATGGACGACCAGCTTTATAGTCTTTATATTGAATGAATAAATATGATATTTAAATCATCACAATAATTGCCTATTTTTGAAGTTAATAATATACCATGAAAGCCGAAGGAGTGAGTCTAATATTGTTTTATGTCTTAAAATGTTCAAATCTTATAGGTTTTCTGAAAAAGTTGGCTATTTAATATTTAGATATTAAAATTTAAGTCCTATCTAGTTAGAATTTCGGATGATACAATTTTAACAGAAAAATATTAGATTAAAAGCTTTTCATAAATATTTAAAAGATGAAGTGTAAAGTAAGAAGAAAAATTTACATCGGTTGTTAATGCTAAAAATTAATGATCGCTTAGAGTAAGACAGTTATGCAAACCATGTGTTTTAATTATTAGGACTTATATCTTTGATACTCTTGTTAGTTTGTTTAATGTGAGCTTTCTTTATGTAACCAAACGCAAGCCATATCGCACTAATTATTGATAATTAATAAGAGCAAATAGTTGAGACAGTTCTCACTTAATATTTTAAGGGCAGCTGTCAGCCCCGCGTAGAGTAGTAAAAAATTATAAATAAGAGATTATTTTATCCCTCTAAAATCGAAAATCAGCGGATGTGAGCGTTTTTTATTTTTTTTTACGAAATCTCGGAGAAATTTGGGGTGGAAAGTTTTCAGTATACCGTTTTTTGCAAAAAATACATCAGAAGTTGTCTTGAGTACTGACTACCACTCTCGCCACTTTAAAACCACCAAGTGTATAATTGATATTGAAGGCTTTTTAGAACAGGAACTTAGTGAGGGGTCATCAAGCACTCTTATCCAATAAGACTCTGTCAAGTTCTTGGGAAGTGTAATTGCTAGATATCTATCATGAGATTCTCAGATGAAATCTATGTGCAATAGATTGTCACACACCAATTATGCCATCTTACTGTTTTGGGATAATATTGATAAATACACTTTTGTTAGGGCCTCATGCACTCCACTGTATCCTATACCTTGTTAGCTTAGGGTAATTCTTCCAGTATTGAGAGGGCTAATAGATCAAAAGCGCATTATAATTACGATGTTTAGATTTTTTTTCAGAGAAACTTGCCATGGTTAACCATTTTTAACAAAGAAAAAAATCTTAACCATAAATAACATCTATATCTTACAGTGCGCATATTAAGTACGTAAAAATCTTTCTGACCACATGAGATCTGGGGATTTTAATTTTTATAAAACCCCAGAAACGCGAATAAATTATACATCCCTTTTACTTATTTGTCACAGCTATAAGATGGTCCAGATATGACCTTTCTCGAAATTTTCAATCAGTTCCCATGTCAGGAGTGCTAAGACTTTTCTTACTTTTAAGAAAACTCTTAATACCATGTTAGCTGACTGCTGTCGGTTTTTTTTACTCATTGGACAAGTTATTTATAGACTTATTGAATGTATTTAGTTTAATTGTTATTTCTGTTAATGTTTTTGTAATTTTAGACTACTTTTCCATTGTAGTTCTTTTATAGAACACTTCTATAAATCGCTATGATAAATAGAGGATTTGATTTGAATAAGATTAAAGTTGAAATGTTATCCAAAGAATTGTATTTCTATTTCTCTGGCCATCAAGATAATTAATATGAATATGGTTGGTAGCCTTAATACAGTGCCTATTTACATGGTCTCTTTAATACTTCTACTCTCTATACAATTTAAATTTTATTATTAAAGTATATAAAATTTAATTAGTACTAAAAACCGATGATGTTAATATATTTCCAAAGAGATATATATATATAAATATATATATATATATATATATATATATATATATATTAATATGACATTTGAACTAATTTTTACTTTTTTGAACTTTTAATCATTTAATTTAATAAGAAGATTAGCACTTCTTGTAGGTAATTTATATTAATGCTACGTACATACATAAATTAACCCATTTTACATATTATGCATATTTAAGATGTACAAGGATCCTTTTTTACCCTTACCCGTATAAATATTGGTTTGTCTTAAACAGATAAAATTTTATTATTTGATCGATACTCTTAACAATAATCTAATTTAACTTAATTGAAATAAACTTTATTTTATTACGTTCTACTAACCCTATTGAAAGTGTTTCAAAAGATTAACTGTTACCTGGCTCGAATTGACCCGAAAGAATCCCTATTTGTGGAATTAACTATTTCAATGGCTTTCTGCCTCGTAATTTTATTTTATTACACACAGTTATTTAAAGCATTTGTAATGCTAATGATCTAAGTATAAGAGGTTTATTCAATATGTCAGATAGATAAGAAACAATGCTTTATTGCAATGAAATTCTGTAATTTTATTAAAATAGCCAACACTAGTCATAAATCATCACGTTGCGACCTTTTGGTCACGACATTCAGAATACATGGTTTAACATTTTAATCCCGCTTAATTTTATCCGCACTTGTTTTGACTTTGATTAGTTTTAAAGATTTTAGATTAATGAGTTTAGCTAACAGTTGTTAATTTATTTGAAAACACTTTATGGATCTGTAAGATTTTTGATTAAAAACGTCTCTGTAATTAAATGACCTGATAATGACAATCTTAATTAAAAAGAAAATTTAAATTAATTTCTATTAATTAAAATATTATTCTTCGTCATTTATATAGTATAGATAGTTCATCCATGCATCTATATTTCCAAGGGTCGTTAAGAGAGCTCACAACTACGTCTAAGAAGGGAGACAAAGGCCCAGTTTCAAATTACTGATCAAATTTATTGCTGCAGATTATATGAAAAATGTGTGAAAAGATCATGTTAAAACAAGTTTTTGAATACTTCGTAAACAACAAATTATTCAGTAATCATCCGTTTGGCTTCAGACTGAGGAGGAGCACAGTTATGAGGATTCTTGACTTTGTGGATGTGGTGATAGACTCGTTTGAATGCTCAGAGCACTTTATGGTCCTGTACTACCATCACAAAAGGCTTTTGACCTCTCTTTTTTAGAAAAGTTCTATAATTTTAGTGCAAGTAGTATAACAATTAACACAGTCATACCTGACTGATAGGTATAGTGTTGTCCGCGAAAGCACTTTTAGATATAAGGATACCGTAGGGATCAATATTAGGCCCAATTCTATTTCTGATTTTCATAAATGATCTTTCTTTTAATTTTAAGGGTGTCAAATTTGTACTCATTGCGGATTATACAAGTGTTGAATTGAGTGTTGAATATCGGATATAGAAATAAATTTCATGGCAATACGGAAAGCTGCGGGGGAGTGGTGCCTTTTGATTGCTCACTTCTAAATGCAGAACATGGTGTTATCATTGAAAGAAATTAATAGTGATCAATGCAAATCAGTAAGGTTTCTTAATGTGGAAATGGATTCGAGGCTGTCTAGGTGCCTCAAATTAGGTGTTTTTGTCACTGCAGCCTTTGCCTTGAGGGGTCTCGTGGGATATGTATCTTAAGAAATCCTAAAAAATTACATATCTTACTATTTTCCGCAGTAAAATAAATGCTAGTTAAATGTAGGATGATTCATCATATTTGAACCGTGTTTTTGAGCTGAGAGACGAGCTATGAGGATTATGTCGGGTCTGAGTTATAGAGAAGATTGCACGGTTGTTTTTTGGGTATATATCCTGGACTATAATACTTAAAAATAATAGTGATAAATACAAGACTTATGAGAACGTGCATACGTAAAACAGTAGGGAAAGGTTCACTTTAGTAACACCTTATAGCAGACAGGAGACGTACCCCTGATTTACTGGGGTCAAACTCTTTAAAAAATTACCTTCACTGGGTAAGGAACTTCTCCCTAACAAATTTAAAAAGGGAGTAATATCATTTTTTATTATCATAGTAGATAATATTGATAAAACTTTTATTTTCGCTTAGCATTTTATATTTAAATCTAAATACATTGTAACTTTTTAACTAGTCGTTTCGCCAAACAAATAGAGTGCTTACACCCGCTTGTGTGCAAGGGGCGGTACCTTTTAGCCTGCGATCCTTATTTATTTAGTCAAGCAAAATAGGTTAGTATTCCAGTTTATAATTTTGTACTTAAAATTCCAAACTGTTAGTAATTTGGAAAGAATTATTTTTAAATAAAGTATGGCTGATGTTCCTCACAATATGGTCCAAAAAGTGTAGAAAGACATAACCGTATCTACTTTAAGAGAACTCTATGTTAAAGGATTATCTACTGGCTTGACAACCCCATCGGAAAACGCTTTATAGTCATCCATATCTGTTCCGACAAGGGTTTTGTTTAGCAAAGTTTATTCTTATTTAAATTGAAAGAAACTGAAGCCTACTATGAGGAGATGAATGCAGAGGTTTCTGAAGAATGGTTTAAAAAAATATTCCTGGTTTACAGAAGAATTGCATAATAATTTTAGATTATGCCTCATACCAGAGCAGGAAAATTCCCACAAGCGTAACCAACAATGCTGACAATTAAAATAGGTTAGATAGCAAAAACATTTGGTACGAACAGGACATGATTAAAGCCGAACCTAAATTTGGTTAAGGAGAATCGTGCTCAGAACAAGTATGTGGTTGATGAAGTCGCAAAATCCACTGGTCGTACTGGTTTAAGAGTTCCTCCTCACCATTAGGAGCTTAATCCAATATAGCTGATATGGGGTCAGATGAGTGCAAAAATGGACTAACCTCAATATTATGAGGTGCTTAAAAATAGGTTTAAAAAAATACAAGAATGTAAGCGCGCAAAACCCTTTTAAAAGGACTTTTTTGTAGTTCGAATTAATTGAATGTTCTTGAGTGTTACTTAAATTTGCGGAATTTGTTTTAAATTTTTTGATATGGCTAATATTCGATTTTTCTATGTGGGTTTTTTTTAATTAAAAAGTTTAACTTTAACTTTATTTTTTTATTAAATAGGTAAAGTTTCTTCTTCCTCAATTGGGCCAATTACTTTACCTCCAGTTGCTTGAGCGGATGACCTCAGATTTTTATAGAAATCTTGTTCTATAGGAGGGATGAATTCCATTAACTCACGGAGATCTTTCTTTTTAGTTTCATTAATGGCATTATTATTTGGGTATAAAAGAGGCAGATCCTTAATTTCCTTGGTAACACATTTCCTTTTATTAGGATCTACTATGTTAAAATAAACCTCTTGACTATTCGAGTACTTATACTGAATAGTATTGGGAAAATTTTTTCTAAACTTTAACCGTTGGATTTTGAGCCACTCCACTTTTGTTTTTGTTTCAGATACTTTTCTGTTTATTATGTTACTTTCAAGTTCCTTAGTAAAAAAAAATTTTGACTTATCCATTTCTATTAAGGGATTTTTTTTTCTAGCATGTCTTATGGCTGTATGCCAGTCTTGGGGTATAAAGGTATGTAAAGATGGAATTTCTTTTCTTTTTCTATGATTCCGAAATCTTGGTCGCATGGTAAATAGGAATGACCACTTACAAGGAATTTATGATCTATTTCTTCCACACTAAATAATAGAGATGCAGTAATATCCATATACCATATACCACCACATTGGTCAGAATACATAATAAGTCTTTTCGATGTAAAGTTTTTTGTGTAATATAAAATACAAGATCCCACCTCTTGCGGCCCCCTGAAAGCAATACTTTTATCCCATGCAAACATGAACGAATTATTGGTTCCCATGTCATGTATATTAAAGCAGTAAGTCATTAACTGCCTTTTAAAGTAATAAATGCCTGTGGTAAGTACAGGTGTAGGAAGAGTCTTCATTAGATCAAAACATATGACCGCTGCCTTTCCACTTTTTGCCAGTTCAGTGTCTTTTCTTAGGGTGTCTCTAGCACGTTGAGCCTTACTTTGGTGAAGTTCCTACTCAACTTCTAGTTGTTGCTTCACTTCATTGTCGGCTGCTTTGATTCTAATCTTAAATAAATCGCATTTTTTGCAAGAGTCATTTATCGGCGGATGAAAATGTTGGTTGAATTCTTTATTAAAAGTCTCTCGAAAAACAAAATAGGACAGAGGATTCTCTACTTCATTTTTCTATAAACTGGTACATTTTACCAAGGCCCAAATCTGAAGATAAATATTTTCTGTGGCAGCTTTTTGCCCTGCTATAATGAGATTCATAACAAGGAAATTTGTCAATAAATTTCTTTAACTCATCTTTTTTTGCCTCGGCTGTTTTGTTATGTGGTGGATGTTTGCCCCGCTTATCACATGGTGGTGATGTTCCTACAGATTTAAATTTTAGAAGTCTATCCAATCTTCCAGCAGAAACTTAAAAGACTGCTTGCAAAAACGGTTTGCACACTTTGTGCTCTACACCTTCCTTAGTGGGTAAATAATAAAGCCTGTTTTTTTTACTCTTAGATTCTGGATTCTGGGTATAGGTACGTAACTTACCTACAACTTTAATTAAGGCAAACAAGTAAGCAGTTTGCAAGTCAAAGGATTCTAAGGCATAGAAATTCTTATGCAGTTCCATTTGTCATTCTACTGAAATCAAAACTGAGCATTTAGCTTTACACGTGCATTTAAAACGTTTGAAAGGTTTTGATAGAATAATTTTGCCAGATTTGGTTATGTACTCATCCAGCACATCTTCTCTTTTTATTGAAGTTTCTTTTCCATTTTTCAGGACTACGTATACGCTTTTTTAGTTTAGAAGTATGGGGTAATACCCCTGCTGGCACTGGGTCGGCTTCATTAAAATTTCTCGACCACCTTCGTCTTCTACCCCATGACTATTAGATGCCTCTAAATGTTCATTCGAGGGCAAGTACTCCGACCCAGAATCCGCAAAAGGGTCCAATTCAAAGGTTGAGATGTCTGCAAAAAAGAAAATAAACAAATTCTTCTTAAGAATAACAACTTGAATTTGATATTTTTGAGCAAAAGTGACCTAAGCTACTACAACAAAATAATGTGGTATATTGCAACGCATAACAGTAAAGCCAATAAGCAATGATAAACTATCTAATAAGTATCTTACGGAAACATTTTAAAAATTAATTTAAAATAAAAACATAACCTAACCTAAAAAAACGTGTGTTTTACTTTTATGGGTTTTTAATCCGAATACAAAAATAAAACAAGTTATCTTTAGTTGTAATGTTATCCTGGATATTCATACTATATAAATAGCTTGCTAACAATAACCGAAACTGAAGATAATTCACAAAAAATGTTTACTATCGATCACAAACAACACATAAACTTCTTACTTTTAGCAGCACAGTGGACTAACTGAGGATAGTGCAATTTGCTTTTTTAAATTTTTATCAATAATAAAGTTCAATAACTAGCTTAGTGCTGCTATCTCGTAACGAAAAGAAATCGTTTGGTCCACTGTGCAGAAAATAGATTTTAACTTGATGGATAATATTCTACAATAAAGCCGATTTTGAATTTTTGTGGGTTAGTCCGAAATTGCACTCATAGCCTTAGATAAAAAACGAAGTCAGAAGGAACAATACTCATAAAATTGGAAAAGGGCAATAGGTCATGTTTTTGAAGAAGAGCAGCGAATATGGACTATAAAAGAAATGACGGAAGTTCAAGTAGAGCCACTAATTATAAATGCAGGCTCAATATCTTTTAATTTTAATAGCGAATAATTTTTAAGGCACATACTATCTCTCTACGATTACTAACCTGCTTCAATGCCTTAACCAGTGGATAACAGCCTTAGACAAAAATCAACCAATAGATGTCATCTACCTCGACTTTGCTAAGGTATTTGATAGAGTTCCCACGAAACGATTGTTACATAAGCTAGAACATCTTGGCATTATAGGAGAATTGTTAAATGTTGGGTATCAATGTTTGCTGACGACACAAAAATATATGCAGTTCCCCTAACTTCTCATCAATAATTGCAAACCGATCTGGACACTATTTGGAAGTTGTGCAGTGAATGGTTACTTCCTCTTAACGCGGACAAGTGTGTGGTGTTACATTTAGGAAAAAATAATTCCCAGCGTCCCTACCAGATAAATAACATTGAACTTAAAAAAGTCGAATCTTATTGTGATCTCGGAATAATAGTAACTAAGGATCTCTCTTGGTCCCAGCATATTGCCTCAATTGTGAAACGTGCAAATTCTATGTTGTATCTGCTACAAAAAGCTTTTGTTAAAATTCCATTCCACAATTTTATGAAATTGTATACCACGTTTGTCCGGCCTATTATTGAATATGCAGGTCCCGTCTGGTCCGCGGTACGCGACAAAAATTTACTTGAATTGTTGCAGCGACACGCCACACGAGCTACGTATGGTTTGCGTATGCCGAGACCTACCTACAGCGAGAGACTTTCAAATGCAAACTTGCTAACTTTTGATAAACGAAAGCTTCGTGGTGATTTAATTTTTACATTCAGAATCCTGTATAATTATTTGGGCTGTGATCTAAACGAACTATTTGAAAGAAATCGGGATATTAGACTTCGCGTTCACACTTTAAAATTAAAAATACCATAGACATATAAATAAGGAATGACAAACAAATGTTTAAACAAAAATAAACATAATAATAAATAAATACATAATAATACATAATAAATAAACACGTCAAATGTTTTTGCCTAATAGAGTGTTTGATGTTTGGAATTCGTTACCCGTAGATATCATAACTGCTCCTACTGTAAACTGTTTTAAGAATCGTCTGGTAAATTGGACATGTTTAGTATTTAAATTTGAAAGCTGACATTTGAAGATTTACTGAAATATATTGTAATGCCTACTTAGTTCATAGAGCTATACAGAATGTAAATTCTTGGCTTTTATCTAATAAAATAATAATAATAATAATAATAATAATACTATTAGTTTATGAAAAATGGTAATATAAATTTAGCTGTAAAATGTTATTTGTTATAATATCTTTAAATAAATATAAAGTATTTAATGTCTTGGTTTTCTTTTCGTTTCTCAATTTCTTCATTTCTGGTTATTTTTATATTCTACAATAACTACCTGTGTTTAAAATAGCATAAATTAAGCATTTAAAATAATATATTACAAAATGTGAGTCGCAAGACAAATCAAACAGAAGTTAGGCTTTACTTTTAGGTCATTGTATTACAAAAGGTAGGAAAAATTATTTATTAGACACCTTCTGAATTAAAACAAAAATACATTTTTATCTATATTTTTATCAATTTAATTAACTACCTTTACCATACCTTTACTAAAAAGGCTCTAAAACAATATTGGGTTTTGCCTAATCTTCATTAAAACATTTTGAATACGAAATTAGAGCAATATCTATCAAGTACTCGTATTACAAGATTCTATATGAAACCATAGAGCAGAATATTATCTTTTATTTTATTAAGATCATGTAAACTTCCTTCGGATATGCAAAATGCCTTCTCCTATGTCTTCCTGTTTTCTAATATAAAGTTTTCTTACCGACATAACGTTCAGGAAGCTCAACCGACTAATGAATAGTTTAATGTATTGAAGCAGGATAAAGTACGTCAACTTTAAAAGTCGAACAACTTTTAGGGGTTTATGCTAGTAGATGTACTGTTAAACTTTATAGTTTGCTATTACCAACCGGAATAAAGAAGCAGATATATATATATTTTTAAATTGGCTGTAGAATATAACAGGCAGTAATTATTGTTTGTATATTCTTCTTTTAGATAATATTAAATATATATATTTTGATATATTTGAATAAAAAATGTCTTTAATAAAAAACCTGAATTTTAACATAAAACCTTCTACAATTATTCTTGTAACTGTTTTAAAAAAAGTTCCAAAATCCGCGTTAAGGCTTTTCGCCAAAAAGCGAATGACGAAAATACGCATTGGCTAACAAAACGGCAATCATGATCATTTTTATTGCATAAATTTGAAATATTGACCCGCAATTGCCCCAGCAATAAAATATTATTTTGATAAACAAACATTGTGTGCCAATTTAATTTATTTATTTATTGGTTTTTTTGAGCGCAAGCGTTAACAGGACAAAAATATTTGAAATTTTCAAATACACCACACCAAATTAATGGCGATAAATATTAACAAAAATAATGTGCGAGTGCATCGCAACGAGATTTAAATATTTAACGTTCGATTTCGACAAGTAACAAAATGGAAATGACCGTTAAAGATTTATGATTTGGAGTGAAGCTAGTTTGAAATTTCGTTGGCTTCATACTCGTATTTTTTATCGGTTTATTTTATATTTTTTAAAAAAATTCCATTCCACGAGATTACCTCAAAAAATGCGCATATTTATTAAACTAAATTGAAGAAAGGACCGTCAATTTGCAACCAATTTTGGAGATCAATCATCCATTATACTTTTAGGATCGGGCAAATGTTTCGCTGTTATTTACTTTCGCTTTGAAGCAAGCGTGCATAAAATCCAAATATATTACTCGGGAAATAGGAAAAGCTATTCGGGTTAAATCATTGACAAGTCTTTGAAGTTTATTAGTTTTATGCCTATTACCATTTACGTAGAGTTGATAAAAAATGTTTTTTTGTTAATATACATTTTTTTAATAGGACCGAAGTGCAAAAAAACCTAAATAGTGAACATCGGAATATGATTTAAAAGAAAAAAAAGGAAAAGTAGATGAGAATTTGGGTTTTCTTTTTTTACCATGAAAGTACAAATTTTAAGTGTCCTTTTTGGGAAAAAGATCCGTAGATAAGTTGAAGCCATGGATGTTACCCCACACCTTTATAAAAAGGGAATATATGTCTTGATTGAAAAGGAAATATAGGTCTCTGATGTTTACCATTGTCAGGGTTTCATTTACATATTTTTTAATTTATCAAATTCTTTATTACAAAGGTTCGATAATAAATATAGTATACGTCAAAATTAGGCTTAATCTAGGTGTTAAATAATACTATTAAAATTAATAGTAAATCAAACAGAAGATCTACCATAACAATATTTATTAAAGCCAAGCTAAAGTTAAACAAAAAAACTATAATATTACAAACTGAAGACTAAATAAATATATTGTAAAATAATTAAGAAACACATCCCTTCCTGGAATACATATACTGCAGGAACGGAATAAGGAATAATCTTTTATGTCAGGTATACACTCTTCACTCTTCTTATTAACAATGTCAAAACTTTCACCTGACTCGTGTTGACTGTCTTTTGTTTCCAAGGTTGTTTGTTTTCAAATTGTTTCCAAGGTAAACAACAAAACTCATTAAATTGTCACGATATGCGGTCTGTTAAAGAATTATGGAATAATTTAAAAATGGTTAGAATTTTCTACGGATCATGGAGACCAATAATTTAAGGAGAATACTGACAGTCAAAGTAAGCAAGTATACAAATTCTTGAAAATTTAAAAGATCAGGATTTTAAATGAAATAACCTAATTAAGCTAAATTGAAGTCCAGATAAGGCTCTTAGAAAATAATAAACTAAACCTAGGTACAACTTTAAATAAACGAAACTAATCGAACTACAAAATAAGAGCAAACCAGTACAAAAACTGCTTTGGTGACTTGCCCTTCGTCTTCCGCGGATTATTTATTTATTTATTTAGCAGTTTATTTCCAACAGGCAAAGCCCAGTTACAGGAAAATCTACAATTAATGTTTTGAAAGTGTAAACAAGTATTAAATTACTATAAATTAAATAACAAAAAGAAAGAAAAATAAGGAAAACTTAAATTACTATAGTAACATCATGAATATATCAAAATTAAAGGAGATGTAAATTAACATTAGAATGAACAAAGAAAGGGATTCATGGGACAAGGGAAAAAAGGAAGAGAAAAGGAATTATGGTAACTGTTGGTTTGTCAGAGACAAAACTAGATCCTTTATGGAGCATACAAATATGTCACAGGTTGATGATTGCTGCAAATTTGATATACGGGATCCTGAAACCTAATGTTAGTTCTGGCGCGATCTAAAGCAAAAGTGATATTTGCTCTAGAAGCAAATCGTGGTACATGAAATAGAATATCGTTCAAGAGAGGAGGAGAATTTATTTGATTATTGACCAACTTTCATAAGAATGTTACAAAATAAATTGTTCTCCTCATGGCCGGAGATTGCAGATTAAATCTACCTAACAACAAATCATGATTATGTCCCCTAACAGGATATATTCCATCCTCACGAAACATAAGAAACTTTAAAACCCCTCTCTAAACTCTCTCAATGTAGCCAACATGGCATTCATAGAAAGGACACCACACCAAGGAACCGTTTTCCCGTCTTGATCTAACAAAGGAAAAGTACAATAGTTTTATTGAGTTTGAGTTTTTAAAGAGTCGGCTATTTCGAATGACAAAACCCAAAAGTTTCAACGAGGAGGCCACTGTTCAATATGTGGCACAAATGTGAGCCTATCGTCGAATACAACACCTAGATCTTTAATAGAAGTACTTCTACAGAGGATTTAATTGTCTATATTGTAATTAAACAAAACAGGATCCTTGGTTCGGTGAAAGGAGATCACACAGCATTTCGAGATGTTAAGACATAACTGATTTCGACTGCACCACCCCCTAATTAGGTCCAAGTTACTCTGTAAGAACAAGCAGTCCAAGATACTATTGATACACCAGAATATTTTCAGATCATCAGCATAAGCTAGTCTAAGGCAGGAAATCAATTCTATAAAATCATTAATATAAAAGATGAAAAGAATTGGGCCGAGATTGGATCCCTGTGGGACTCCAGAAGTTGAAACAAAGGTATTAGATCTGCAACCTTCCACCTCAACAAACTGTTGATGGTCAATAAGGTATAACGAAAGCAACGAAATTAGCCTTTCTGAAAAGTTGAATTGCTTGTTCTATTTTTCCAGCAGAATGCTATGATTTATCTGATCGAAAGCCTTACTGAAATCAGTATACACCACATCAACCTGACTTTTTCTATCGAGGGCTGAAGAAATAAAATGAGTCACATTACAGAGGTTAGTGATGCACAACCTTTTAGGAATAAAACAGTGCTGATCTATAGAGAGTAGTGATTGAACTTGGGGAAGAATTCTGTTATAAACAATAGTTTCAAAAGTTTTGGAAAAATTGAAAAATATGGAGATAGGTCAGTAGTTGTCGATTCTGTTCATATCGTCTTTTTTGTGAATTGGTATTACTTTAGCACATTTCCAGACGCCTGGAAATTTGCCAGTTTTCAAAATAAGGTTAAAAATATGACATAAAGGCTGACAAAGGACAAACATGCAGTCTTTAGTCACAAAACTTGGAACACCATCTGGACCGGCTGTCAACTTGTTTTTTAGCCTTCGACTAGCAGCAATAATTTCCTCAGTGGTAATTGATGGAAGAATGTCAATGAGGTCTGAGGAATTAGAAGGAGGATAGGTTTCTGCGAGGTTGATTGGATCTTTATAGGCATTCTGAAAAAGTTTGGCAAAAGCTGGCACAATATTTTCTGTTCCTTGAAAAGAATTACCATTGGCATCGCACATGATAGACGGAAGTGAAGAGTGGCCTTTCTTAGCTCTAACAAAAGACCAAAACGATAAGGGATCAGTGACAATGTTCTCCTCGGCTTGGGTCACAAATGAGTTATAGGCCTCACGGGCTTGAGATTTTACTGTCTGACGAAACCTGTTGTATCTGGAAAGATTAAATTCAGTTGGAGAGGATCTATAATCACGATATGCTTTTTCCTTCTTAAAGATATTAGAAATAATTTGTTTTGAAAACCGTACTGGAAATCGCCGTCGTCGTTGTTTTAAAGGTGCTGAAGCAGAAAAAGCTGAATCAAGTCTTTTGTAAAGTTCCTTGCAAGCGCTGTCAACGTCAGAAGACTGCAAGACGGACAACCAGTCTGCATCAAGCAACAAATTATACTGGAATATATGAGTGGAAAGTCTGCTTTTCTGAAGTTAAACTGCTGTAGATTATTTAAACTTATAGAACGATTATATTTATGAGGGGAAGCCGATTTAAAAGAAATTGTCAAAGCAGGATGATGAAAATCTTCGTCAATAAGTGGTGATATACTTTTGATGACACTGACGTCGAAATTTAAAAAAAAACCAAGTCAATAAGCCTATTATTAACATTTGGAATATTGTTAAACTGCTTAAGACCAAGGATCTTGCATAGGTTCAATCATAACGCGTTTTGCGTGGACCAGATCCAGTGACATAATTGTTTTACACAAGGTCTCAAAGTCTCTTTCGGTTGTGCAAGGAGGAACATAGATTACAAATAAATAGAATACAACATAACCATAAGTAAGCTTACAACCTAAAATATCTATAAGTGGTGTGGAGTCAAGGATGTCTTCCAAGTTAACCCTCTCTAAAAGGATGTGTGAGAAGCTGCGACCAAGCAGCCACCACCACGAGTAGCGGCCACTCTATCTAGCTGTCTGTCAGATCTGAGCACTCTAAATATTTCTGGATACAATTCAGAGTCGAGAATATCTGGTTGAAGCCACGTTTCGGTGAAGGCAATGATGTCAAAGTGGCACACGGAGATCCCTGTATAAAGCCCATCAGTCTTGGTGCGGAGGCCACGTACATTTTGATAACAAAGACGTAGGCGTTTTGATAACAAAGACGAAGTGCTGGAAGGATTTAGTTTTTTGTGGTGATGATAGGCCTGCCATTGTCAAACTTGATGTACAGATTTAACCAGACTCTGTTCCCAGAATTAAAACCGGTAGAATTTGCCTTTATGTCATAACATAATTTCATTCTGTTAGTTTCTAGGTAAAGTTTATCCCGTGGTTGTTCATAAAATATTGGCAAACGCTCCTGTAGATGGTCAACGTATACCTCAAAGGTTTTAGCCATGTCGGGTCTCCCAGTAATATTGTTTAAAGGTAAACGAAGTTCATTACCGAAGATAACTTTTGTCGGACTTTTTTCACTAGGGTCAGGGATCGATCAATGATATGCCAATAGAAGTGTTATATATATATATATATATATATATATGTATATATATAATATAATTATTTACCTATTAGATATATATATTTGAGTCATTGTATATATATCTCTTTAAACCATTCGATCTGACTGAGAGAGTAGAAGGGCTGTGCAGGTCTTATTTATTCTCAATGGCTGTCATATTTGTTAAAATACTTGTGACTCAAAGTTCCTTCCTTGATCGAAGTTCATGTCTCTAAGGACACCAAATACGTATATTTAGTTATACAGTGCGAACGTAAAGGTTGGAATAAATTCATTTAAAATTCAGGGGTATGTTCAAAAAAAAACGCTCGGACATGTCGATTTTTATTTTTAACTGCGGGTTTTCTTACTATAATTTTATGTATACAGGGTGGCCCAAAAATAAGTTACGGTCATCAACGTAATTTTTTTAAATGTAAACACCTATTTTTTATTTTAGATTTAGATTCTACATCAAATTCTAAGTACATTTCATATACCATATCCTATACCTAAACTCGACCGTTGACGATTGAACACAATAAAAGGCTATTTTTGGAAGAGTTATTTATATCAAGCAAGAATACATAAAAATATTTTAATTAATTTATTAAGTGTTGAAAATGGCTGCCACGAACCTCTTGGCAATATCCCAGTCGATGCTGAAATTCTTGTAAAACGTTATCGATAACAGAAGGTTCTATCAATCTTATTTCTTCCGTTATTTTAATTTTTAAGTCTTCAATGTTGTTTGGGCGATTAACATAAACTTTGGACTTAAGATACCCCCACAAAAAAAAATCTAAAGGAGTCAGATCCGGCGATCTGGCCGGCCATTCAATTGCACCCCTCCGACTAATCCAACGTCCAGGGAAAACGGTATCGCACGGGACGAGTGTAATGGGCTGGAGCTCCATCTTGCTGATACCATAAGGAATTATCTAATATATCCGGGTCTTCTGGATCGGGGTATAAAGTGGCAAGGCATGGAACCAAGTCATTTTCTAAAAACTCTAAATACCTCTTACCATTCAAGTATCCTTCAAAGAAAAAGGGCCCTATAACCCCCGCCCAAACATTTACTTTTTGAGGGACTTGGCTGTGGCACTCATCCAGTCATCCAGTGCGGATTTTCAGTAGCCCAATATCGGCAGTTTTGCCGGTTTACACTACCATGAAGACAAAACGTTGCCTCATCAGAAAAACCATTTTTTTTGAAAATTGTGTATTAGCATGGCACAAGTCCATAAGTCTCTCACAAAATTCTAAACGCCTATCTGGGTCATCTTCATTTAGTTCATGAACCAATTGAACTTTGTAAGGGTGCCATTTATTTATACCTAAATACTTAACGACGGATGTCTGGGATATCTGATTTTCTAACGCAATATTGCGAGTCGTTTTATGGCAATCTTCTTTAACTGCCAGCAAAACATTTAGTTGCTTCTCTTCTGATATACTTAACCGACCTTTCGTATAATTTCCCTGACATGACCCAAATCCCGATATTTCTGTTCTATTTTACCGACAGTACTTTGAGATATACGTGGCCTATCAGGATACTTGGCATAATAAGTTTCACAGACTTCCATCTGAGTGCGCATCCTGTTTCCATAACCAATCATCATCAAAATCTCTATTCGCTCTCGCTCACTAAGACGTACCATTTTTTGAAATTTTAATTTTATCTTTTGATAAACTTAACACAAGCAAAACTTTGCTTAGGCATCTAAATCAAACTAAATTCACTCAAAATTATTTGATGTCAACAAATTGTGACAAGTTAACAATCAAAAACACCAACCACAAATGTAAATAACCAAACAATACCTGATAGGTTGCTTGATATAAATAACTCTTCCAAAAATAGCCTTTTATTGTGTTCAATCGTCAACGGTCGGGTTTAGGTATAGGATATGGTACATGAAATGTACTTAGAATTTGATGTAGAACCTAAATCTAAAATAAAAAATAGGTGTTTACATTTAAAAAAATTACGTTGATGACCGTAACTTATTTTTGGGCCACCCTGTATACATAAAATTATAATAAGAAAACCCGCAGTTAAAAATAAAAATCGACATGTCCGAGCGTTTTTTTTTTGAACATACCCCTGAATTTTAAATGAATTTATTCCAACCTTTACGTTCGCACTGTATAATAGCAGTTTAGCTACTATGATTGCTTCTTCATTTGGAATGGAATAAACCTTGGCCATCTACTAAAGTCATCCAGAATATAAGCAAATTAATTTTCAGGGCTGCCAGTAGGAAAAGGTCCTGCTACGACTATTGCAATTTGTTTAAAGGGTGCTTCAAGAAAATACTGTAATATACTACAATCCTGTAAAATACTGCACAAAATAAAATAAAATTCTCTGTGGTCTGGTTTCTTGAGCCCTTGATGAATATTACTTATACTGTCTGCATCGGCGTTTAAGATTTTCGAGACTCTTTAGCCAGTAAAACTTCTCTCTACTTTCTCCCATACTCTTTTTAACAAACCATCTTGACTTACGAACGAATTACATTAAGACAGGCTTTTAATTCTGGAGATTTAGCAGAAATATCTTTTCGTTTTGGTATTTACTTTCTTGAGGCTCCCAATAGGGGCAAATACAGGGTCATTACACTGATTCTGGATTATTTTGTCTGTGTCTCACTCTTTAGGTCCGTTAAGGCCAATACGATGAAAAGCGAATATCTCTGGCAATTGTTTTATATCTTTCTTAAGACAACGTTGATTCTATTGTAAAGCGATACTCCAGTAGCCGTTAAAGCCAACTTGCTATTTGTCCGGCAGGATTTTTAAACTGAAGCAACTAATTCAGAGGGGCATGGTAAGTCCTAAGAATAAATCTTTGACTATAAAAATATTTATCGAAATGTTCAATAGTTTTTACTGTTGCCAATAGCTCTCGTCTGATAACATAATAGTTTCTTTCTGGCTTTAATGATGTTTTATTAAAATTTGATAACCATCTTCATAATTTTATGAAAGGAAGGCTTCAGTTCCAACATTGCTTGCCACTATGCCCAATATTTCTCCAGTAATCGGATACGTTAACTTTTTCTGTAATAAAGTACAAAGGCTCAGACAGCTTTTAAACTGGCGTTTATTGATGGAACAATATTCAATTTTTATTCAAGGCGTCAAAATTTAAAACTTTAGTCGATGGTCAAATTGGCAAATTCTTCAAAATGCTTTTGTAAACATACAGAAAGCAGAGGTTTACTTGAACTAAAAATTATCTATTAGCATTCTTCATGAATTCAGAGCCTACGCCAATGTTCTCTTCTTGTTTCAGGTGTTGATCATATTCTAGCATTCGAATCAAAGCAGTAGATTTCTTTTGCATGGATAATGTCTTTCCTCTATGTTTATGTAGATGGTGCTTAAGAATCTCACTGGGTGTCGAAATGTTACTTATAGATAGTGACTTTAGCTTTATGTAGTCCAATAATCGGGATCCTTTTTCCATCTGCTGACTTCAGAAGTTAATTTATTCATGGTAAGATTCTACTTTGAGCTACGATGTTCGGCTTCACAATAAGCTCTCGGGCTAACTTTTTGACCGTATTACCTCCCCATTACATTTTTTCCTTTCCTTTTTTTGACTTACTTTTTGTTTACTCGTTTTTATTTCATAATATGCGCATAAAAAGTTTGGTGTTTGTGATGAAAACAAAAGACTCTTACTCAATTACACAAACTTTTGCTGATAAGGCCGAACAATACTTTTGTTCCTATAAATGTCAACAACGTAATTATTATTTTTGCTTTAGAAATATGAAAAAAAAATAGGTGAGCTTAGCATCGCATTTTTTTCCCTCTTGGGCTTCGTCCATTATACCCGAATACATCTCAGCCTAAAGGCTTATTAAAAAAAGTCGTTCATAGTCTCAAGGAGACCCTGATATAAATAAATCAAAAGATAACAACACAAAGTCTCGGTCTCAATGAATTCTTTTGAAAACACGTGTTTCGCTCCTAAGAGCATCATCAGACCTAAAGAATAATGCAAACTAAAAAAATGCATACTAAAGACTTATTGTGCTTACCCCAATAAACATCTATATTACCCAGCCTAGTATCTTGCTGCCCCGTATCAGCCTGTACAGGCCTTTTCTTGCCGTAATACCTAATGCTTCTGGGTCCAGTGTGTTCCTGTGGTTTCTCTCCCAAATATTTGTTGCCTTTTGCGGCGCAAAGCCTCGCAATTGCAAACTACATGTCGGACTGTTTCTGGTTCCTTTTTGCACAATCGGCAATTAAGCTGATGTCTTTAAGTGTTCTAAGTTTGTTCCTCCCAAATGTAAGGAGGTCTCCAGTAATTTTTTCGTCTATTTTAAAAGTCTTATTTTTGTCTAGTCTGTTCTTTCCTTTTTACCCAGTCCCTGAGCTCACAGCGGAGTATGCTTCTTGGCATCCCCAGTGCAGGTTCTAGTCCGATGTAAGGTGCAGCAGAGCCTTTTCTTGCAAGTTCATCGGCTTTTTCATTTCCTGAAATACCTGTATGTCCCGAAACCCATATAAGCTTACCTCAGTTTCGGTCTCTTAAGGTTTTAGTTCTATAAGGCATTCCCAAACTAGCTTTGATATAACCCTGAAGTTCGATAAGATTCTTAGGGCGGCTTGGCTATCGGTTATTGTAAGGATCTGCTTGTTAGTATATGATCTTTTAATATTTTTCCTAGCACATTCTAGTATCGCAAATATTTCTGTCTGAAAAGTTGTGGCATGTCTTCGAAGCGGATGGGACGTTTTTTCCAAAAATTTCAGCTCGCGTGGTCTTGTCGGTGTCATTTTGGGCTGTAATCCTCAGATTTGTCCATGCTTGAGTCTGGTCGTCAATAAAATTAATTTCGATAGCTTGGGTACTTTGTCGAGATGTTGGTTCCAGCTAACTTTGGAGATAATCCCTTAATTTGGAGATAGTCCAAGATAATCCCTAGATTAGCACCGTATACTTTCGGAAGTGATTTTTCAAAAACCAGAAGCGTTAAATTGAAAACGGGTCACTTCGCATATACTACGTCGAAATGAATATCAGCTGAATAAGTTAGCGAAGCTGGTCAGTGCTCGATAACATCCTGCACTACAAATAAACATATCTTTCTAGTTTTTAAAAAAAAGTAAAATTCCCTAAAAAGATCCCTTGCTTTGTTATTGTTAAATTAAATTTAAGGTGCTAATCAATAATTTAAATAAGCCAAAGGTCAATAATTTTATACAACAAAAATCTCTACAATTCGGTTCAATCAATCGCATTCACAAAACAAGTCATTTATCTTTACGGCCTACTGGATCGGGTCAATATGGTAATGGACCCCTAATACACTATTTATTCTCTAGATCTTATCTGGTTTCTGGTATATAGGGCTTGATCCGGCCTACTATTGCCAATATGGCTGTTAATATGTAGATTTGTGGGGGGCCATCTGCATTATTCAGCATTGTTTCCGCCAACAGATGAGAGCTTTTTCCTCGCGAAATTAAGATTTATTCTTGAGGGGGGTCTTAATGTTTAATCTTTAGAGGGGTTTAAGGCGGTCGAACAAGGGGATTTACGACAATAACGTTTTTGTTGTCAATTCGAAATTGCTAAATTAACCTAAATCGATGCACCGGATAAGGGATTATTTAGAAAGGTTTTCAACAAACAAGTAAAATATAAATTCAAAAATAGATTTGTATCCAAATTGCATAAGAACAGTTTGAGTATAAAATAAATTAATGTCTAATAAATACTTTTTTTTATCCTCGCATTGCTATTTTTTTTTTGTTTTTCATTGGTCCCATAAATTTTTCATTCAAAATTTCAGTCACACACATTTTTATCTTTAGATGATATCAAAGTACATAGAGGCTGTTTGCTCTTCATAAAAATGTTTGTTAGTGATACTCGGGATTATGATAGCAATACATTTACTATAAAATAACATGCCTACAATACAATAATACCATATACCGTAATGCAAATATCTTTATAAAAATTAAATTCTCTTATAAACAAAAATAAATTTGATTAGAAATTAGAAAATTTTAATCTTTGAACTGTGAAAACGTTTACCAGATGCCGACAAGAAATTATGACAATAAGTTAGAACTAATCGGCAACAGCATCTATTAACCAAAAAAAACTACCAAGAACAATATAATGGAATTTACAGTAGTTTTTTTACAGTGCCAACAGTTGCGTATAATGGTTCGTAGTTTTTGTGCTGCCGCTACGTAAGAAAGTTGCATGTTGGGACTAGAACTTTACCAACGTTTAGACATAGCGTTGTTGTTGCAACTCACTTTAGTTGCTGCAGCCTTTTTCGCTTTAATGCTTAACAACAAAAAACGAAAAAAAGGCGACGAAAGAAAAAAATCCATGTTGTAGGTTAGGGAATGGGCAAAAAATTGCGAATAGTTGCATGCATTTAATAATGCCGTACGTTACAGACGATATTTTTGATATTTGCTTTTAATCTTAAGTTGCTATTAATTTTTAAGGATTTTTAATTATCAGCTTTTTCGAGCTAGACAAATTATCGAAAACGTATCCATACCATATCCGCTGGTTTTCAACCTCTACAAAGAAGTGTGGAATTATCCGAGCAAAAAGTTTTTATGAGAACATTACCCCTGGGAACTGAGGTAACGAAGTTAAGGCTCCTTTACAGAGTTTACAAATAAATAGTACATGCAGAAACGCAACTGCCTTGGCAAATGAGATTAGAGAAAAAATTTCAGGATTATTTTTGTCGTGAAGGGCAGTTTTCTTCGCAAAATAACCTTCTAAGAGTCCTTCCTTTGAGTATTTATATAAAGATGTAAATATTTAAAAACTACTTAATAAACACTTACTTACCATAGATTGTACTATAATATTGTTATGAAAAATCACACATGCAGCATGTTGTAAAATTACCATAAGTTTTGTTCTTTATTTCTCAGGCTTGCTGAGTTCACAAGATATTTCTCAGATAGCAGCACATTATCTTTCATTATTATACCAGTCTATTAGTTGCTTGATTTGTTCACCCTATGGTCAGTTTGTTTGATGTAATAATGCAAATGGTGATGTAGAAATTGCAAAAAACACTTTTTAATATTATAAAAAATTTTCACTTAAATAAATTGACAGACACAAAATAATACTTTTGTGTATCAATAAAATATTTAACAATTTTTTCAAATAAACTATGATAAGATACTCTTTAATGCAGTCGATTTTCAACGTTAAACGAATGTAGATTATGTTTGTTAGAAAAAGGTTGCAACGCCTCTTGATTACATTGTGGATGTCATCGACACGAGGAATCAGTGACGTCGTCAAAAATAACTGAGTTACTTGAAGAAAATGATATCCTTTTAGAAAATAAACTGATGTTTCAACAAGATGCTGCATAACTAAATTATGCTGCTATCGTTCGTCATTTTTTGAACGACTTATTTCCTGAACGATAGATTAGCCGGAGAGGTACCGTAGAATGGCCTGCAAGATCTCTCGATCTTGGCGCTTTGGATTTTTTTATGGAGTCATCTAAAAAGAAGTCTTTGCCACAAAGCCTGACTCCCTTAAAGATCTCTAAAAGAGAATTGTTAACGAATGTCTGTTAGTAATGTCCGAAATGTTCGCTAATGTGCGCAGACGTTTTGAACAACAATTGTATTGTTGTATGGACGTCAACGTAGGTCATTTTCAATATTTAATAAAATAGGTGTTTAGTATTTTTATTTTTTAAATTTGAAATAGGGTTTATTTTTTATCCACATTTATTCATATTTCTTGAAAACGAATTGATAAAATAAAAAAAATTAAAATAGGACTATGTAGTGAATAAAATTACCTTTCAAGGTAACACTCGACCTGTGTTCCCATTTAAGAAAATTGACATGGAAACTCTGGGGGTGAGTAGTGATAGTAGAAATGATAGTGAGTCAGAGAAATGCAATTTCTATCAATAAATGTTCCCCTCAAGATTAAATTTGATGTGTTCGGTTATTTTTTGCTAAACAATTTATTTTTTAAGATTTTTAGGGTGAACTGTTTTGTCTCGGACACCCTGTAAAAACGAAGCTATATTTATTATAGCTATATTATATATATTTAGCTCTAAATGAGCTAAATATATACAATAAAACTAAAAACAATATTAATGTACCTCACCACCTAAAAAAGCCCAATGAGATTAATAATTTCTTTATAGATTCTGTAAATGCTTTAACGCTAAATGTGAATAATAATTCTACTGCTAGTGGCCAAGAAAGCCGAACAAACAATGTTTTCCAATTTTTGCCTTTTACTGAGACAGATGTGTTACGTGCTGTATCTAGCCTAAAGTCAAACGCCTGCGGTTTTGATAACATATCACCTAACATGATTAAACTCTGCTGTCCTGTAATTGTACCGATTTTTACTCATATTTTTAATGAAATCATTAAACATTATATGTTTCCTCTCAAGTGGAAAATATCTGTAGTTCTTCCCTTGCCTAAAAACAAAAATGTAGAGAGTTTTTCTGATTTACGACCTATTAGTTTGTTGTGTGTCTTTTCAAAAATTCTAGAAAAATTAATTTACCTCCAAGTGTCTGCACATTTCAACAAACACTCTTTATTTAGCTCTACGCAATCGGGATTCCGTCAAGGGTACAGTACAGCTTCAATTCTACTCAAAGTGATGGACGACATTTTTAAGGCTGCGGATAGGGGTGAGACTACAGCGCTTGTTCTTCTTGACTATAGCAAGGCTTTCGACACGCTTGATCACAGACTATTATGTGCCAAACTGAGGTCTTTTGGTTTTTCTCCCGAAACCGTTGAATTTTTTAAAAGTTATTTAATGGGACGGTCTCAGTTTGTAAAGATTGATGGAGTGGGATCTGATCTTAAATTGCTTACTAAGGGTGTGCCACAAGGGTCTATTCTTGGACCCCTATTATTTGTCATTTTTACCGCTGATTTAGACTCTGTGATTGGCGATGACTGCTCTGGCAATCGATATGCTGACGATACCCAAATCTCTAAAAGTTTTTCTAAATCTGAGAGTCATGCGGCCATCAGTCAACTGAATCAATGCCTGGAAAGAGTGGCAAATTATTCAAAAAATAACGGTTTAAAGCTCAATCCTTCTAAATCAGCTGTTATATACTTTGGTCCTAATCACAAATGGGCAGCAGAAAGTTTGGTAGTCCAGATTTCCCAGAGCATTATTCCAACAGTACACGAATCTAATAACCTCGGTGTAATAATGGATTCTGGTCTTAAATTTCGATCACAGGTGGCAAAAGTAGTGCAAAGGTCTTATATGTCATTACGCAATTTATACAAGAGGAAAAGCGTTCTTAGTACTCATCTTAAAAAGACTTTGTGTGAGTCCTTGGTACTCTCGCATACTACCTACTGTAACTTTGTATATGGACCTTCACTTGACTTAATATCAAAAAAGAGATTACAACGCATTCAAAATTCTTGTATTCGCTTTATCTATAATTTGAGAACAAGAGATCATGTAAGATACAAGTTGCCAGAATTAAATTGGCTAAGTATTCAGGACCGCGAAACTCTTCATTTTGCATGTTTTCTCTAAAGAATAATAATGACGGGTATTCCTGATTATCTAAGGGTTCAGATGACGTACAGATCCTCTACACATGATCGGATTACACGCCATAATAATCTCTTAAATGTGCCAAAGCATCGAACAGCCATGTTTCAGCACAGTTTCTCGTTTTTGGCTTCCAAGTGCTATAACACTTTAATATGTAACAAATTTGAAAATCTCAGTTCATCGGGTTTTAAAACTCGACTAAAGGGCTTCTTGCTGGGTAAATATAAATAAGAATAAAACTTCTAAACTGTTTAAGAAGCATTATTATTTTTCTCGCGTATAAGTAGTAGGTATCTTTATAAGTATTTTTTCACCTGTTTTTCCCTTAAAATTAATATTGTAACATAGTAGTTTTTAATTAATGCTGAATTATACATTTGACTGTTATTATTTAGAATTTAATGTATTTAGTTAGATGTTTGCCGATATTTTATGCAATATTGTAATTATGTAATATTTGATTTTTGTATGCTCGGTTAAGCAAACAGCCATGGCTGCCCTTCGCCGAGCCTAATAAAAAGACGTTTATTATTATTATTATTATTATTATTATTTGATTCTCAATACTTTCTATATGTAAAAACTTCTAAATATAAAATTATGATCCTTTTACCATAAAAACTCCTCGCAGGTACAGTTTCAAACGGTTGTTAAGTTTTCTTACACAGACATTCCTTATACTTTTAGATATCCACTCGGTAGTCAATAAATTCTAAAAGTAGTGAAGTGAAATAGTGTTATAGACAACTTTTTTATTTTCGTTTTTTAAGTCCTTCCTTTTTTAAGTCCAATTATTATATAAAGGTCCTATTAGATCTATGCGTCACACAATTCGACTCTGTTCTAAGCTATCTTCGAGTGTATAGAAAATGAGTGGCTGTAGCATTCTTATAAATTTGACAAGTTGGTAAGTGAAATCTAGATCGTAGATATTGGGAGTTTTTCTGAAACAAGCGATTTTATTTATTTCAGATTTAGAATTTACAAGCAGAAAATTTTATTTGTAGGTCTGTATTGTCCTTCCTTTACTGATAAAAATTCATTTTTAGATTTATTTAGACCATATTTAAGGCTTTTGTATCATACTTTTTTTTGCTGTTAATTTTGACACAGATTTTTTAAGTAGTTCCTCACTTTTTTGAGTATATTCTACGTTCAATTTGACACTACATAAATATAAAATAAAATATTTAAAATATAAAAAATTTAATAATATATTAAAGTTTTATGTTCCTAATAAATTTCATTGAGTTGTAATTAAAAATCCAAGTTTAAAATCAAATTATGTACCTTTAAATACCGGAGCGCCATAAAGCTCTATTTTAGTACTCCATTTTCGAACAGAACCTTCACATCTATATACGGCGTTTGGTTTTGATTTCTTATCTTGTATTCAAATACAATTTTAAAATGTAATAACATTTTTTAATTCTGAAGCTGATCCAAGAAAATTCTATTAATATAGTTTTTAATATAGCAGTACTCTTGTATGTAATGTAATATTGTTAATTGTATGTAAATGAAAGAAATATTTTTTGTTATATAATCAACACGAGAATATTTATTCTCGCACCTATTTTTAAGTGAGTATGAATTATGGTTAAAAATACAAATTAAAGTCGATAGATCTAAAAATAAATAGTATTCAAATAAATATAAATTAAAAAAAATTTTAAATCAAAATTAAATTGATAGTCGGATAAAAAGTATAATCTTTAACAAGGATTCAAAATTCTATATCCATAAAGCTTGGTTTGCATTTCCTTGGTTTTCTGTAAAATATATTTTGCGAGTATCAATGAATAGTATTTAATAATAAATAGCATTTAATATCAAAACTCCTAAAAAAGGGTTCTTAGTAACTTAATTACAAAATCAAAAGGTATTCCTGATAAATAGCCAAGAAAAATAGTCATTTTATATTTTAATTGCGTTCAGACCCCCTTAATGCTTTAATCTTCCTAAAGTTTCTTTCTGGTTAGGCAGTGGTTTTTAAGAGGATTTATTTTGTATAGGGAGACGCCCGCGTGTTTTATAATGGGGTACATAGAATTTATGGCGGATAAAGAACATTTTCGGAGGTTAGGGGGCGTAAACTACATTTAGCTATGAATCAGACTAAAAGAAAAAGTCCAGTCGTCACTTTCCTAGCTTTTATTTCCAATTTGATATATGATATTGCCATTTCCTGCTTGTTGGGATGTGCTCCGAATCAATTTAGCGAAAAGGTCTTGTTATCCCCTTTTCAGCGCCTTCTGTTTTGATATATTTGATAATATTTTGTACGGCCTGGTCCCCTAAAAATATTTTTTTTGTTGAATTGATGATATAACTTTGGTTGCTTATTTATTATAGCTAAGTCTTTTTAAAAAAATCTTAGACTGCATGCAGCGAATAGACATTGAAAAGCTTTAGCGCTTCGTTAAAGCACTTTCTATTATGCAAATCGACACAAGACAAGCATTTATGGCTTCTAAATTATGACCGTCCATGGTTCTGCAAATGCACCGTAGTTGTCCGAATCTAAATCAATAGGTCACGAAAGTACAACATAATTAATACAAGTTCAGATATTGCGAACATTTGTATGTCGATGGCCTGCTCTATTTATCTTGACAGGGCAATCCAATTCAGTTCCTGCGCCCAAGTGGGTTAGATTTTTAATAAGGGAACTAGGTAGATAATATAATACTTCATGTCATTCAATTTGTTATTTAAATATGTACCAAAAATAAGAAAGCATGTTTTAACAATCAGTTTAGAAATATATAATTAATTTAATTCTGTAACACCATTTTTCCAATAAACTATTTATTTAGGATTATGGGTTAAGAAGCTATGAACATAATAAATTCTATTTCGTATACAATTTGTACAATTTATTGTCTACCCGTACCTGGTAGTCTGTCCCATCCACTTGGAAATTAACTACAAGTCAATTCATCAGCGCTTGTAAGTCAAGTATTTGGTATTAGAAATTCTCGATCAACTCTCTCCTCAGTTATATGAAGGAACTAATCTAGAAAATTGCAGTTTAAAAAAGCCACTAGTTTAAAAGCAATAATTGTAAAAATTTGAAATAACTAAAGTAATATCAGTTTAATAAATAAATTTAAGAATTAAAAGACAGTAAAGTAGATCATGTATAATCAACTTGGCCATGAATGAGACATGAAGAAAAAGACAAAGTTAAAACTTGGCTGGTCAGATTATTAGAAGTTGTTAAACAAATTTCTTTAAAAATTCAACTCAATGCAGATGTTTATTGAAACTTAAAAAATTGCAATTTATATAAAAAAAAACAAATCTCAATAAAAAAAAGTGACAAGAATTGCACGGAAACTTTAACCTATTAGTATCCAAAATAATCACATAACTGACCATTTAAGGACATATTAAATAACGATTTTAAAGAAAATTACTTATAATGACAAATAATAACATAATTAAATTAGTCTGTCCAATTTGCATTCATCGTGAAAATAAAATTATCTTGCATGAAATAAATTTTTAATTTTAGATGTGCCCATAGAAAAAAAGCAAGGAGATGCTAAATGAGTGATCTCGGAAGCCGTTTTTCTCCAATCAATATATCAGGAAATATTTTCTTTAGCAACTGCCGTGTTGCAAATGCTTTATGACGAGGACCTCCGTTTTACTAAAATATCAGAATTTATTTATGGTAATGTTAGTCGTTCTCCAAAATTTTCATTACCCTTGGGTTGATGGTATTCGCCAGCAGGTCAAGATGAGTATCTCTATTTAAATTTTTGTTCTGTATGAACCTCGTGGTAGATCCTTCAATTTATGTCGAAATATTAATGACAATTTTGTCGATTTACAGTTTTGTCATTCAGAAAAAATGTTCAAAAAAAAATTGTCTTACAAGAGAACGTAAGAAGGTGGAGTATTTAGAAATATTTCAAACTTTATAAAGCGGACATTATTATTAATTCGTAAAGAATTTCTATCGAACCGGTTTACCGGAATTTTGCTACTAATTGCCAAATTTTTCGATCATATGCACATACATGAATATCTGTATGCATCTCATTAATTAAAGTTCCCGTTACTCTAGCATATTGTTTTTATAAAATACATTTAATAATTTCTACTTTCTTTTTATATGTACTTGTCTGCATTTACTGCAATAAAATAACAATTTATAATTTTATCGAAAGGAAATAGAATCTAAGATATAGTCAAAGTCAAAGTTAAATATCGCTTTATTATTACCTAATATTAACATGTTTTTAACAAAGCTAAGAAATTGAAAATAAAAGACTACAAACTACAGAGTCAAAAAGTAAAAACGAAAAAAAAATTAGTATACAAATTGTTGTTCAAATTTTTGTACCATCACTTAGGAAGAATTCTGCAACAGAGTAATAAGTCTTAGCAGCCAGCAATCTCTTTAACTGTCTTTTGAAAATTCTAAAAGCAAAGTTAGGTTTTTAATCAAGAAGGGGAGAAGATTTTTTGTTAAAGATGAAGTAGGTCAAGGAAGGCGTTAAATCATCTGATTTCTCCTTGGATATTGGGTACTCCTGACCTGATGAACTTTTCTCTGTACATACAGTGTGGTGACTTTAACTGGAATAAATTCAGTTAAAACTAATCAAATTTTATCTCGCAAAATTCCTGAGACCCGTCGATTTTTGTTTATTTTTTTTTCAAATAGAAAGCCACTTTTTTTAAACTCTCATTGAAAAGAGTGCATTTTCCTGATTAAATTGCCCTATTTACTTATTTTTTATAGAGTTTGTGGCAGACCAATTAATAGCAACTTAATATACTAAGAGGCCTTAATGAGCTTTGCATATTAACTATTAACTAGAGTTGCCCTTTAAATATTTTCTTAACCTACAAAAAAACCACATAGTTCTCATTTAAGAGGTTGCAGCTATATTCCATAAATTCAGAAACTAAGTCCTTAAAAGGTAGACTATTGCGACATTGGCAGTTTACGTCATACTTTTTTAGTGGTATATTTACAATGCAAGTAAAATTCTTACCCATTATAACATTATTACTTAGAACCAATAGTAGATTGACGCTTGGATTTTGTTTTACTTGAAGATTTTTAGGGTCTTTTGTTTTATTGTTTTAAGTTCATTAAGATACATATCATAGGACTACTTCAATATATCTATTGTTATAACCATGTCGTTGCTAAGTTTGGATATTTCTTCGTATTCTCGTTGAGCTTCCTATGATTCAAATTTTGTTCCATTAGTTGTTGGAGTAGATCTACATACATTTTTTAAAGCACTTTAAATTAAAGTTTTACATTGTGTATGTATTTATTTTGCCTTATCAGTTCAGATGGTAGTTTGTCTTATAACGTACTATCCAGATGAAATATTTTACCGAAGAATATTTTGTTATTAAAAATATTTTTTTTTGCTTACCAATCTAAAATAGGAGGTTCAGTAAAATCTTTCTTATTTAATAGCATGGCGACACTTAATTTTAGATAAATTATTAGAAATAAAATAAGCGTAACTTTAAACAAATTTTAATTGACTTCATACACGATGCAGTGCTACCACAAACTATAATACTATAATATGCCAAAGGACCTTACATAATGTTAACTCTCTTACAAATATTCATCTGAGAATCGTAGATCAAATGCCTTCATTTGAAATAAGCAAAAACGTTGTTAATTTCTTCGTCACGACAAATAAAAGATCTGAAAATATTGGTAGTGTGAAATCTAGCAACACTTCTGTCACATTGCCTGAAATTTCTCATAATCAAGCAAAAAACTATCAATAATTCGAACACCATCTAACAATATCAATTCAAACTAGGGTTCAAAGAAATTAGTTATTTGTTGTCAAAATATTCGTGGCCTTCGTACAAAGATGATCGAGTTACTCACATAAGATATTATTATATTACAGACATAACATATATGCCTGTAATATATGAGTAATAATGAGATCATAGTGTTTACTAAATCTTGGCTGAATGGTTCATTCCTTAATTCTCAGCTATTGGGACCGTACGTATTTAGAGCTAGAAAATAAAGATGTATCATCACACATGCCACTTGAGGGGGAAATAGAGGTAAATGGGCCCCCGCTATTATACTTAAAGTTATTATAAAGAAATTTGTACATATATGTCTACATATATCCGCAGATTTTTTTTAAATGTTCATATTTAAGCCGTAGTCCTTCCTGAACTGTTTTCGTTGGGTCACTTAGTATATAAGTAAGAATAGGCATATGAATTATATTAGCAAGATTTATTTTTTCTGGACATCTCTGAACTATCTGACCCGTTCAAATATTTGAAATAAGTATTTTTTGATATTACTAAGGGGACTAATCATTGTTCTGTTCAAATGGCCACATTGTAAAGTCAAAAATGAACAAAAAAAATTACTTAATGAGATATGAACATTTTATAACAAAAATCTGCAAACAAAAAAGATGAAATGCTCTGCTTAAATTCATAAAATATCAATAATTAACAAGAAATTTCTAATAATTAATTTTCTTGTTTTTATGTTATGTTTAAAAAGACTAATATTAAACTCAATTACATTTTAAAACTAAAGCTAATTTTAATTTAAATCACACATGCAGTGTAAAAAGCCAGTATTACAGTAAAATCCAAAACAATCCTATTATAATTTTAAACCTAATAGCATACATATTTTATATATTATAGTAGTAAACAGTAATTTAAAATTATTATTTACTTTAAAAACATAGTGAATATTGGCTATAAATTCCTCACATAAACTGTGAATAATTATAGACAAATAAACCATATTAATAACTAACTGTATATCATTCAATGAAGCAAAATTAAAATTGTCTGCCGCTAATATTAGCCCATGATTTACCGTTGATGCTCATAAATTAATTTACTTTAATAAATCCTTCAAAAGTCAAATAGTTAAACTAAAAAGTTCGTCTAGGTAAGTTATACCTATTGTGTAACTTTCTAACAAAAAGGCCGAAATAGTTCCTGGCGCAATTACCAAAAATAAGCAATAGAGCGATCTGCTCTCATTCCATTTCAAGTCCAACTCATTCGATTTACTGATTTGCAAGTAGATAGTGTACATACTTGAAAGTTTAATTGGAAACCGAGAAATTTTGTGATTGAACTTAAGCAGTGGGATTTTGGATTAATCTTGGTCAATTCGACTTTTGCAATTTTTATTTCTTTCAAAAAAAAAACCTTAAGAACGTATAATGTTTTAAGTGTTAATTTGTAAATACTAAGTTTTTATAATATTTGTTTGATTATTGAAAAGAATCCTGCTGATAAACAATTTTTTTATTAGATTTTTTCTTCTTCAATTATTAATACTCTTTAAAACTTACATTTAGTTATTTCCTTTAAATCTCATTCTGACAATTGTAATTTTTTGAAACAAGCTTTTGTTAAGTTACTGACAAAACATTATTATTTTTCGACTTATTAATTATACTTTTAACCTATTTCAAATTCATTTTTCCAATCTTTCGCTTTAGTAAGAAGTATACAAAAAAATTTTAAGGAGTTACTAATAGATATAAATGAGTGGGACATTATAAATATAGATGTAATAGTTCTTTCAGAAACCTTTTGAGTTGATCTCAATAGGTATGAAATTGAGGGTTTTGACATTTTTTATAATGAATCTCTGTTTATTAAAAATGGTGGTGTTATCATGTATATGAAATAAAATCTTCTGTATTGTACTATAAAAATAAATGATTTTTCTTTTGGTATTATAGGTGCTTATAGACCACCCTCTACAAACCTAAATTTATTTTTAACAGAGCTCGAAAATCACAGGTTTTTAAATAAAAAAAAATATGTTTGATGTTTTTATAGGCAATCTCAATATTAATATACTGGAAGAAATATATATTAGTGTAACAGGTATTTAAAGATTATGATGCTAAATGATTATGTATCATGCATTAATGAAGCAACAAGAATAACTTATAAGACTTTAACGGCATTAGATCAGATTTTTATAAAAACGAAGCAACTGGATTTAAGAAGGAAAGATATGTACCGCTTATATTTCAAACAAATTTAATTGATTATTTTGGATTATCTATAAAAAATGTAACAAAACAAATTTCCAATTCTAACACCGTACATAAAAAGATTAACATAAATTATATATATTTGATAAATGGCCTTTTCAATGAACTATGGGAGAAAGTACTAACAAAAAATAATTATATTATTATATATTAAGATTCTGTAGAATCTTAATACTATTTTAAAGACAGGATTATATTCTTATTAAGAAAACATACAAAAATAACAATAATAAAAAGCAAAAAAATGGAAACGCAAGCCATGGGTAACACAAGGAATTATTAGCTCTATTATAGAAAGAAATCGTTCGAAACATTTTTAAAATACAAAATAACAGCATTGACAATGAAATACAAAACTTATAGAAATAATCTAAATAAATTAATCAAATCTACTAAAACTGATTATTTTAAGTCAAAATTAGATAAATCCAAAAATGATTACAAAAATAATAAGATAATAATTGTTGAACTTAAGATTAGCAACATATTTAACGATTTCTTTTTACATATTGGGACAAATCTTCAAAATGACATTAGAAAAGATAAACGTTACAAATCGAAAAGTAAGCTAAACCCCTATTCCTTATTTTTATTCCCAGTACAAAACACTAAACTTATAATGCATATAAAATGTTTAAAAAATAATTAAGTTAATAAAGAAATAAAGATAAAATTTCAACAAGTTTAATAAAAAAAATACACATTCATATTTTAAAAGCCACTATGTCATTTAATAAATTTATCTTTTATGTCATCCAATTTACCTTTGGACTGGAAAATGTCAATTGTGACCTCTGTATTCAAATCAGATAACCGCTATGAAACTACTAATTATAAAACAATCTCTGTTATAAATGATTTTGCAAAGATATTTGAAAAGCGCCTATATTTTAGGATAATGAACTTTTTGAACAAAAATAAAATTTTACACGATAGGCATTACGGATTTAGAAATAGAAAAATTACTGAAAATGTAATATATGATTTAGTTAATAGTATTAATATTAATTTACAAAATTAGAAAAAAAATTTGGTGGTTTTTATGGATCTTCCTAAAGCCTATGACACTGTCAATCAAGCTGAGGTGGGTCCCACCAAGATCTATGATTGGCTTAACAATAGCCTTTTATGACTAAATTATAAAAAAACTTATTTTATGACTTTTAAGTCTGATGCTGAGTAAATAGAGTGAAACGGTATTTATTTCTCAAACAATATTGATACAAAATTAGATATTTTTAATACAAATATATTAAATTTAATAAATAAACACGCTCCACTTTAACAAAAATTAGTTAAAGAGAAAAATTTTATGCCCTGGATAACTGATAACATAAAACTTTTAATGCGTTTAAGGGATAAGATACACAAGAAATATTTAAAAAACAAAACTTTGGGTAACTTAGAATATTATAGACAGTTAAGAAATTTTACAAAACATGCTATTACACAGGAGAAAACTACTTATTTTAACCAATTTTCTTCAGAAAAAGGAAAAGATTTATGGGACAATGCTAAAAAATTAAATATATCATCATAAGACAGTTGAAATTCCCAATGAATTATGTGATCCAGAATAGATTTGCAACCTTTTTTCATCTACTTTTCAAGCATCTAACTCTGCGGCAGATGACAAAATCTTTTTTTATCGTTGAAATGTCCATCCCAATGTTAATATCAAACTAAATTAGCTAAATAACGCTTATAGACGAGAATTCCCTGTTTAGGATTCTGAATCATATATCCACTGGGGCAATTGGCGATGATGGTATATCAGTGAGGGATATTAAACTTTGCTTGCTATACTGAATTCCACCCTTATTAAATATAATAAATTTCTGTATTTTAGAAAGTTATTTTCCATTTTCATGGAAAAAAGCAATCGTGAAACCGCTAGCTAAAAATACGAATCCTAAAGGACTAAAGGATCTAAGACCGATCAGTATTCTTTCGGTAGTTTCTAAACTTCTTGAAAAACATATTAATAAACAATTGTACGACTTCCTAAACACATCAAATTTTATTCCATCGTGCCAGTCAGGATTCCGATCTGGTTACAGCACCTCTACTTGTTTAGTTAATCTTTTAAATAATGTTCGTCACAGTAAAGATAAGAAACTAATAACTTGCCTGGCATTTCTTGATTTCAGCAAAGCATTCTGTAATGGTTCAATCATGTAAGGTTCAAAAGGTGTCAAAAGAAACAACCTCATGTTTTGCATACGTATATTGTACCTTGACTATCTATCACTAGGCAGCCTAGATACCCCCAATTGGTGTTACAAAAGAATATTGCTTACAATGCAGTATTAATAATTGACACACATTAATCAGTTACCTAATAGTAATTTATAGAATATATAGAGTGATTTAGATTTAGATAACTAACTTGCACTACAATTCGATTCGATACGATTAGCCACAATACGCTATTAGCCCAGCTTCATTACTATGGACTTTCTGATAGTTCTGTAAAATTTTTCGAACAATATTTAATAGATAGATCCTTTTGTGTGGAAATTGTGAGAGATTTTCAAAGCGTTCGATCTGAATTTGTACCAATCGCCACAGGTGTGCCTCAAGGCTCAATTTTGGGCCCTCTGTTGTTTTTCATATATGTTGCAGATATGAGCAATTCTATTGAAAACTCGAAAATTCAACAATATGCTGATGATTCTCAAATATACACTTCATTTTCTTTAGATGATGTAAACGAAAATATTGACAAATTTAACACGGATTTGAATAATTTAAAAAAATTCTCTGATGATGATAATTTAAAACTAAACTCCTCTAAATCCTGTAGGCTATTTTTTAATGCTAAATATCAAATTGAAAGAATTAGGCAATTATTTGTTCCACAAATAGATAGTATGCCTTTGGCCTCAGTTTCAGAGGTGAAAAATTTGGGTATACTTTTTGATGATTCGCTAACATTTCAAGCACATATTCATAATAAATTAAAAATTGCTTATATACGATAGAAAAAACTTAATTATTGTAAAAAATGGCTACCATCCAAAATAAAGTATTAATTATGTGACAGTTTAATATTATCGCTATTCGACTATGGTGATGTGGTTTATGGTTCATCTTTGACCATGCAATTAGCACACCAAATACATAAAATACGAAACAATTGTATGCGTTTTTCTTACAATATTCTTCCAAAAATATCCTTAATATGAGTTACCGTAGAAAACTTAATTTTTATACTTTTTTTACATGGAATCTTAAAAACTGGACAACCCTTATACCTTGCAGCGTTATTTAATCCATTTTTACATCTAGTCCAGGTAGTAGGGCTTTTGATCTTGCAAAAGGTGGGGTAGAAGTTATTTTGGACTATGTTAGTTACGGGTAGACTGTGACCAAAAATACAAAATTTCGACCTTGGGGGAAGACCGCGCGCGTCGCCATCTTGGATTACACATATAAAAAAAGGATTTTTGGTATTATCTCCGTAATGGTTAATTTTACGACAAAGTATGACATAAACAAAATTAAAGAAAACAAAATTTCCCACATTTTATGTATTTACACTTTTTTTATGCCTCTGATATACAAAGATTTACACGGACACAAACATGAAGTTCTTTAAAAAAATACTTCAAACAACCATTTTTTAGTTTTAAAAAATATGTTTTTAGCTATTTCAGTAATTTTGTTACCCTTGTTAAAAGAGGTGATGTTTTTTCGCTATCGTTGATAGTAAAATGTCATATTTAATTACATATCTCTCACGAAATTGAAACAATACTCAGTTTGCAATGCAAACTGAAAGCTTATTTCCACACCACCATGAGGTAAAGCTAATCGGCGCGTTTTTTTTACCGTGGTGTCCCCTGTAGGCCTACTCCACATATTTCACTTTTCATTTACGTTTCAGTTTCTCTTTTAGATGGTCACGGTTAATTTATGTCTTCATCCTGAATTTCATCATCTAAGTCATTACCAGTTCTTTGGATAATTGGGTTCTCAATTGATAATAGTTTCTCATCCTCGTCCTCGCTGTCGATGAGAACCTCTGTGGCATTGTCGCATGTCTGACCATTATAGAATCTACACATAATAGAGCAATTCAGTCCAGCTTTTTTGCAGCTACATGCTCCTCCGCACCCTTTTTTACAATGACATGAAATAATTTGTAATAATATTTCTGGAGCTCATTCCTCTGTCATAGTTACGGAAGAAAAACCATTTGCACCAGGTTTCCATCCCCAGTCGTCTGCCTTTTTTTGGATTCCATACTATTGAACTTGATGGTATGTTCTAAATGAATGATACCGTGCGGCGTTCCTAGTTAGAGGGAGAGAAGAAAGATTAAATCTATTTTTTGTGGATGATCATATAAAAAATTTGTATCGAAGTTCTTCTAGGGTCTCTTTTTCCATGTCACCGCCATACAAAGCGACAAGAAACTGTGCTCCTCTTTCCTCAATACATGCTGGTGTTGCGTCATGTTGTTTAAAGACGTCAATGATGCCAGTGAGTTTGGGGTATTTTTGAATAATTGATAAAAATTTCAGTTTTCCTTGGTTAAAAAGGGTCGATGTTGTGTCACAGCCATTAAACGCATGAAGGAAGAGAATGTCCTCAGCTGCCTCTTTTTGTTGTAAGCCCTTTGCAGAGTACACTCTTTCAGGGTTTTTACTTCTCCCAGGTTTGCAAAAGAAAATGTTGTCTAGATGTGGCGACATCAACGCTGTTAGTAGAACTAAAAGATCCACGTCTTCTCCGATGATGAAAGCTGCATCAAATGTTGATCCTAAGGAAATTGCTGTATTCACAATCATAACTTCAGCCTGCTTAACTGTAATAGTAGTTTCTTTAAATTTTTTTGTCAACATCGAAATCAGGCGAAGTTTGTTGCTTTCATTGTCTAAAAAATCGTTCTTGCGAAACTTGAACCAACACTAATTCGTCAAAAATAACATCGACAGTTGTTTGCCTCTTTGATCGGCGGCGGCGTAGTTGTTCTGCTGCCTTTGTACTTTTTTGGCGACCTTCCGGATATCCATCAAAAACAACGACTGCATTGGAACCATAGTGATTTTTTACATACTGAATATATTTTTCGCATATTGACTTAAAACAATCATTACGATGCCATAGAACTTTATGTAACAGATATCCTCCATCAACAACATTGATTTTGTTATGTCCGAGATAGACACTTTCGGTACATTGCGTAAATGCAGAATATAACGATGATTTCGTACCTTTACGCATTCCGTCTTCTGAGAAAAGTGACAGAGGAAATGGAGAAAGCTGAAATTTAAGGTAATTCTTCAACTCGTCGTCAGATTTCTTCGTAATGCACATTCTCTGGAATAATATTAGTGGGTTTATAGGAACTGTTTCCTCGCCGACTTTTATGCTACTATTAACCGCTATTAATGAAGTAATTTTATCCTTGCGTTTGAATTTAGTTGCCTCGAAATTTTCACACATTTTAATAATGTTGAACATTCGATCAGTACCTATTTCTCTAGATAAATGGCAGTTTATGTTTTCGTCTCCAACAAGGCCAGTGTTAAATTGTTAAATTGTGTTACCTTGTATTGACTTAGTTTTAAATATATGTAGTAGTGCAAGGCGCAAATAACATAATATATTTGCCTATTTGCACTTATGGTATATAATTAATTGAACTTTGTACTTTGTAAAATTAAAAAACCCCGTTTATAAATACGAAAAATCTCGTGTCCGTCTAACTCTTTATATATTAAACGTACAAAAAAACTGTTAATACATAAAATATAAGAAATTTTATTGTAGTTAACTTTGCTTAGAACATATTTTGTTGTAAGGTGAACAATTACGGAGATAATGTTAAAAGATGACGGCGCGCGCGGTTTTCCCTCAAGGTCGAAAATTTGGATTTTTGAAGAGGGTCTACTCATAAATAATATATTTCTAAATAATTCCTACCCCACCTTTTGGACGCCAAAGACCTTTTTTTGTACCTATTTAGCTGTCTAATCAGCATCATACAAGATTTGGTAATAAATACAGGGTACCTCAACATCGCACTGCAGCTTTTCAGAAATCTTTTACATTTATAGGAATTAAATTGTGGAATAATTTACCAGATGAAGTAAACGAATTTACTTATAAAAGATTCCTAAAATACGCTAAGCAATTTCTTATTAATGAGCAAAAATAACCTATATTTCTTCCAAACCATGCGTGCTGTGCTGTTGTCAGATTTTCTCGCAAAAATAAAATAAGTTAGGATGTCCTGTAAAATAATTATATTTACTGTTAGCTGCCCTTGTTTTGTCTCGCGCACGCCTTTCGCCCTTTTTTTTCTGCCATTTGCTGTTCCATTGAAAATCTTATTGACTTACATAGTATATAGTTGTAAAATTGATATTGATCAAATATATCAATCAATCAAATATATATATATAATATAAAGCCTATATGTATATGTCTAAAATATATAAAGCCCCAATTTAAGATACTGAATCATATAGGAATGTGCTTATAATACAACTATTAAAAAAATATCATTTACTCAAGACACTGTTCTAAAAATTATATTTAGAAAACCATACAAATTCTCACCGTACGATTTATATACTAGTCTCAATATTTGAATGTTACAAACCTTTATATTCACTCAGCACTTAATTATGTCAATAAACTTACATGTCCAATTGGTAAAAACTCTAGTGTGTACAAAAAATATGATTGTTCATTTTAAACCCACAAACGTTACTCACAAATTTATGCCTACTAAGGTCCAGTTCCTTTTAATAAACTGCGTGTCAACTTAAAGGAATATGTTACTAATCCGAAAATCTTTAGGACTAAATCGAAATAGTTTCTATTAAAAAATCAAACATATGTTGTAGCATTATTTTAAAACTATACTAAACTAAGATCTCAAATCTTGTGAAAGTTTCTGCCAGTTTGCCTCGTCGCCATGTTCGCCACATCTTCACCTTTATTATTTATTATTAATATTATTATTATATCATAGTATGTATGTGCCATCTATTGGGAGAGGTAGTTTGTAAAAATTCCTTTGTAGAAATATTTACTTAATTTTTGAAATAAATTTGAATTTGAGTTACAATGTCTCTCCAAACACAACAATGCAACTTTTTCAAAACTTTTTAATCCATCAATAAAAAGTTTCCATTTTCTCTTATGTTCCAACTTGGAAAGACATTACAAGCCGACAACCTCGCTTTTGTACTTGTGACGACACCCAATCCGGGAGCGAGAGGGGTTGGTGGGAAGCGAGGTCCGAAGAAAGAAAGTGTGAGACACATAGAGAAAATAAGAAGAGGGAGAGTCTCCGGTCCCATACTAATAATGGGCACAGCGTTCGATCGCAGCGACCCCCTTATTAAGTTAGGAACTACAGCATTTGATTTTATCGATAAAACAGCGACCTACATTACCAAGCAAAAAAGGGCGGGATATTCAAATGATCGTGAACTGTTTATTTTAAGAAAATCGTTCATATTCTGTTTAAAAATACTTTTCTCATATTTTAGCTAATTTTAATCACTTAATCAATACTTTTATCGATATCTCAATGTAAATAGTATACTAATTGTTCGAATCCAACATTATAAACGAAAACCTAATTAACTGATGGTTAACTTGTAATTCAATAGAATTTTATAATAATAAAGAATTAGTTTTTTATTTTTAATGTTGATGGATATGAGCAAGAGTTAACTATTTCTATAGAGATATCGATAAAAGTATTAACAAAGTGATAGAATTTTGTTAAAATATAAGAAAAGTACTTTTAAACAAAATATTAACGTTTTTTTCTTGAATGTCAATCAAAAAATCTAAATTTGACTTTTTGGCGTTAAATTAAATTAAAAAATAAGCATTGAGGTATCATTTTTCGTCGCACTAAACTGTTAAAAATGCAAAGTAAAATATAAACTGAATGGTTTTATAAAAGATAATAAAAACAGAAGATTTTACCTTTTTTATTGCGCGTAATAAGGACATAAAAACACAATCGATAGGTACACAAAAACAATTTATTTATTTTTTTTACAAGTATGCAGTTGACCAGTTAACTGAGCATACATACATTTATTCATATTGATTACATTCAACTATTTGAAGTAGTTTCTCAAGGAAACAAAGAAGGCAAAAACTTTAATTATTTTAAAAATGCCAACTTGATATTACATTTTACAAAGTTTAGTAATGACGTGAAAAAGGAACAAAGAAAACTTAAATCTAGAAAAAACTTAATATTGAAAAAGTAAATTGCATTTGGTTTGCCAGTCTTAATGAAAATCTTGTCGGTAGCCACCAAACAAAAAATTAAATGCATATAATAATAAAACAAAAAAAATATATGTATTTAGACTGCAAGTCAAAAAATAACATACACAGAAAGCTTAAATCTAGAAAAAAAAAATAAATTTAACACGAAATATTAGACTTTTTTAGTTTAAAAATTAATTTTGTAGAAAAACCAGAATCACGAAGTTTAAACCATTTCAAAAATGTTTTAACCTGTATTATGATTATAATAATATCCTTAAATGTTATACTATAAGAAAAGAAAAACAAACATATATTATATAAATGTAGAAATAAATAATTTTACTAATTTTTGGTTTTTCCTATTAAAATAATGCCAGGAGGATAAAAAATAAAAAACACTGAAGGGACTAGAAACAAGATAAAGAAGTTAGCAAAAAGAAATATTATTTTTTTAGTTTCAGTAATTTTTTTCATCCTATTTTTCTTTAAGCCGTTTTCAGTCAGTTTGTCAAATAGGTGTACTATCTTAATGCAAAGGTTAAGGTAACAAAACCTGAAAAATACATATTCTAATAGGTAGCAAAAAAGTATCAATAAAAAAGAATCAAACTTATAAACTTACAAACCTTAAAAATACTACAAATCAAAAATAAAAACACAAAAAACTTAAACCTAAACAAAAATCTTTTAAGTTATCTGCAATTTAAAATTTAAATTATTAAACACTTAAGAAATAAAAATACAAAATCCTTAAAAACTAGAAATCAACAACCATTAAATCACAGATAGTTTATTTTTCATGACTTAATTCACTAACTTAAGAACTATATAAGAACAGCTAAAAATGCTTAACATTATAAAAAAAGGAACAAATAAGGCAGGCCGTGCATTAAGGATTTAATTTTAATTTATTTTATGTTTAGTATAATAGAAGACTTCATATTTCGATCATTTTGGTCGCCTGTCAAAAACCCAGCTTTCCAGATGTCAGACAATGCCATCCACCTGCTATTTACATTGTTTGACAGGTGAAAACTGGCCTTTTGACAGGTGACCAAAATGATAGGAATATGACTTTTACTATATCAAAGACTTTTTCATAAATGTCTAATTTTTCTCATTTTTTTTTCATCAAGAGCCTTTTGTTTCTCCAATTTAAGATTTCTATATATGTCATCATAAAATTTTTTTATTATAAGCTCTATGGAGAAATCTAGTAATTTATTGTGAATCATGTCCTTGTGTTCAGCACAACTAAACCAATTAAAATCTAGATGACTCTTTAAAATGAGTTTAATCTTTTTTCTTAAATGGGAAATGTATCCATACTTGGGTAAAATAGAAATAACACAGTCATGAATTTTAGCTAAATAGTAGCTTACATCTTTGGATACGTAGGTCAGTCTTTTTTTTGTGTCTGTGTATTCTTTAAACGATACAAATAAATGTTGGGGTTCAACTGTGTCCGACAGCAAATTTTCTACACATTGTTGACATTCTGTAAGAAGTCTAAATTTTTTTTCCCTTAGGGTCCATGTATGTCTTTTAACTGACACATTGGCAAATGAGCTTTGGAAAAATGAAACCACTGCCGGATCCAAGTGCTGTTCTAGTTCTCTAAATATTCTGGTTTTCGAGAATTCATAGGCGGTTTTAATTTTATCGTTGGAGTTTTTTAACCTGTGTTTTAATTTGTAGATTGTGTTGTTTTGTGATTTATTAATAAAATATAGCTTTCTTTTTCTCGGTGTAAGATTTTTTGATCTTGTTTCCCCCAAATCAGCTAAGAAGTTTTTTCTGGAACGAGTTTTGGACTGGCAAGGTTTGGCATCGGATTTAAATTTTCTTTTAAGATTAGTGGTTTCAGCAGAACTACTAGGCAACTCTAAAATTTCTCTAGCTTGATATAAAGGAGGACTTTGAAATGGATCAGTCGCTTCATGTGAATTTATTGCTGGTAAGTTTACGGGAGGCAAATGCTGGGTATTGTTAAAATCAATACTGATGGGTTCATTATCGACAAAAGAATCAATTTCAAAACTTTGAGAAGTAGATCGTAATGATGGTATTGCAAATTTAAGTAAACGATTTTTATATGTATTTGAAAATTGATTTTCATTAAAATGATCTTGACATAAATAGCACTGTTTTTCTGTATATTCTAAATTTAAGATTTTGAACCATTTATGTCTTCTCTCTATGTCTTTGACCGGGAACTGAAAGAATGATTTATTTTTGTAAGTAGGTTCAACAATGGGAAAAAAGTATTTATTTTTGCAGTTAAAAACCATGCACTTACGAACATATGTGCCAGGATCCTTGGTGTCAGACATTTTTTTTTGTTTTTAATTGAACCCCAACATTTAAAGCAAAAGAAAAAAACAAAAAATGCTACATACCACTTAAAGTGTTAGGATATCGATCAATTTTGCTACCTATTACATATTTGATAATAATTAGTGAAATTTAATATGCCTATAGGCTTAAAACATTTTTACACCTTGTCCTATGTTGAATTTTAAGAAGCAGCTGATGTGTTGCCTCATGGCCTATGTATATTTGTTAATTTCTAAATTCCCACTAAATCTAGAACATAAAGATAAAAAATACAATAACTTTTTAACTATCAACAATTGGATATCAACATATTTTATGTAGATGGTTATGTTATTATTTTCATTCTAAATGACCTCCTTCTTCTCCACCTTAAGTTTGATTGTTGACTTTTGGGACACACCCTGTATACAGGGCCATTCTTTATATTATGTATTTTCCCACCCCCCTAACTTTTTTAGACCACCCTGAAAAAAAACATAGTATAGGGAAAAGTTGCAGGGTCAACATTTAATTTTGGCAAAATATTGTTTTATGTATGCAGGGTGTTGCAAAAAGTTAAAAAAATTTTTTTTTGTTTAAATAAAAGTTACTTTTTCCTGACTTCAAAAATATATGCATTCTTAATATTTAGTTTAACAGTTTTTAAAATATTAAAGTTTATGATTTGGCTGCTTTGCATTTTATACACTAGCATTATAATAATGCATATTGTCGCAATTGTTTTATTGCCAGGAAATTGCTTTGAAATAAGAGGGGGTGGAAAAATATAAGAAAAGCCCTGTACAATTCTACATATCACACAAAGTTTAAATATATAGTGTAAATAAACATCATAGGTACCCACATATTATGCTGGTACATAAACATACATGTAAATGTATGTATAATCTACGACTTTATAATAGTGAGTCCATGCACCAAATAAAACAATATAAAATAAAATAACTAAAATAAAAGTTGGTCAACTCTAACTTTTGAGCTTATTTTAAGTGAAAATCGATTTGAGCATCATCAATTTCAGCCTATAACCCTACTTTTTTATAAAGTTGTTTTTTATGGTTTTTCTATGTGAAAACTATTTACATACTGAAAATGGGTGTTTTTTTTTAATTTATTTACAGTATGTGTCGATTAGGCCTCTTTTTAGTCCGTAATCAATCATTTTATTAGCAGGCCACACTAAAGTTATTTTATTTTGCTGTATGAACTCATAAAAATTATTTAAATAAAATGGCCTTATTAGTTCTTAATTATATTATATTATTTGTGTGCATGAACCTACCATAATAAGTAACATGATACAGAAAATGTTCAAAAGAGCATCAAATACCACATTTACAAAACAAAAAATGAATTAAGTGAATATTTACCTTGCCTTCTCCCCAAGTCTCCAAGTTGCTTGTCTTCTACTAATTTTGCTATCATGTTTGGCTTTTTCCCTATTTTATGACTCCATAGTTGAAGTTTAAGGTCCTTAATTCTATGTTAATAGGTACCTTGGTAAAACCTTATACCTAGGTAAACATAATCAAATTTAAATTAAAGATTAAATCAGGGAATAAGGAACACATTCAAAATATTAATATTTGTTGATAATAATTGTTTTTCTGTAATTTCGGGACTAAAAGTACACTTTTTGTCCCGCACATTTATACAATACTAGATAAATAACTGACTGAAAAATTGATTACAAAATAATAGATTGAAATTTATATTTATGCCATGTTTGTATTTGATAAGCAATATTTAAATAAAAAATGCATGCAACTACTTTTACCAAAAATAAAACTTCATAATTCATGTTCCTGAAGTGGAAAATTTCTTATTAGCTCAATATTTAATTCAAAAAGTTAAAATTCTAATAGGCACATTAACAAAACAATTTTGCAATAGCTAACCTGAATTCACATGATGAGATATTTCAGTAGGATCATCAATAGCTGTTTGAAGAGGTTTGCTATCATACGAAGGTTGGTAGGTTGGTTCTGTAGGTTGCTTCGGTCTTGCTTCTGTAGGATGATGTTGTTGCTCCTCTAATCTATTATAAATATAATTTGCTATTTTAATCTGTGTGTATAATATATAATATAAATGGCATGTAATAAATAACACCTAACATAATGAAATTACAAAAAAAATAGCATATAAAACCCTGGACCAAAGTGTCTTTTAATCCCTTAGCAAATTGCAGTTCTCGCTTTGCTCATGCTGCAATCTTTTTGCATCGCGAAAAGTATAACTTTGGTCCTTTAGTTTAAATACCGAGTAAGTGAGTATAAGTAAATGTAGGTATATAGTATTGCCAATTCTGAGCTATTGAAATAAAAGAAAACCAACAAATCATTATAGTATTTAGCCTAAAAATAAAATAGAGTATTTTCATGTTTTGGATGGCCTATCATGGTGTATGGGACTTTGAAATTTTATTTGTGGTTACCTAAGTGTTTTTATTTATATTTTCGGATTTAAAAGGACATTTGCAGTCCTTTGCCACCTTTCAAAGAGCAGGAGACATAGTTTTAAAATAAAGGACGGTTGGCAACCCTAATAGGTAATATCTTTGCTTTTGCTTACCTTCATCGACTTACTAAAGCAATGCCTAATGCCAACCAGAACTGCCAGAACGGTAGAGCCGAGGACGTAGAGCATTCAAAAATTTAAAAAAAGTGAACTAATCACCCACTTAACCACGCTAACAAACACAATCATTTCGCATAGAGTAAATGAAAGTATATTTAATTTTATTTATTTAATATTCATTTCTCTATGTCATGGCGTCAAATCGTTTCTCGTTTTTATTTCTCTGTTTGGAACTTCGGCACTTCGGCTTTCTTCTCCATTTCCGATCTTTATAATCAGCTGTTTCCGACATTTCCGTCACCTGTCACCTCTTTTAGTTCAGCTGAGACGCTGGCGCCTCATGCGCAAGTTAGATGCGCAAAAAACTAAGTGGCGAAATGCGCGTATGATTTTGGGACTCTCCTTATTCTTATTTTCTCTATGGTGAGACAGAACGACTCAAGACACCGGCGCATACGCATATATTTTAAATTTCCTTTTAATTTTACGTTAATTTCTATTACCCAATATTAAGTAACTAGTTATATCTAAGGCCGATGTTCTTTGTACAGTTTACTTACATCGAATATATTCATTTGTTTTGTCAAGCTAAGTGTTTGACTGGTCCTTCAAATTACCGCAAATCACAACAATATTTTGGTCCAATCGAGCGGATGTCGAACGAAGAAGCCTATGGAAAAATCCGAACTAGAGAACATTGCTGCAGATAGGACATAACCGTTGGGTAAGCCCGTTTCAATTTATTCGTTGAGGCTAGGGAAATTGAAATTAAATAAAGAAATAACGTTTACAGGGTCTAAATTTAGAGTTTAAGCATGTCCTTTGTTTGATGAGTATACATATCGATATTATGCATGTGTTTTACATTTACCGTTAATTTTTTAAATCGCATTTTCACGTAGGTATGCAAGTGTGTACATTTTTAATCGAAATAAAAAAGGTGTTCTTGGTCGTTTTCTAATTATTATATCGAAAAATCGAAACCTATAGAATTTTACATCCATTTGTATATCGACATAACGTATGTATATCGACAATCGCGTATCGATATTTAATAAAACATAGATAAATCGAAATCGTTTAATCGACATAAAAATTGCTGATGCCATCCCAGAGGTAGGTATTTAGTATCGACATTTATTTTATTATATCGACATTTTCTTTAAAAAAAACTCGTATCGTACCTTGTTAAAAGGATAAAATTGCCAATTTAATTATTAAATTTTTAATAGTGAATAAAAATAGGTTATGGGAATTCCAATTAAACGCAAGTATATCTCTATTACAGCTGTATTCAACACGTATTTGCTTAATGCTTAAGACTGAAAAAAAAATAAATAAACCCACATCAATATAATTTTTCTTCTTTTTCTCGAAAGGGTCTCTTAGGGTACTTAAGTTATGCCTTTTTATTACTTTTGAAAATAAGCTCTATGTTTAATTTATGTATCCGAGTTTTACTTTCGGAACCTGTTTTATTGGTCCTTTGCACTAATATAAAATAATATTAATTTAAACATTATTTATTTCTATAAAACAAAATGCCACGAAAAAATAGACATCAATTGGATGTTAGTTCCGCGGATCAGAATGACGAAAAATCGGAAGACTTACACGCAAGATCGGTAATATCGGAGAGATTAGAAAGGTTTTCAAAATTTTTAGAAATTATATCGGGACAAGATGTAGAAGATATCGATAAGTTTCAAATCGAATCTCGTTTAAAAAGCATTGAAGAAGACTTTTCAGATTTTGACAAAATTCAAACTCGTTTGGAATTTTTAATTCCCGAAGAAAAAACATTTAGGTTAGACACGGAAACGAAATTTTACTCTAAAATATCGAAAGCAAAACGTTTGATCGTAACTTGTCAAGAAACCGGAGCCACTCCCATATTGCAAGCGTATCCCTATCCACAGCAGCCTACTAATATAATCGCGACGTTGCCAGATTTGGGACTTCGTAAGTTTTATGGAAAATGTGAAAAGTGGTATAGTTTTTGGGATCAATTCAAAGCGACTGTTGACGACAGATCGGATATAAGCGAAATTAAAAAGTTGATGTATTTAAAATCGTGTTGTCAAGAAAGTGCTTTGAGTTTGATTGAAAACTTAGATTTAATCGCAAATAATTATACAATTGCTGTTGAATTATTAAGAAAACGGTATGAAAATCGAAGAGCCATAATAAACGTGCATATTAATACTCTTTTGTTCAATTTACCTTCAATTAATAAAGAATCGTCTGTTTGTTTGAGAAAATTACTTGATTTGGTTCATCAGCATTTAACTGCTTTAAAAAAGTTACAATTGCCAGTCGAATACTGGGATGCCTTGTTAATACCTATCATTTTACAAAGATTAGATGAAAGAACTAAACGGGAATGGGAAGGCAAACTTAACGATCAATATTTACCAACTTTAAACGAATTAATAGAATTTTTAACGAAAAAGTGTTTTACTTTAGAAGCGGTTCAGGCTAATAATCAAAACAATAAAACTTCAAATTATATAAATCAAAATCAACATTTAAAACCTTTACAATCGCAAACCTTTAAAAAAGTAATCGGACACATTCGTACAGAACCAAAATCATACACCCATTTTAATCAAAACACTCAGTCTTCTTGTGTAATATGTAATGAACCACATTACATTTATCGTTGCCCACAATTTGCAAACTTAACTATATCAGAAAAATATAACGAAATAAATAAACACAAACTCTGTTCTAACTGTCTAAAACCCGACCATCATAAACAAAATTGTTTTTCTAGTGGATGCAAAAAATGTAATCGAAAGCATAATACAGCTTTACATATCGACAATAACGATTCTCTTAACAGGCAAAATCAAAATTCAAATCAACATAATTTTAATCGAAATGAAAATCAACGAAATAGATTTAACGTAAATTCCGGCAACACCGACAATCGACGGCGCACTATTGAAACATCGCCTCGGCAGCAATCCCAGGAACCACGAAGTTTTGGAGAATCGAGTGGCCAGGCACAATTCCGCGTATCGAACGGCGGGCGGCAAGTAACGGGTGCGACAGCATTGTTGCCAAACTGTGAAAATAATGTAAGTGTTTTAAAGGGAAATGATTCGAATGAATTTGATAATCCCGGATCGGAAAGCTTTGTTTTAAATCGAAATGTATCGCATACTTTTACGTCAATTAATTCTAATCAAATTTTGTTATCAACGGCTACTGTTTTAATAGAAAACAAAGATAAAAATTGGGTGGAATGTACCGCTTTGCTAGATTCGGGGAGTCAATCCCATTTAATTAGTCAATCTCTTTTTGATAAACTTAAATTAAAAAGTGACAGAATAAATATTTCTTTAAGCGGCATAAACCAAATTGAAACTATCATAAAAAATAAAACAACTGCAAAAATTAAATCGCGACATGAAAGTTTTGAAATAGAATTACATTTTTTAGTAATAACGGAGATAACAGAGAAACTTCCACTACAAAAATTTAATAAAACTGAATTATCGATACCTTATAACTTAAATTTGGCTGATAAACAATTTAATATCCCCAAATCAATAGATTTATTAATTAGAGCGGAATTATTTTTTGACCTACTCAAACAAAGAAAATTAAAGTTAGGAAAAGATTTACCAACATTACAAGAAACGGTATTTGGATGGATCGTTACTGGGAATCTTAATTTAAACGAAAATATGATTAACAATAAACAGATTTGCAATTTTAGTAAAATTACTAATAAACAACTTAACGACAATTTAATAAAATTCTGGCAAATAGAGGAAATTGATACAAAAATTCCGTTATCTAAAAATGATGAGTTTTGTGAGGAATATTTTAAATTGACAACCACGCGAAAAGAAAACGGAAAATTTGTTGTCAAATATCCCTTTAAACCTAATTGTACAGAGCAGTTAGGCGATTCTAAAACTTCAGCACTTAAACGATTCAGAAGTTTAGAAAATCGATTTTTAAAAAATGAAAATTTAAAAACTCAATATGTTGATTTTATGAAAGAATATGAATCGTTAGGTCATATGTCATTTGTCAACACTTTAGAAAACGATAAATCACTAAACATTACATCTTTTTTCTTACCTCATTCGGCGGTAATAAGAGAATCAGCGGTAACAACTAAGTGTAGGGTTGTGTTCGATGCGAGTGCGAAGACAAGTACACAAGTTTCTTTAAATGATTTATTATTAGCAGGCCCTACAATACAGCCCGAATTGTTATCAATTTTACTCCGCCTAAGGTTACGGCCATTTGTTTTAACAGCAGATGTTAAAAAGATGTATCGTTGTATAGAAATCGACCGTAATGAAAGACAATATCAAAAAATTCTTTGGCGAGAAAATCCGCAAGAGGAAATAAAAGTTTACGAACTTAATACCGTGACCTATGGTACCTCTAGCGCTCCATTCCAAGCAACTCGGTGCTTAAAAGAGTAAGCCATTTTAAATAAAGATACATACCCGCGAACTTCAGAGATAATAGAAAAATGTTTTTACATAGATGACTTACTCATTAGTGTAAATTCTAAAGAAGAAGCAAAGCAAATCTATCATGAAATTTCCAAAATTTTATCAAGCGCAAAATTTGAACTACATAAGTGGTCCTCAAATAATTCAGAAATATTAAATTACATTTTAAACAATACCGATATTAAAGATGAAAATTTGATATTATTTCAAAAAGAAAAAGAACTTAAAACTCTAGGTATCCGATGGGATACAAATAACGACAATCTAAAATATTTTATTGACATTAACGTTAATGAAAATAAAGTCACAAAACGCGTGATACTTTCTGTTATATCGCAGATCTTTGATCCGCTGGGATTAATAGGTCCTGCAATAATCAGAGCCAAACTAATCATTCAGAAGCTCTGGCAACTTAATTTGGATTGGGACACGGAAGTTCCTCCAGACATAAAAAATCACTGGTTACAATTTTATTCTGAAATAAATTCCTTAAACGAAATAGTAATCGACCGTCATGTTTTATTGCCAGATGCTAAAGAAATTGAACTTATTGGCTTTAGTGACAGCTCTGAAAAGGCATACGGTGCGTGTGTCTATATAAAATCTATGTCTAATAGAGAAACCATTGTTAAACTTTTAACCGCCAAGTCACGCGTAGCCCCGTTAAAAAGTCTGTCACTGCCTCGTTTAGAGTTATTAGCTGCAACTTTATTAGCCGAACTAATGCATAAAGTTAAAAACACCCTTGACATTCATATTTCTAAGTCTTTTTATTTTACAGACTCTACCATAGTCCTTTCGTGGATAAAAATAGAGCCCTGTAGACTCAAAACTTTCGTAGCAAACCGAATTACACGAATAACAGAACTTTCAAATATTGATGAATGGAAACATGTTAGGACAAATAATAACTCAGCAGATATTATATCCCGAGGTTTAAGTCCAAAGGAATTAATAAATAGCAAAATTTGGTTTAATGGTCCAAAATTTCTTTATGACAAAATTAACCCGGATGTTACAAATAACATAGAAATAATTCTTGAAAACTTACCTGAAATTAAACCAAATTCTTTATCATTAATTAATTGCCAAGAAAAAATTGAATCAAAAAATCATTTAAATATTTTTGAAAAATACTCTACATTATCCAAGCTGGTTAGAATTGATGCTTACCTTTTAAGATTCAAAAATCGTTGCTTAAATAAAAAACGTATAACAGAATCCTTAAGTTCCGAAGAACTTAAAAACGCTGAATTAAGGTTAATAATATTAGCTCAGTCTGAATCGTTTAAACAAGAAATTAGTGAACTAAATAAATTTAAATCAATTAAATTTAATCAAAGTAAGATTCTTAATCTAAACCCTTTTATCGATGATCAAAATGTCTTAAGAGTAGGAGGAAGACTATCAAAGTCAGAACTAACTTATAATCAGCAACACCCCATAATTTTGCCAAGCAAACATAAACTCACTTATTTAATAATTTTAAATTTCCATCTTAAATATTTACATGTTGGAGTTCAGAATTTATTATCTATTATAAGGTTGACGTATTGGCCTGTAAATGGTAAAAACGCCGTAAAGCATGTTTTAAAATCTTGTATTCGATGTTATAGAGTAAATCCGAAACCGTGCAAGTTTTTAATGGGTGACTTACCTAATAGCAGAGTAACGCCCAATCGACCATTTACTAATTGTGGCATCGATTATGCCGGGCCAATTTTAATTAGAGATGGAATTTTACGTCGGAGCAATAAGAAAGTTAAGACTTACATTTGCATATTTGTATGTTTCTCTACTCGCGCAACTCATATCGAGTTAGCAACTGACTTGACTTCTTCTAGCTTTTTGAACGTTTTAAAACGATTTTGTTCGCGAAGAGGTAAACCCCTAAATATATATTCGGATAACGGATTAAATTTCGTGGGAGCTAATAACCATTTTATCGAATTGTATCGTCTTCTTAACGATGTTAAACATAAGGAAACTGTATCTAGATTCTTAAATGAAGATAAGATAAATTGGCATTTTTCTCCTGCGCGATCACCCCATATGGGAGGTCTCTGGGAAGCGGCAGTAAAGTCGACCAAATTTCACCTCAAGCGTGTCTTAAGCGAATCTTCTTTAAGTTTTGAGGAGATGTATACCTTGCTCGTACAGATTGAGGCATGCTTGAACTCGAGGCCGTTGACACCATTGTCAAATGATCCCTGAGATTTTATTTCCCTAACCCCCGCGCATTTCTTGATCGGGAGCTCCTTGGCGAGTCCTCCAGAAGAAGATGTCACGGACATGAAGACCACACGGTTAGATCGGTATCACCGACTGCAGCAGTTGAGACAGCAGTTTTGGCAGCGTTGGTCCAAAGACTACCTCACCCAGATGCAGACACGCTCCAAGTGGCAGCACGATATTCATAATGACTTAAAAGTGGACTCTTTAGTTGTATTAATCGAAGACAATACACCCCCATTAAAGTGGCCTATGGCTAGAGTGGTTGAACTGTTCCGAGGGTCTAATAATGTGGTGCGTGTAGTATCTTTAAAACTTCCTAATGGCAATGTGATTAAGCGTGCTATTAACAAAGTGTGTTTATTGCCTATAGAAGTTTAATGTTCAGACTGTTCCCATTAGACTTCTATTTGTTGAAAAGAGACTTTTCAAGGCGGGCGGCATGTTCCAACTTGGAAAGACATTACAAGCCGACAACCTCGCTTTTGTACTTGTGACGACACCCAATCCGGGAGCGAGAGGGGTTGGTGGGAAGCGAGGTCCGAAGAAAGAAAGTGTGAGACAGAACGACTCGAGACATCGGCGCATACGCATATATTTTAAATTTCCTTTTAATTTTACGTTAATTTCTATTACCCAATATTAAGTAACTAGTTATATCTAAGGCCGATGTTCTTTGTACAGTTTACTTACATCGAATATATTCATTTGTTTTGTCAAGCTAAGTGTTTGACTGGTCCTTCAAATTACCGCAAATCACAACATCTTATACTCTTTTGAGATGTAATATGTAAATTAAAGTTTAACAATTATTATTTATGTCAGTGCTAAAATCATCATTACGAATTCACCAGACTACTTCACATCCCCTAAAGGGCCATCACATTTCCATTTATCCAGTTGCACCCTTTTTGTTTATCCAAGCAATAAACCACCCCGACTTAATTTTTAACCCTTTGTCTCACCCCTAGTTAGAAAGTGACATTCAGGGAAATAATTCGCAGACGTTTCGTATCAGAATAATGGCAAGAGCGATACTTCGAGTTGTTAAATTGTTTGGAAGAATGTTGAGTATGAATGAGAGCTTAAGGAGCATTTATAGCATACTATTTGATCTATTTATTGGTTAATAAAATACTCTAAGGGCGTTTCGTTAGCTATACAGCATATAGAAATTGATCAAGTATAGTTTTAAATGCTAGCATATACTGAAGAGAGGAAATATTATTTAGTTTTTATAAGTTAATTTAATATACATATTTTGATATAAATAATAAAAGATAAGAAAATTATTAAAAATATTTAAAGATTACGCCATTTAGGCAGAAATAATGTTATTAGCAAGTACATTAATATTGCGTCTAATAAATTTAAGAAATTCACCACGAAGTATTAAAGGATGTATATTGTGTTAATCATATATAATCATTAAGATAACAATCAAAATTTGACAAGAAAATTATAAGAACAGCAATTTACGGTGTCAACTAAAGAATCTTAATCTTTTGAAGACTTGTTAGCTAGAAAAGCAAATTACATTTTTACAAAACGAAATCTCAAAATAGATTAAGTAGGTGGTAATTTAATGATTCACTTATTTTAAATAAACAAGATATCTCAGCTAACAGTAACTGCATCAAATCGACAGTACTAATAAAAAATGATTTAGCAGCTATTATGAAGTTAAACCGAACAAGAAGTTCAAAAGTTAAACATCCTAATAACAAGCATGCCTATATTAATGAGTGTTACAGTAGCCAGAATAGTAAATAAAATGAATGGAAATAAAGTGAACGTATAAATGTGAAGAAGATGACTGACGATTTTTCGTTCTACTAATGGAACTGATAAAAAAGAAAACAGTCTTTATGCCAAAAGATCTTCACAAATTAAAAGCTATTGCTTATAATTGATAAAACATATATTTTCTATAGTTGAGAATATAGGCTTCTTGCTATAAAAAAAACTTAAAGAAATTGTGATAAGAGATTTTTAACTGAAAGGCATATGTCTGAAATATTTTCAAACATTGTCAAGAAAATTACAATGCATATTTAACAATAGCTTAACAAAAACTAAACAATTCCTTTTATAGATAGGGGAGGATGGGGAAAAAGATACAAATGGGGGAATAAGAAACATGAAATAGCCGCCCTGGTCGCGGTTTTAAAGATATGTTTCTGTCATTTTTTTTTTGGTATGTATCTTACTTTAGGGTATATTTGGAAGGACACCAATTCACTCTTCTCAGTTGTACATACAAAATTCGTATTTGTTTCTTATTACCCAATTTAATGTTTTCTTATTTCCCCATTTGGGGTAATAAGAAACGGTTAGGTTATATCCCATATATCAACAGTTTAAGTTGAATGGGGGTATTAAGATACACTATTAAAGTGTATCTTTTTACCCAGATTTTTTAATTTTTGTTTTTTTTTTGTTTTACTTTTTTTGTCCGCCCCCAACAAAACTAAAGAAAACAAAAGTGATGCTTAAAGTTCCAAAGCAAATTTATTTAACATTATAAAAAATAAAGATTTTGACTAAGAATTACTTAGACTAGGCTAGGATATATTTAAACGAAAAACAAACATATCTAAACGCGAAATAACGTAATAAATAATACAAAATCATACTTAAACGAACATATTTTCTTTTTTCATTGCAGAATAGCATTTTTAAATTTGAACATAATCTGCTCTTTTAATGCCCAATAAATTGATAGAATCATAAGAGATATATTGTTTCTTTACAACTTGTTTGTCCTCGTGTGCTGGCCAATCAAACTGTTCAAGATTTTTTTTTAAAAATTTGACCATACAAGTGTAATCTATGATGGAAATAATCCGACCTAAATACCAGTTGATGTCATAATAGACAGCCAAGTATTTTTCTTCTTCCAGATTCACTTGTGCTGTGTCACCATGTTTCAGCTTAACACGTAGGGTTTCTAGGGGCTGGTCATCCATATCGCTCCAGTCATCCGAAGCATCATCCGATTCCAATAGTTTTGGGTCGAGATCTTGCTCATCTTCGGAAGTTGAGGAGTCCTCGATGGTTTTTCTTTTCTTAGATATGGTCTTTTTTGAATTTTCTTTTGTATACTTTCCCCGTGTCTTTTCATCTTTTTTTGTTTTTTTGGATTCAAAAAGGTTTTTTAGGCGTTGAGCTACCACATCTAAAGTCAGAATTTCTCCAACACCTTGCGATACTTTCTTTCTCTTTCCTGGTGCAGTTGTATTTTTCGCAACTTCAGAAAGAGTTTCGGAAAGCTTTTTTCTAATGAATAACTCAAAACTGGAGTTGCTTGTTTCTTTTGTTTCTTTAGTTTGAGAAGACCTCTCCTTCAGGCGCTCTGCTTCCTGGGCTTTAAAGGCAGTAAGTCTATGACTTGGGCCAGGGATATCTTCTGGATTATATAGAGATGGCGAAACTGACGCAACAGGACTTGGAGCGAGTTGAGGCTGGTCCTCGGTTGGATTGGTATATTTAGCAATATTTCCAGCTTCCTTGAACCTTTCAAATTTTATAGGATCATAGGCAGTCTCTGGAAAAACCGGACCTAAAGTTCCCGGATTTGAAGGACTCTTCCCACAAAGTACCAATAAGCTCAGCAAATTGTGCTTTTGTCAACAATTTTCCAGGGTACTTTCTGTTATGTTCAATAAAAAGTTGATTCCAATCTGTTTTCATAGTCTTGAACACTGTTTTGTCAAGTGACTGAATGAAATGACTTACATTTGGTGGAAATTTGACCAGTACGACATTATTTTCTTGTGCAAGTTTCACTAGATTGTAGCTAATATGAAAGATCACTCCATCAAAAAACAAGACAACCTTCTCGCGTATTTGCTATTTGGAAGGAATGGATGGTAAAAATTATTCTTTAAACCATTTGTTAAATAAATTCCCATCCATCCAACCATGTTCTTGAACAGCATATCGCGTACCGGGGTATTCATATTCTGGAATCCATGTGGACCACATCTGCTTCCCAGTGAAAATTATGAAAGGCGCAAGTTTTGTCCCATCAGCTGCTCCGCAGACTAAAACTGTTGTATTGGTTTTCCCAGTTCCCGCAATATTTCTCGAGATTCTTTTGACTCCCTTTTGATCCCTGCCACGATCTTCATATCCTTTGGATCGTGTGAAACGGAGGTTTCATCACAGTTGAACAACCTGGTGGCCTCCCATCTTCAGAGCCAATGCCTAGTTCATTGAAAATTTTTGAAATGTCATCGTAAAAACGTCTGATGACAAAGGAATCCGTTCCTCTGACCCTTTGTGAGCTGAGAGCTTCACCTTTTCTTATGGCTAGCTGAGGATGGCGCGCCAAGAATCCACGAAACCAATCCTCACCAGGATCTTTTTCATCTTTCCATCTGGTTTCTATTTTCTCTTCCTTAATAAACTGTGACACAAGTGTTTCGTTAGTTCTTCACCATGTAGCGCGCACACTTTTAGGTACTAAGCAAGGTCCTGTTCATCTTTATACCTAAGTTCAGGCTTTCGCCCACCACCCACTTTCACATCACCCACTTTTTTGTATTGTTTGGAAAGCGTTCCAAATGGCACTTCGTATTGTTCTGCCGCGGCACGTAGTGTTAAACCTCTGCGAACTGCAGATATAGCTTCTGTCATACGATCAGGGTCATAGGTTACCCTTATTCCCTTCTTTTTGTAATTTCTGGGCATCTTTACTTAACTGGATTTACCTGTAACAACAAGAAGGACTAATAATAATAGTTTCTTATTAGCGCCACCTATTAACCTCAATATCAATATCTATTAACCACAATAGGGTTTCTTATTGCCCCATTAAATAAAACAATTGGGGTAATAAGAAACAATTCCATTATGGTGTACGCGTTTGTTGCAGGGAGATCTGAGAAAATAGAAAATAAAGACCTTTCACTCGTCTACAAGCAACGGTATCGAAACTAATGTTAAAAAATTTCTTAGGGCAAATTTAAAAAAATTATATTTGAAACGCACCACTTTGAGGTGATAAAGTTTTAGGCAGAGTTAGCAAGTCTGTCAAAAAAATTGATAAAATATACAGCAATGCGAAATCGACTTTATATACCTTCTAGTTAAAGGATTTAAGTGTCATGTATAATTTTTTCAGATTTTTCACATTAACAAAAATAAAAAAAAATTATATGTATCTTATTGCCCCTGTTCCTTATTCCCCCATTGCCCTAACATACTTTAATAACCTATTTATAGAATGTTTCTAAAACTGGCCAAAGATTCCGCAAGTAGATTCTCCGATATAGCGTTATTATTATTACATATTGCATGTAAAGGTAAAAACTTTAGAACATTCATATGGACAGTCTGCAAGTAGAAAGTATAATTAATGGAGAATTGAACTGTGGTACCATAAAATTTTATTTTAAAAGTAGACAGGGACAATCTAACATATTGGTTACTAGTTTATATTAAAATATTAATCGGACATTTTCTCTATGGTTCTTAAGTATGTCATGTGAACAACCGCAAGGAGGACATACTGCTTAAAACTTAAGTATTTCAGAAATGTTCTTTGAACATTCTCTAGGGCTGAACAGTCGACGTTAATAGCCGGACACCATACAATGGCAGCATGCTCAAGCTTAGGCCGAACTATAAAATAGCAACTTCAGCATCAGTATGTTCAAATTCTTTAGTAAAGCGTACAATGAATCCAAGCATTTTTAAAGCCTTAGATGTAATTAAAATAGAGTATAGAACAAAAGGCAACTTACTATCAAAAATTTTTGGTATACAAATTTATGTTGTCCGCATATAACATCTAAAACGATTTATAAGCGACCCAGAGATGTCCATATAAGACATTTTCTTTAGTAGAAGAGTGTATTCTAGTTTGTCAAATGGTTTTAAAAAATCCAAATAAATGACATCTGTCTGAAAACCTCCTGGTTTCTGCAATAAATCCAGTCTTTAAAGTTAAATTTGACGTTGTAGATTGATTGATAAAAATCCGTGCTGACTAATAACTAGTTTATTTTAAGTTTAGAAAAAAAAAAGTCGTGAAGAATAGAATGAAAAATATTTGAAAAGTTACAAATGATTTAGACTGGTCTGTAATTTTGAATGTAATTTTTGTAGCCTGTTTTAAATATAGGACAAACTCTAGATTTTTTTCCAAAATCTAAAGTTTGTTACGATACCTACCTAGCATAGATCTTCAAGAATGGAATACTAAGGTACCTAGTCGTCATTCCTGGATACATCAAGCCATATAATTTAGTTCAGAAGGCAAATATATGTAAGAAGATAATGTAAAACACCCAGTTTATACCACCAAAATATTAAGTCAGCAATATGGCCGAGCTAAGGTTAAATGCCGCCATAAGAAAATGCTGCTGCGACTGTAAAAAGGACTATGAGAGATTCTTCGGTCGCGTTCATATAAAAATTACATCATCTGTAAAGTAGTCGGCTTAATAAATTGGATTTTTGGGAATAGTGACTTTATTTGGGGTGTAAATACCAAATAACCCTTCTAGTGTTTACATCAGAAGTGGGATAAAAGAACGGATTAATTACTGTGTACAGTTTAGTGTTAAATCGAACATTACAAAAGACAATAAAAACTAAGGTGTGGTGCGAAGTATAAAATGGCAGAAGGCAGCGAATCTGTGTCCTTTCGGTAAAATGAATGTGATAGTTCCGAGGAGGAGTCACCTGCAGGTCCCTTTGCATCCCCAAGAAAACGTATGAAGGTACAATGGCAAGAGACCTTAATTAGTTTAATAGCTGCCCATTAGCAACAACTTGCTGAGTTGGCGCGTCAATCCAAGTTGGCAACGTCGACACAGCCAACGCCAGTGTTTCGAACAGATGCACCAACACGCAGGCTCATGCCGTCGATATGTCATTTCGGGTTTTCAAACTTTGACCCAGATAAAAGTGCCTGCCCGAAAAGAATGGTTGGAAGAGTGTACGAAGTTAAAAGAAGAACTGCAAGTAAGTGATTTATTAATGATAACAGAACCCGGAGATGCCTTGCGTCATCGTGGGTATCGCTATTATTGCGATTGGCGACCATTTTGCAGAACATGTCAAAAATTTTGCGAGGACCTGACAATAGCATTTCCTGATGAGGGAACTCCTGGAGCTCGTGTATACACGGCAGCAACATTTCGCAGCAACGAATGTGAGTCGTTGTGCGAATATGGCAATCAGAAACTCCGAGTGATCCGCAGATTTAACGATCATTTACCATGGGAGACCGTTCTCAGTATGATTGAATATGATTTGAGCCATAGTGAAGCACGTGCTGCTATTCGCATCCAAAAACCAAATTGCGAACGTGAGATTCTACAGCTGTTTGGATAGTTTGATGCACGTCGTGAAAAATGACCAAATATCGCAGGCCTTTCTAGTTCTCGCATAATTGAACGTTATGCAAGAGAACCACCGGTACGCGAATCCAAAAATCGACACTCTCAGATAGAAGAATTTAAGGACAAGTGTTTTAAATGTGGACAACATGGACATCAAAACAACTGTACCGGCTTTAAGCAGAATGAACGACCTGCAGCATCCAAATTTAAAACTGTTTCCGTGCTAACGTGTGATCACTGCAAGAAAATGGGCCACACCGAAGCCAATTGCTGGTACAAAAATGGGAAACCTCAGAAGGCATTAGTAATCAAAAAATGACGCCAGCTTGTTACAACACTTATAGCCACCACCTTGTGCAAGAATCAAGGTCCAGAATTCACGTATCGTATTGACAGCGGCGCCGATGTATTCATCATAAAACATTCAATAGTCAAAACATTAGGCGCAGTGATCATGTCGAACGATAAAAGTCGTGCCTCTGTCAGATTCGGTAACCAAGTTGTTTACGCTATTGGTGTTTGTGATATTATTACAGTCTTGCCGACGTTAACATTAGACATTAATTTTGTTGTTATTGACAATCGAGTTTTTCCCAGTGGCATCGATATTTTAATTAGTTTGGATATTATCCTTCAACCCTTTGTATCTGTTAAAAAGGGTGGTTATGGAATTGAGTTATACTATCAGCCACCAGACGTTTCTAAAGTATTAACTCTACAGCATTCTAATCATGTTAAAATAAATCAACCAGACCTACCAGAAAATTTAAAATTGCAAATTGAATCATTGTTATCAAAATATAAGAGCAAAACACCTGATCGCATCACCACCGGCAAGATGACTATTAGGCTAAAAAAAAATGTACCCGTAGTGTATCACCCCCGTTGTTTAGCTTATGAAGAGCGTGTTCAAGTTGCTGACATAATAATTGAACTATTAAGGGACGGTATTATTCGCGAGTTCGATTGGGATTGGAGCTGCTCTTTTACAAAAAGAAAATAGTAAAGTGCGCCCGGTAGCGTATTTTAGCCGACCTACAACGGAATACAAGTCCAGGTATCACTCCTATGATTTAGAAACTCTTGCTATAGTGGAGACAATAGAACATTTCAGAGTTTACCTATACGGTGTACATTTTACCGTGTTCACTGACTGTAATTCAGTGCGTGCAACATCACTTAAAAAGAACCTTCATCCCCGTGTAGCGCGATGGTGGGTTAAACTACAAGATTACGATTTTTCGATTGAGTACCGACCGGATAGCAAAATGATACACGTGGACTCTTTAAGCCGAAACCCCATTACCAGTGACGACCGTGAATTAAAAGTGTGTATGCCCTAAAAACAATTAACCCAAATAAACTGTATGATAAACAAACATTACGGGAATTCCAAAACAACGACGCGTTTTGCCAAGAAGTGCTTAATAACCCAAATACCGATCCAGTCTATAAAGTTGTTGACAATATGATTGTAACCAAAACAAATCCTCCTTAGTGTTTCGTGCCCGTGGCCTCGCGTTTGCTTACGATGCGTTTATACCATGACCTATCCTCTTATATTGGTTGGGACAAGTGTTTAAAGAAAATACGAGAACATATTTTGTTTTGGCCTAGGATAAGCAAGTGTTTAAAAAAAATATATTAGGAATTGTAGAGCATGCGTACTGGGGAAATCAGATACTGGCCCCCGACATGGACTTTGGCAGCAAGTTATGTCGATTACAAGCAATTCCTAAGAAAACATCAGAGTATTCAATACGTGCCTTACTGCCAGTTTTTGAAGAATTAGGAAAACCTCAACGCATTATTGCTGACAGAGTTGCTGCTTTTACTTCAACAATTTTCAAAAATTTCTTGAATGACCAAAAAAAAAATGAACCAAATAACCCTTCTAGTGTTTACATATATTCGCTAAATATGACATACTTGCACAATGGTAAAAACAGGGTTAGGTGAATAAATCGGAGATAAACCTAAATAAAAAAAAGAAAGCGTCTTAATTTAAACATAAAAGAATCGAAATTCGAACGAAAAGAAATTTATTAAGGACTTAACTAGAAAATATGGCAAAGGAGGTCAAGTAAATCATTTACCAAGCACCCTTCTTTTAAAACTATTAAGAAAATAATTCGATTAAGTAGCTTTTGTATTAAAAGTCAAAGCGAATAAAAGGAGAATAATATAGAAATAGAAAATTAAAGAAAAATCTAAAAGTAAGGTTTAGGTTTTTTTGTCTTAAGACTTTTAAATAAAATTGCGATATATATTAAATTTCAAAAGGAACTAAAAAAAAAACGTTATCAGAAATCTAAAAAGCAACTGCAGAATACTGAAGTTTATCTGGAAAGATACTCAATAAGATAAAAAGATAACTCAATAGCATTACTAACTTTTTTAACAGTTCTCATAACTATATATTTTATCCTAAGCTTTACCTTATTAAACTAAGCAAAAATAAAATGATGTAGTACAAAGATCGTTGCGAAAAACGAAACTCTTGTAAATAAAAATTCTCTTCTTTAAAGCAAAAAATGACAACATAAATATTCAAAATCCGCCCAAAGACCCTATAGAAAATTTTAAAATTCATAGATTTTTATACTGAAATTGAATTTCGGTCATTCGGCAACGGAAAATTCAACTTGTTTCTTTATCAGAAATGCAGTAAACTTATGGCAGTATTGACCCAAATACTTTTAGGACGCAAAATACTGTCTTGAATAAACATAATTTTAATACCATTGGGCTTGGATTCAATTTAAAGTTGTAGGTATTTGTGCTAGCCGATTTACATACCGCTTTAGTATTTTTAAATTTTAAAAGTAGTTTAGTTTTATATTTAAATATAGTATTAGCAAATAAAATCATTTTCTTATAATTTTTTTGGCGTAGAAGTTTATAACTGGATAAGTTAAGCTAAAAAAAAAACAATAAAAAAATGCATGATAATAGAAAATTATTGTGTATTAAACTTATGTATTTCATATTGATGGAAACTTGGTAAATAACTTTCATTTAGTTAAACTTAAATACTTGAATTCACTTAATCATCTTAACAATAAGCAATGATTTTAAAATTATATTCAAGTCATTAAAACATCAATGCATTGCCAATTGAGAGGCTTCCAGTTAATTATACAAAATTGGTTGATCAATCCCAGCGTCGTTGTTCCATGCAGTTATTTGCCTGGATAGAGCGGGCATTGTGATTACGCAAGCTAAATCCATTCAACGTGTCGGATTATCTTCATCCAACCGTAAATATTCTGATTCTAATCACTACGCTGCTATTTTATTTTCTTATTTGTTAAATATTTCATGCAAACATTAATACTTTTCCTAAATTAATTAGAAAAATAAATTATAAAAATCAACTTAAAAGATTCAATAAGAAAACTTTGAAAAATAAGACCAATAAGGTAAAATAATGCTATTATGTCATGCACCGTAGGAAAGCATAAACATTTTCAGTTTTTAAAAAAAACTAACAAATAGCCAAATCAAATTTTGTTTCATCAAAACGAAATTATATTACTGCTTAAAGAGGTTGGCATAGATGATAAAAATCATCGAAAATATTTACTATAACCAAAATGACTAACATAAAAGTAGACCACTAGTTAACAGAAAAAAATTCAATAGACGGTTTAAAGATAAGTTTACTCCTAACATATCTTCAACACAAGCCTTAAAGGAATACTATGAAGGCATACTAATTAACGTCCAATGTTTTAACAACATTAGATGCGCATATTGTGAGGAATTATACACCGAAGAAACCAAAATAGCGATCGAACAACAGAAAGAAAACACACAATTTGAAATGGAGCCCAATATTCTTATGTCTGAAATTAAAGAAGCTATAAAAAACCTAAAGCTAAACAAATCCCCAGGAACAGACGGAGTTCGTGCTGAGCTCATAAAAGTACCGGGAACCAAAATCCTACATGATATATGTAATAAGATCTGGCAAAGTGGTCAATGGCCTAAAGACTGGACAACGTCTGCATTTATACCTATTTACAAAAAGGGATCCACCAAAAAATGCGAAAATTATCGAACGATATCTCTAATCACACATGCCAGCAAAATCCTGCTTAAAATAATAAATAGACGATTGCAAAACTACTTAGAGAGTCAAATCCCTCCAGAACAAGCAGGCTTCGTTAAGGGAAGAGGGACTGGGGACCAAATATTCAACATCCGCCAATTAATCGAGAAAGCCCGGGAGTTCAATACCCCCATGCTCTTGTGCTTTATAGATTACAAAAAAGCTTTCGACTGTGTTCAATGGAGTAGTCTCTGGAACGTATTGAAAGAAATGGGAGTCCCTCCGCATTTCATATCTCTAATAATCAACCTATATGAAAATAACAATGCCATAGTTAGTCTCGACAATAAAACATCAAACATTTTCAAAGTACATAGAGGCGTCCGTCAAGGATGTATCCTATCACCGAGACTCTCCAATGCCTACGGTAAATTCATAATGAGACCTGGAAAATTTTGAAGGAGGTGTGTCAATCAATGGTAGAAAGATATGTAATCTCAGATACGCGGACAACACTACCCTAATAACAAGAGATGAAGATAAGATGGTTACACTTATTGATCAGGTCGCTAATGAAAGTCGAGCTCTAGGCCTCGAAATAAATCTAGACAAGACCAAGTTAATGGTCATTGATAGGAGTAATACCATACAGTTAAGAAATCTGCAAAATAGAATTGAAGTAGTAGATGAATTCATCTACTTATTACATCAACAGCAAGGGAGGCTGTGAAACAGAAATAAGAAGGCGGATAGCATTAGCAAGGACAGCAATGTCAAACTTATCCAAGATATGGAAAGACAGATCCATAACCAAAAACACGAAAAGAGCCCTGGTAAACACCCTAGTGTTTTCGATATTTTCTTATGGTTACGAATCCTGGACAATAAAGTCGAGCGACAGGCACCGAATATATGCTTTTGAAATGTGGTGCTGGCGGAGGATGCTTCGCATACCCTGGACTGCACACCGGACCAATGTGTCGATATTAAACGAATTAGGAATCACCGATCGATTGTCCTCCCGCTGCCGACGCCGCATTCTGGGTTACTTCGGACACATCACCAGGAGAGACCAAGACAATCTAGAAAAACTTATCGTGCAGGGCAAAGTAGAAGGTAAAGGATCAAGAGGAAGATCCCCATCACGGTGGATAGACCAAATTAAAGAAATTACAGGGCAAGCCTTGCAGACAAATATAAGAGTAGCAGAAGATCGACAACAGTGGAGACAATCGACCCATCAGTGTTCATAGACATGACGTTACAACTCTTCAGGAATGAAGATATGACTAAGAAGAAGATACGCAGACGACGCAGTGGTATTGGCTTACAAACACTAATGACCCCTATAACTGCAATTAGGCAATAGGGTGGAACAAAGACTTAAACCCAAATATATAAGGTCACAAGCAAACGTCCAGTCTTAAATACACAGCTCACTCAAACAACAGCTAATTGAAAAAGTTGAAAGTTACGCATATCCTGGTACGAATATAAATAGTTAATGCGACTACTCCTTAGAAGTAAGACAACGTATATCATAAGTCAGAGCAGCATTTATAAAAATAAAAAAGCTCCGTCTTTAAAAGCCATGATTTGCTGATGAAAACCAAGATCTTTACGGAGCAATGGCTTGGAAGCAGCTTCAAAACCGGTTCCACTCGAGATGGTCGAATTGACAGAGGTATTTTAAGGATCCTCTAAATCGACCGAGTCTCAAATAATAAAGTTCTACGCAGAACGTAAATTGGAATACTTAGGACATATTATGAGGAAAGTGAACGGCAAGATAGGACCAGAACAAAAACAAATCTCCTGACTTTACAACTTAAGAAAATGGCTTATAATGACCACGACTGAACTGTTCGGCACAGCAGCCAACAAAGTAATAATTGCCAATATTCAGAACGTATATGGACAGAAAGACGAAGGAAAAGAAAAGCATCAATTACTTTACTATTTTACTCTTAATACTCTAGAAGTTCACTATTTTTATAAAAATCTACTACTTTAAATAAGAAGTAATATAATTTGAATTTTAAGGTTTGCATGGCCTTCTGCTTCCATTGACTCATAAGATTCATTCTGTCTCCTTTACATTCACTGAAATCCCAAAATGCTTTTCCAATAAATAGTTAACATCATCTAACCTTATCACTTCTATTGGAATAATTTATGGAGAGAAATTCTCAATCTTTCCAATTTTAATCGGTTTGAGCTCTTGTGTCAATATACATATTTTCAAATATCAGGTGATAGATCAGAATGTTCAGAAAACGAGAAACATATATCTCAATAGTTTTACGATAAGATAGCACAACCTGAAAAAGAATGCCAGCATACTAATCATTGTTGAAGTGCAATTTCATTTTCCGCATTGGTCAGTATATTATCTGATAATCAAATAAAATTACAACACTGCAGAAGCAATTGCGGTTGATCCTTTGCTATGTTGATATTCTGTCCAAATGTAGTTTTAAAAGGTTGCACTCTAAAGCGCTTAAAGGTTTTTGAATGGCCTTGAGATTCTTTTCAGATATTCGAAAACATCAATTTATTTTTAATAATAATATTTTCTGCTTACACAGAATTTTCTGCACACATCAGTATGAATTCCAAAATATCGTTGCGAATCTTTAAATACATTAGAAATATTTAAAAATGTTTTTTAGGTAAAGCTGAATTTTACAGCTGATCCTAGAGCACTTGTTCCAAAATATCATAATTCATTAAAAGTTTTTTTTTTTAAATATGTTTATAAAAAAGGATCTTGAACAATATATAGCGAAAAAATAAAAACCCTAAGTCTCGGTCGCAATTTTTTTTTATATGTCCCGAAGGTTACATGTTTCGCTTAAAATAAAATATCATCAGACCTTATAAACTGGAAATGACTCTCACGAGATGATCTGCTTAGTACTCCGTATACCGAGACTTACGGTTTTTATTTTTTCTCTCCTAACGTAGGTTTCTTTGAGATAATGAACGAGTTCTTTCAATTTGAACGATACATGTCGAGTGGTATATAAAGTATTTTTGAGGATGTGATAGATACAGTTTTCTTAATTTTTTAGTTTATTTAGTTGACATCTATTATAAAAAAATATATTAAATTCGTGCGATAAATTTGCCAACAACAATTTCTTCCATAGCACCAAATTCAAAGCAAGTTTATTTAACCCTCATAACTGTCAGTAATACGATTCGTTATTATTGAAATAATTAGTATAAGGATCGACATAGTATCGCTTATCGTATTTTTTTTACTTGAGAGAAATAGGTTTAAAAATCCCAGTATTTATCTCAGATCTGAATTATCTTGAGACCAGTAATCATTCGCATTGGATACATTATGTGACCAAAGCTTGACTGATCACCAGAAAGTTAGCTTATTGACTGAGTATGTTAGAAGGAATAATATTTTTAATTTGCATGTGTTAGAATAGTTTCAAGAAAAGTTTTCCAGTTTTTAACAAAGCTGTAAAATCTTATATGTTATAAGGCTACTTAATTTATAAAATTAACCCTTCTAGTAAGGCAAATAATTAATGATTTTAACTTAAGTGACAGTTTAAAACTTAAAAAATATTGTTTGTTTAATTTACAATATACATATTAAGATTTTAAGTATAATACATCAATAGAAAAAGCAACTTTTTGCCCTCCTAGCTATATCTGAATAGAGAGTTCATTTAAATAATAGATCTCTTGAGTGCAACCCATTAAATATATAAAATACAGAATTGCTAGCATTGCATATACAAATAAGTAACATCACGGGAGTGTAATGGACACGTATTGTTATATTAATGTCGTCAGTCTATTCAGTAAGTTATGAAGAAATATCTCAACGAATTTAGGTGTCTTCTCTATGCAGAGGTCACATTTGTCTTTTGTACAAAAAACAAAGGAAATAATAGGATAATTAATCAAATTAATTCATTTATCTTTTTTGTAATTGGTTTTGAATTAACTAGTTTTAAAGTTTAACTCTTAAAGTGATTACGAAATAAATTTGGAAATTTAGTAATCTCTATGCAAATATGTATATGCAAGCTAACATTGCAGAACTGGTTGTTCTACTTAGACACGTGACATTACTCGCCGCGAAAATATCCCAATTAAGTTCGAGTGGAATGTTTAAATATTCTGAAACAAAAAGAAATTCTCTTTTTGAATCATTTGAATTTTATTATAAACCGATCAAAAATGCCTTTAACCAGATTCAAATCAAATTGCTACTTTTATAATTAAACATGAATTTAAGAGCGCATTAAATTCAAATCAAATTATATGTATTTTTCAGAAAATGGCTTCATCAGCACTATTATAAATTTGATAAATCAATCCTGGAGGTCTAGAAGCAGATTGACACATATACACGGTGTCCTGTATCGTTATGTTCAAATTTTGGGGTCATAAAGTACGCTTCATTTTAAGTAAAAGAAACGCAAAACTTGTAGGTCCCTTGTTATTTGTTTCAAAGTTACACGCCCATGAATGTTATTAGAAGATCATACTAAAAATTAATTTGTAAAGTAAATAAAAAATGATTTTATTAAAAAAAAGCTTATTTGATAATATTTTCAAATTGTTCACCTCTTTGTTAAATGTAGGCTTATGCCCGTAAGACAACAGATGACGTAGTTATCCGTGTTTGACCCCTGTTTAGTTCTATTTGTTCAGCAGCTTGCTGAATATGGTCCAATAACTCTTCCCTAGTGTTTGAAACTTGCGCATAGACCAAATCTTTCATGTACCTTCATAAATAAAAATCAAGGGGATTGTGATCGGGTGTTCTAGGTGGCCAGGCATCAGCACCACTTCGACCAATCCATCTTGCATATTTGGCCGTAACCCAGGTTTGCACAGCAATTCCAAAACGCGGTGGAGCCCCATCCATTTGGAACCACATGTGTAGACGAATATTCAGTGGGAGATCGTTCAAAAGTCCTTGCAGTTCTTCCATAAGAAACTGAAGGAAACTGTCCGCATTCAACCTTGCAGGAAGCAAAACAAACGTTAGATTAAAGCAGCCCAAACGTTATCAGAAAATTCATGTTGAAAATTACAAGGACATACAGTTTTTGGATATTCTGATTCCCATCTATGCAGGTTTCTCAGATTTGTAATACCACACCTTATAAATGTCGCTTCATCTGTCCACAGGACTGTTCTGTAGAAATAAAAATTAAGATGGGCCTTATTATCCAGTTAGAATAAACTAGACATGAATAGTGATTTTCCTTAAGCAAACCTTGTACCTTACGATAAGGATCCAGATGGAAGCCTTCACGTTTTACAATTCGCCAGCAGTCATTCGCGGTACTTCGACTTGTGTAGAGATTCGACGTACACTGATAGTTGAATCTCTTGCAAGAGCATCTAATACTCGTTAATTCAAGTCTGCTGGCAAGTTCGCTCCCCGATCGAAATAATAATCATGCAGTCCGCATTCTCGAAATTGTCTGTGTACTTCCAGAAATGTTCTGTAATGAGGAATGCGCCTATTTGGAAACCGATGTTCATATTCGATAACCGCTTGACGAGTACTGCTGTTACAGTAGAAAATTCATGTCTGCGTAGGGGAAAGGCGGGCAAGATGGGGTAGGCGGGCAAAACGAGGTGCCGTGATTATTTTTAGTACAGCCAGCTCCATCTATCCGAAAGTTCATACAGCTTAGTTTAAGACCATGCCCGATCGATGGCAAAAAGCGCTGTCACTTCAGAAGCTGCGTGAATATCGGTCAGTCGAGCAGTATTTGTTTTAGAGGTACAGGTATATTTTCGACAATAATTTAATAAAAGGTAAGTGAACCATAATTGTAATTTATATTTAATTGTTATTCTTTATGGAAAAGTATACAGTAAAAGCATACTTAGTAATTTTTTAATCAAATAGGGAAAAAAATATACCTAACCTCAAAATGTGCATTTGGGCAAAACGGGATAGGGAAAAATGGGCTACTACCCCATTTTACCCGCCCAATATAAAACAATAATAATAATTATTATTTTCAGATGGTTTTTAAGTCCAACCGCCATTCTGACCGACACGAATGGTCCACGGACAGTATGCAGAATTCTGTAATAGCAGTATTAAATGGCAAAATGGGGTACTATAGAGCATTTACCAGTTTTAATGTCCCTCAATCTACATTAGAGCGCCACGTTAAAGAAGCTAGGGAAAATCCCGCGTATGTTGTTACTAAATCTTTGGGATGATTTAAGGCAATATTCACTCCTGAATAGGAACAACACCTTGCAAGTTATTTAATGCATATGGAAAAAAGATTGTTTCGATTAACGAATGCAGGCGTTAAATATCTAAAAATAAATAATCCAAAGGGAATGTCTAAAATTATTGCCACTAAAGGACAAAAAGACAAGTCGGAGCCTTGACGTTAGGTGAGAGGGGTGAGACCGTCACTGTTAAAATATGCTTTTCGGCTTCAGGAGCATACATGCCTCCCATGTTTATATTTGGTAGAAAAAAAATGCAACAAGCTTTCATGGATGGAAATGTTCCTGGCAGTTGGGTAGAGCTAAATGATAGTGGGTGGATGGATAAAAATTTATTCTTTATTCGGTTCAAAAAATTTGTTGAATTTGCCAAGCCCCCAAAAGACCGACCAATTCTGCTTCTTTTGGATGGACATTCATCCTACACAAAAAACCTAAAAGTTATTAATTACGCCAGGGAAGATGGAGTTATTTTGATCTGCTACCCTCCCCATTGCACCCATCGGCTACAAGCCCTAGATATAGCTTTAATGAAACCAATAAGTACCTATTACGCTGAAGAAGTACGCAAATGGCTTAGAGCTAATCCTGGTCATGTTAATAATAACTAAATTATTTTGTGTAGCTTACCTCAGAGCAGCTACACCGCTTACTGCCAGGAATGGGTTTTTAAAAACTAAAGTTTGGCCAGTTAATAAGGATGTTTTCACTGATGCAGACTTTTTTCCTTCCGAAACAACAAATATTGAACAAAATGAAAACTTACCACCTAAAAGCAATAATAGTGAAACTATGAATGAAACACAACTATCGGAAATTAATTTAGTTCAAGAAAAAACTCCAAAACCAATTGATATTTCCAAACCAGTTACATCAAAAGATTCAGAGGTAAGCTTTAAGATTGTTAGTCCTGAGGGTATAATTCCAATCCCAAAAATAAAACAAACTGAGAAAAGGGTTTCTCGTAAAAGAGGAAAAACTGCTATTTTATCGTCTTCGTCTTACAAAAACGAGCTAGAGGAAGCTGAGCAAAAAAAGAATAAAAATTCTAAAGGGAAAACTCTTGTGAAGAAAAACCTTGCACCATCTTAGTGAAAAGAAAAAAATTACTAAAGCCTCCACTATTCTGAAAAATAATGACTCAAGTGACAGTGAAGTTAGTGATACGGAGTGCCTCTACTGTGGAGATTTTTACTCTCCGTTAACGAAAGGATGGATAGCATGCTCAATGTGTCACCACTAGGCCCATAACTCATGCGCAGGATTTGAAGACGAAGATGACGAAGCCGTTTTAGTCTGTGAATAATGCAAGTAAGGTTCAATCCCATTTTGCCCGACCGTGCGGGCAAAATAGGGCAATTAGCATTGTTTTGCTAAAATTACTGTAACAAAAAACTTGTGTATTTTTTATTTTATTTTAAGCTCTTATAATTTAGGCATGATATGTAGAAATTATTTTTTCGTTAATTAAAGTTTCTGTGTTAATTAATGCTAAAGTTATCTTTATTTGGAGACAAACTACCCCATTTTGCCTGACTTTCCCCTACTCTTGAGAAGAAAATCGGTAGGGCATTTTGATAAAGATACCGTCACTCACTAAGAAACCAGAAATAATTTGTTCATCATAAAACAATTTTGTTGGTATTTATTGGGATCTCTGGAAAAAAATGTAGTAGATTTTATTTACTTTAGGAATTTATTTTAAGTATTACCCTCTAATAACATTTATGGGCTAGTAACTTTGAAACAAATAAAAATTGACCTACAGGTTTCGCGTTTTTTTTACTTAAAGTAAAGCATACTTTATGCCCCTGAAATTTGAACATAACGATACGGGATACCTTGTATAGGTACCACATCTTAATATATAAGAAGTAATTATTTTTATTATTATTCTCTAAAATTGATGGTATCCTTAGAAGGTTTGGCAATTTCTAATATTAGGATATACTTTTGAATTTTTTTTACATTTTAATGAAACAACGCATTTAAATTAGCCCAAATATTAAAAAATGGTAAACTAAAGTTAACAGATATTTGATTGCCATGAAATTAGATAGGACACCAAAAAAAAATCCAATTAAAAAGAAAGGATAAATCCAAACAATTTCCGTCTCTCAAAAATTCTCATTATTTTTTATATCATATCATAGGCTAACGAGAGAACTTTGTCTGGTTATTGTATGATCATATATTCCGTTAAGGTTGATTCATAAAGTTATTTAATAACATTATCAAGCGAAGCAAAATAATTATCCACTCTTCCAGATAATCAAATTGTTGAATCCATTCATATTCATTTATCTCCCCTAAACTATTCCTGCTATACTATCGGGTATAGAGTTTCATTCAACCCTTTTTATGCCCCTGCCCCAGGCAGTGACATTTAACATCCGGCTAAAAATCGCAAACGTCAAATGGAAAATTAGATATCCCAGGATGTTTAAATGACTGGGCCTGGTCTCCCTCATTTCATCCCCCTACGAATGTTATTTCTGGTATTTAGCATTTTAGCCCTGTCGGAGTGATTAGGGTGGATGGTTTGAACGGCACGCTGTGATGGAAATAATTGTGTGGGTATACTAAGCGAGTTTTTAGACTTAAAACTGATTGATAATTCGGCTTTACTTGGCCTGTGACAAAGGCGATAGTCAATTTTATTGAATATTATCGTATTTATATTGTTATCTTCAAGCCTTATGGCGCCGATCAAGAGCTTTTGGTCAAAACGACTATAATTAAACCTGAATAATGTTACATAAATAAATAGAATATAAGTCTTAAAGTAACAATTAGTACATACTTACTTTTTTTAACTAAATGAAATTCTGGTGCTCAGATAGAACAAGGTGTAAAAGAAATCAAAGTAGAAATGCGTATTAGTAAACGCTATTCCAAATAATATCTACCGTTCTTATAAAATATAGCACTGTGACTGTAAGTATTGAATTAAGTGAATCTTTGATAAAAGTTAAATATTTAAATTTTTTTGTAGGATGGTCTTGTCATACTATATATACAATATGTGACAAATAGGGTGTTATTTCCTCATATGTTTATATTTCTAAAACAATAATTTATCTGTTTGAAGCTATCATAGTAGAGTACTTATTATGGTATGATAATAGGTTTATCGGGATACTCCATATGATGGGAAACAGAAGAGGAAACAGAATATTATAGGTGGTTTCTACTTTTTGGCTTTTTTAGAGCATTAAAATAAGAAAACCAGAGGAAAGGGAAAATAAAACATAAGGGATCACGATAAAGAGTGAATAATTACTTTCTTTTAAGCCAGCCTGCAAAAATCTAAAGAATACGGATTGGTCCTACTTTCAAAAGGTCCTATCGAATAATTAAACAGGGCCTATGCCTGTTTCATCAGAAATCTAGTGCGCTTAAAAAGACGCAAAATTTGGCCAGTGATGGTTTCTTTAAACGGACATGCACATTTAAGGCGCCATCTCCATACCATCGGCATTGTGGACAACCCGGCATATCGGTGGTGTTTAAAAAAGAAAAAATCTAAATAACAAGTTAGTCTAACAAGTCTCTGATCCGATTGATGCTTTAAGAATAAAAACGGTACATTTTTATTATTGAATATTCATGAGGTACAAAATTCCAAATGAATATATTTGAATCGTTCATTTCAAAAATGACTTTTTCACTACCAAACATTTCTTCGACCATAGACGCACCAACTGTGTTAAAACGACACAAGTCTGACGCTTCCGTATATATAATTCACAAGTAGATTTTCTACGTTCGCTGCAAAAACATCCTAAGTCGTCGACTTGGGTCGTTTTAACACCGAACAGAAATGAAACAAAAACTGGTGGGGAGACATTTTGTTCATCATAGAATGCCGTGTTTGGGATTGGCTACAGTTTATACAGTTTATTTTACAAGCTCAATCATGCGTGGCTAGTCGATTATTGTAGTGTCTGTTGAGCTAGAAACGTTAAAATGTCGGGCTCTAGTAAAGGTGTTAATCCTGACCCACTTAAAAAAAGGAAACCACATCCTGAATTGTATAAAAGAAATATTATAAAACATGCAAAGGTCAAAGAGGACCAACACGTAAACTGGAAAGGTAGTTCTGTCTCCGCACGTAGTACAGGTCCCGATTGCAAGTAAGTTGATTTTTTAAATACTTTTGCTGAGGATAAGTTTTACAATATTTTTTTATTTTCAGCTGTAAGATGCACTGTTTTCGCACGTTACTTCAAGCCGACTTCAGTAACTGCATAACAAAACTAAACGGTTTTAATACAAAGGATAAACAGGATATTTACCTGCAACAGTTAGTAGAAAAAAATGTGTAAAATCACACAGACCTCGTAAAGGTGACTTAAGCATTCCCCGTGAGTACTCGTTTAAATATTTTATTGACTTGTCCTCGAAAAAACAAGTTGCTTGCAAGCAAGCTTTTTGTTCAATCTATGTCATTACGATTGCCCGTGGAAAGCGTTTACTTAAACTAAAATCCCAGTCAGTAACACCATACGATAGACGTGATAAGCACCCCAAGAAGAACACCATACCTCCAAATATCCTACAAAAAATTCATGATCATATTATGTCTTTCCCAAGGAAACAGACCCACTACTCTGGGCGTCATATGGAATATCTAGACGCACGGTTGGACGTCAAGTCTATGTATTTACTTTTTAAATCGAAATACTCCGACCTGGGTATAAAGTACAAGTTTTATATTAAGTATTTTAAGGAAAACTTCTCACTTCGTTTTGGCAGGCCCCAGGTCGACACGTGTATAACATGCGAAGAACTTATGGTGAAAATTAAAAGTTCCAACTTGGGAGATCATGCAAAAAGGGTAGCTGAAGCCGAGCTAGCAGTCCACAAACAACGAAGTAAGAAGTTCCATAATAAAATATCTGAGGTCCAAGAGCTTTGTTAATCCCGGGATGACGTCGCAGCAATCACATTCGATTTCATGCAAAACTTGCCCCTCCCGAATATTCCCATTCAAGAAATATTTTACCAACAACAGCTTTGGCTGAATTGCTTCGGAATAAAAGATCTCAAAAGCGGCAAGTCGGTATTTTATGTGTATCATGAAGGTATAGCCAACAAAGGGGCAAATGAGATCTGCTCTATTTTACTACACTACTTCGATAATTTTCTGTATGAGAATGTTAACCCTTTCCAGCCCAATGATGCCATATGGCATATTTAACTTTTGCGCATTACGTACAGAAATCTGTAATGAAGATTCAGTTCATCTGTTGTCTGGTTATTTTCCTTTATGTATAGATGGCGTAAGTGCTGCTACTCTTGCAAAATAACCAATAAATCAATACGAGACGATTATTATGATTTGTTCGGTCATGCCGGTAATTTTTGCACAGTTTCTGTGAAGTTTGTGTGTATTGTCCGAGGTAAGTTTGAATGATTCTATGACAAAAAAAATATAAATAGTTAGTGTATTTATACCAGTATTTGTCACAAATAAATTAATGATTCAATTACTTTTTTGTAAGTCTTAGTGATTTTTTTTTCTCATGATTCCATTTGGCGTCAGTGGGCTTCAAGGGTAATTATGTATTTTTATAGATGTCTAGAACTGGTTTGACAGAGGAAGATGAAAAGAGGGTACTGCTGTTACTGGAAGGTGATGAATCAGACGCGGACTTAATAAGTGACAACGGTGACCTTGATGACAATGAAATTGATGAAGTTTGCAGGTTGCAACGAATTCCCGACCCAGATAAAGAACAGCCAACCCCACAGACGTCAGAAAATGATAGTCATTTTGAATTAGAAGACCCCGAACGAGACCCTGATGAGCATACACATGAAGAACTATTCGATGAAGAAGATGACATACAATTGGCTGTACTATTCTCTGTCCAAGCAAAGAACAGTGGTGTAAAAAAAAGTCTTAGCCCATATGGAAAAAGAAGAATATAAGTGAAAGTAATAACCAATGCGATGTAAATCATATTATTTTTTAGGAGGAAATCATGTCCCCTTTGAGCTATTTCAAATTATTTATAAATGACGATATGATAAAAAATATCGTAGAACAAACCAATATGTATTCGTTGCAAAAAAACGGTGTATCTTTGAAAACTACTTCTGCCGAAATTTTAATGTTTTTTGGAATGCAAATTCTCACTGGTATAGTAAAAATGCCAAGCTACAGAATGTATTGAGCCAGGAAAACTAAAGAGCCGCCAATAGGAGATGTAATATCTAGAAATCGCTTTGATAAATTGAGAGATAATATACACTTCAATGATAATACCAAAATTAAGACTAAGAAGGCTACAATAAACTTTTCATAGTCCGTCCTTTTCTTGACGATGTGCGAAGTAATTTTTCCAAGATAGAACCTGAAGAATTCAATTCTGTGGATGAGATCATGATTCCGTTCAAAGGTCGTAATTCGCTGAAACAATACGTAAAAAACAAACCTCACAAATGCGGAATAAAAATGTTCGCCAGAGCAGGCAGCAGTGGATTTGTATATGATTTTGAGGTTTATGTAGGAAAGGGTACTATAAAAAATGAAAGTACTCTGGGCATCAGTGGGGATATTGTAGTGTGGCTGTGTAAGGAGCTGCCTAGAAATGAAAATTTTAAGGTTTTTATGGACAACTGGTTTACTTCATATGACCTTCTATGCACCTAAAGGAATTGGGATTTTTAGCCATAGGAACTGTGAGAGTTGCACGTATGCCTGGCTGTGAGTTTATATCAGACAAAGAATTAAAACTAAGAGGCCGAGGTTCATTTGACTACAAAATGGATACCAATCAAAATATAATAGTCGCCAAATGGTATGATAATAAACCTGTGGATGTTGCCTCAAATTACAAGGGAATCGAACCTCTGGAATGAGTGAAAAGATGGTCTGTTGCTGACAAGAAATATGTTGAAGTTGAACGGCCAGCGATAATCAAGGAATACAATAAAAATATGGGGGGTGTAGACCTAAATGACATGCTTGTGGCATTATATCGAATTAGATTCGGTGTTAGGAGATATTATTTACGAATAATATTTCAATTGGTTGATATGAGTATTGTGAATGCTTGGTTGCTGTATAGAAGACACTGTGATCAAAAGAATATATTAGCCTTTAAGAGGTTACTGGTATTTAGATCCGAAATTGCACACGCCCTGATATATCAAGACCCTATAATCAGAGATAGAGGGACACCTGCATCATGTACATCTGCAAACTCTCCGGTACTTTTTGAAAATCAAACTCCTGAGCCTCCTAAAAAAAGAAAGGTTAATTTTAATCCAATTGATGACCTACGGTTTAATAACATCAATCACTAACAGGCCCACACATATTGAACCCAAAAAGAGATGTCGAAACTGTATCAAGGCTTATAGTAGAGTTCAATGTAGTAAATGTCAAGTTGCTTTATGTCTGAACAAAGACAAAAATTGTTCTATAGACTTTCATACAATGTAGGGTGTGCTATTTGGTTTTTTTTTCTTGCTTTGACTAAAGAATTTAGCCTGTTACTTTTAAGAATTTTCCAAGTTTCTTTTCTGAGATAACAATAAATTGCAAAAAAATGATTGTTACTTAATTTCTACCCACTGACTCCATATGGAATCATAATTTTTTTTTTCTTACCAAATATTAGAAAAAATTAATTTTCACTATATTTTATCCAGATACAGTCCCTGTTACATAGTTAAACTAAAAAATTTTTTTTTTCGAAAAAATAATAATTTGGACTGAAAAGAGTTAAGGAATTGTTTTTATTTTCGGATAATTGTCCAAGGCAAAATAAAAATCACACTGTTATAAGGTTTTTTTCTGCCCTATCTGACACGGGACTCTTTAATAACATTCAGCACTATTTTCCCATCCGAGGTCACTCTCTTTTACCTAATGACCAGGACTTTGGAGTTATTAAAAGGAAAATTAAAAAACACGATCGTATTTACGTTCCGGGTGAATATTATAGTATTATTGCTAACGCCAGTAATGATTTTAGATTATTTATGCTTCAATCCAACCAGATTTATGATTTTGTTCAATGGTGGCCAGAATACTATAAGAAGACATGTATTTCTATTGAGTCTGTTGGAAAAGGAATACCTAAGGCTCTCAAACAAGCATTTGCACCATCCACGTTTATGTATTATGAATACAAGAAGAACCGAAAGGAAGTTATATTAACTAGTAACTATATTGATGGATTAAAAACTCATTCTTTTCCTTTGTTGAGAAATAAAGCTCAACCTATTAGTTTTCCACCTCTCGGAAAAGCCTACACAAGAAACTGTGTGCCAATAAACCTAAAAAAAAATTGAAAACATCCGACAAGTGCAGAACAGTATTTTAGAGGAACATAAGGGCTTTTACGAAAACATCCTGCGTTGGCCAACCAATGAAGATAATATAGAAGAGGCTGAAAATGACCTTGAATTTGACTATGTGCTCTAATTTTTTTTTAAATTTAGTTTACTTATTTTTATAATGCGAAACTACAGTGTTTTTTTTATATTCTTACTTAAATTTTGCAATAAAATATATTTTTCTTCTAATATTTGTTTTTGTTCGTTACAATAATGACCTTAGTCATTTTTTGTATCGTTTAAAAAAAACGGTTGATTTTTTTTTCTGGGTGGTAAGTGTTTTTCAAATAGCTGAGTATACTAGGTATTTCCCCAATGCGTTTGCATTAAAAATTAATTGATTCTGTGTAGTATTAGTTTTTTGCTTCTCCTGTAAAATCTAGTTTTCTGACTTAAGTCGTTTTTGAAATGACCGATTCATTTGTTTTTCATACGATTTGATTAGGATAAAATCTCAACTTTCATTTGTATTGACCTATAACTATATCATAAAAATTAGTTAATTTTAAAATAATACACAAAAACCACTAAGAAAGATAGATATTGCTTGCGAATATGTTAATGCTAATATAATTTATAAATTTACGATAAAAAATTGTACAGAAATGTTTTTGGTTTTTTCAGGATATACCGCCTTTGAGAATGAAAAAAATACTTAAAGTAACTACAATACTTCTTATTAAATTGAAGACGTAATTAATAACAACGTACAGGATAAGAAAGAACTTACCCCAATTCAGCAGTTTTACGATGGAACCTCCATTTTTGCTGGGTCTACAGTAATACTTGTTATAACTTGTTAGTAGACTTTTCTGTAATCTTTATACATTATGATTTTTTTTTATTTTTCTTAAACAAAAGTTGTAGCTATTTTTAACAAAATCTTTGCAGCAATAGATTTTTTAAATTATTAATTATATTCTTAGCGGAACGTATAATATTCCTTAACAGATATAAACTTAAAGATCTGGCCAAAATTTTCCATGCTTCATGTGAAGTTCCACTAGATCAGTTGTGCATTTAGCTAGAAAGAAATATTTTATTTTATTAATATAGCAGTAGCAAAAAAAAGGAAATTTAAAAAATAATAGAAAGCAAACTTTATCCCTTACACCATTTACCCAATTATCGACGTACAATACACATGCATTAAAAATAGGTATCAGATGTGCAACATGCTTTTTTCCCCAATATCAGTCAGCGGAGCTCGGAGGCCCAAAAGGCTTTTCAGTTTCACAATGGACAATCCTCCAAAGGACGATTCATCAAATCCACGCGACATCGCACGCAGCAGGGGTGGAGGTGTCAAAAAACAGGGTGAGATCACATAATTGCGTACGACAACGGAGAATGGTAATCGAAAATCGAATCTTTCACATTGGGAATGAAAGGAACGTATTCCGTTCGCATGTATTATTGATTAAATTAAGATCGGTGCACGTGACCGTGGCGAGAAAATTAAGGGAAAGTGACAGCTAATGGGATTTCACTTGATCGAAGGTTTACTATACCCAGTTTGCCGGTTGACGTGGGGAGTGACGAAGTTATTGCTGCCGAAATCCAATAACGTTTGAATTATTGGCAGTTTTATTATTTGGAGTATTAACTCAGTATTATTAAATAAGTTTTATGTGGCTCTACGCTCTATACAAGGAATAAATTAGCTGTCAAGTCTTTATATATTTATAATAGGATTTTAGTAAAAAAATAACTGGCCTATATTTACGTAATTTTTTTAATTTACTCCTCTTCACAATATTTTACACAATATAGAAAGCTCGTCATGCTGGTTTTATATTAAACAGCTATTTATAGGTATTGAATATATTGTAATTAATGTAAAGGCAGTTCTAAAGCAACTAGAAAAAATTAGACACCTTGTTAATGTAGTAAAATATTGGAGCAATAATTTTTGTGTTTCTATTATCTAGCACCAAATGGCTACAACTCAAAATAGTTATTTATTTAGCAAGTGTGTAAAATTATTCTTTTTTTCTGAATAGGAAATTTGTCAATTCCCATTAATGAAAAAAAGGGGATTTTACACACGTATTAAAACATTAAACATTTTAAAATTGTTTTCATTATATTTAAGATCTAGTGCGTAAAAAGTGAAACTTTACAAACCCTGGGAAGTGCGTAAAGTGAATACTTTAGGCACGGTAGTAGAATAAAGTCTTATTTCTTAATTATTTAAACCTAGATAGCGGTTTCTATATAAGCATCTTAAAGAAATAACTTATCAGCATCGTTTTTAATTTATGCAGTAAAAGTTATTAAATTTTAGGATTGCAGTAGAAGTTTCACAGAAGTAAACACTTAACATCTATTGACTGTATATCAAACCTTAACAAAATGATAAATAAGATTCATGCTAATTTTTACATACGTCTACTCTTATTTGGCCGATCCCTTAGTTCTATAAAACGTAATTTGCACTGACTTTTCCCTTTTTTCAGTGGTATTTTTTGCAAAGAATCTTGTAGTTTTGTGCAAGGTCTAGGGAATATTCTATTATATTATCTGATTGTTAATTCTCTTAAACATTATTCTACGGTTATATTAGCAGTACTGCAACAGATGATAAAACCAGAAACTTTAAAAAAAGTTAACAAGTCCTTTAGATTTTCTCTTTGGACTATTTAGTTCAACAAGGTATTAAGCTTGTACTCATTGCGTAATAATAATTCAGGTAATTTTAAAGTGATATATATATCGAAAGAGGTGAACTAACCTTATTAAACCACGTTCTTTCTTATTTAAGAAAACGAGGGATGAACTAAGTGGAGAGGAAACACATTTGTGGTAGGGTATACTGATAATATAATTATTACCTACTGTTGAAAAATCAGTCAAACCCAACTAGAATTATTCTTAACAAAAAAGAAAACTAATTTAAATCTGCTGTAACTACTATTGTCCAAAAATAACAAAAGGATATGTACCTATATTATAGGACCCACATTTTTATATGGCAAATATTAGAATAAAATACTCTTCAAGCTAAACTTTCTAGCCTCTTAGTCTTAAAAGCACACTAACTATGGTGAGGAAGTTCGAGTTGATAAAAATGATGAGTTCAGGAGTTTTAAATATTAGAACTAAAGTTAGAATAAGAAAACTATTTAGATATAACCATTGCAGTACCATTTTCTAAGCCAAAAAATCCAATTGACAAAAGGGCACAATGGCAAATGAGGAAAAGATGAATATGCTGGCCAAGAGTTCAATAGAATACGTACAAATGTTATCGGTAGACATAGACATTGGAGGAAAACAAATAAGTACAGATGCAGTATACACTATTTTTTTAATTTAACGCGAAATACGCTTTCCAACTATAAAAGAAAATCATAAAAATCCCAACAAATACTCAATATTTGCACACTTAACGATCATTTCAAATTTAAGTCGTGAAAGGTTTAATATGCAGAATATGCTCACAAGATCACGAGTCGACTGAACACATATTTTGTGCATGCGCAGAAGACTTGAAAAATCAATTACTAAATATGACGAACATTAAAGAAAATAAAAATTTCAATAAGATTCACTAGGATGTTAGTAAAAGCTTGATTTGGGGGTAGAAGGGGTTCTTATAAGTGCAGAATATCCTAATTCTAAAGTTCCTTCGAACATTAGGGATAATTTTGTATGTAGAAAATTTCAGTTAGAGGATCTCACACACGAGAGTTTTATAAATCACTTAGATTTTTATTAAATTTCTTTGTGAATAAAACAATGAATTAGATTTTTCGTATTTATATTATTTTGACTTTTTCTACAAAACAAAATTACTTTAAAATTTAAACAACAACTTGTGTAAAATAGGTTCTTACATAAATTACTTTAATCCAGATATAAAGGCTTATACCAGATATGCATGTTATTACTTCGTCTGACATAATACTATTAGGTATCAGAGCATATATTTTTGCATAGGATCTTAAGCTAAATACAAAAATCATCATAATTCTTTCGACGTTTGCATAGACTGAACAATTATGTTTTGATTTATTTATATTGTAAACAATTTTTTCTTCTTTTTAAAGTGAAGATGTAATAAATAGTTTTTGACCATTACACCAAAAGAAATTATTGAAGGATGCTTATTCAATTTAAATAAAAACGATACTCAAAATCGATGCAGTTTATCTGCAGCCAGTTTTCCCAGGCTACTATATATGTAACTACAGGGGTCTGGATACTATAAATACAGAGTTTTATTTGTCATCTTTTATATACAATACTGTTTATACACATGTATGTAATAAATATATAAAGAACATCAAAATTGTGATAGTACTTAAATAGTACTGTGATAGTAATAAAACATTTCGTGTGCTTTTCGGTTGCTACTCGCCTGTCTTCTACGACGTTGCTCTTTAATACGAAGTTAGTAGGCACGTAACTGTATTACGTGCAATAACATTTCACAAAATATAACGTGTTTAGGTATTTCTAAAATATTTTTCGAATGCCGGATATATATACAACCTCCATGAAATGGTAATCTCAAAATGTTTATTTTGCTGTAGATCGCATAACGAAAATTAAAGAGTTAATTTAATAAAAATAAAATATAAACTTTGATAAAAGTAGAAACATTTTATTACTAGATAAAAATAAAATGAAAACTCTTAAAAATAAACTTAACAAAAACTACAATACTGGATATACAGAGTAACAATTTAAAAACTTGAAATGGCCACATATCACAATGACCCTTTCACTCCTATATTAGGAGTGAAAAGCTGAATAGAGAAATGTTGAAAACAGTTTCTGCAAAACAAAGGGGGAATAAAAACAAGCAAAATATGTCACCCTTATTTGTAACTCCTTAGACAGGGTGAGATACACCCCTAACATATAAGCCCGGAATAGCCAAATTTGAAGAATTTGGTTCTGTCACGAACAAAAAGAGAAATCAACTGAAATTACTCGACGAAACAGCGACATTGAAATTCTTTGTCAGTTTGTAATGAATTGACCTCGTCAAGCAGCTGTAGCAGCTAGAATAACTCTTAAATCAATAAGAAAGATACTTAGATTTCAAGAACTGCAAGAACTTGGTGACGATGACTCGAACAGAAAAATCCAGTTTTGTGAAACAATGACAGATAGAATTACGGTAGAACCTCGACTAGTTAAAAATATTTGCTTCAGTGATGAGTGTACCTATTAACGGGCATGTTATTAGGAAAAACTGTCGTTACTGGAATGATGAGAACCTACACGTATTTAAAGAAGGACAGATGGGATAACTTTCTATACAAGTTAAGGAGATACCTGGCTATCCTAATAAACTAATTTTTTTTGTTATTACGGACCCACTAGACAGGAAAGACGAAATCTATGATTCCAATTTCTGGCCACTGTTTGTTGGGGTAAAGAGGTTTAATTTCTCAAAACATAAGTCATTTCTGGAATTTAGCGCGGGTGATTTTTTAGCTTAAAACTTAAAGAACAGGTTTCTCCCAGTATTAATCAACAAAACTATACCCAAGTTTTTTCAGTAATGCCCCTAAATATTCAATGTATTAGAAATATATTTGTAGAAATTGAGGCTTTAAGCCTTATACAGGGTGTTCATTTGAAAACTTCCCACCACGGATTTATCGAAAACCCCTGTTTAAAAAAAAAACGCCGAAATACGTCAAAAGGTTTGTCAAGGGGGACAACTTTTTAACATAAAATTACTTCACCCTCTTTCACCCATTGCCCCCCAGGGTCATCCCCTTAAAAATTTTAAATGGCAAGGGGTATCGAGTAATAGCTTGTTTAAAAGGTCTTTCGAAGTCTTTTATTTTGACGTTTGATTTTTTTAAATCGGTCGATTCGTTTTCGAGAAAATTAAAAAATCTTGGTTTATCTTAATTTGTTCAGATAGAAAACAAAAATATGAAAATATCAGTTTTTATTTCAATAAGTGTTCAAAATATTGGCCGTTAGGGTTTGCCAAATCTACAATTCGTTTATAATTTAAAACGGAAACTACCAACATAAACAGCAATTCCGAAGATAAGACGTGGAAAGAAAAACCTATGGCATTTCTCAAAGGATCTGCTGCCCAACTCATGATGACTCATGCATTGACAACAGTTTTGCGAATATATCTTTTTCAGAGGCATTTGCCTATGATTACAATATTTCGGATCATCTGGCATTACTATTCAAATATTATTCTGCTGTACTAAAAGAAAAACCAATTGTTGATAACATACAACCTTATACTACAAGGGGCATGTTTGAATTCTTTAACCTTGTAAATTGTATAAACTGGGATTTCATATACTCTAATAAAATTTCAACTGAGGAAAAAGTACGTTTATTTGTTGCTTTTCCACAGAATAACATTAATAAGGCTTTTTCAATTATTAAATGTACATATAAAAAAACCGGTTAAAACCTTAATTTGGTTTAATAATAATTTAAAGGAACAAAGAGAGCTTTTAAATTTTGTGTCTGAGTTGGCTAAGCAAAGAGACTGCAATTTTATTACTGGCCTAAAAAAAGAACTAAGGCATACTTATCATAACTTAAAGAAAGCTAAATCTGAAGCATATGGCAATTATCTAAAAACTAAAAGGTACAGCCCAAAATCCATCTGGGATGTAGTTCGTAGCAATTCCAATATTTTAAAAGCTAAACAGAACTCAGTAAATGAATTTTCATCTGATGATTTCAATTACTTTTTCTTTAATATACCCTCTAAAATCATAAATACACTTTCCAGATAATAGATTCACATTTACCGAAATATTTATCATTGAGCTGCGTGACCGAATCAGATCATTAAAAAACAAAAACAGTCGTGATTTTTATGGAATGAATACTAAGTTGAATAAACATATTGTGAATCTCATTATATATCCATTAGCAAAGCTTTTTAATTTGTGTATAAGTGACTTTATTTTTCCCACTGTCCTTAAAATCTCTAGCGTTAAACCTATTTATAAAAAAGGCCCTCGCAATGACCTGACAAACTATAGACCTATATCAATAGTCCCTCTTTTCTCAAAACTCTTTGAAAAAGCCCTAAAATCTAGAAATACTCTTTTCTTAGAATCCAGTGGTTTTTTTAAGTAATAAACAGTTTGGTTTTAGAAGTGCTAAATCAACAACAAGGGCAATTAACCACTCAATATAAAAATAATAAATGATGGTCTTAAAAAAGGAAAATGCACTGGAGCCACATTTTGCGATTTGAGCAAGGTTTTCGATTGTGTCTCCTTTAAAACTCTTGCAATGAAATTAAGATATTATAATTTTTCGCACTGTAGCATAAAATTAATAGAATCCTATCTCTGTGGTTGATGTCATGTGGTTAATTTGAATGGCTCACAATCTGATTTTGTAGAATTAAAATTTGGGGTTCCTCAAGGATCAGTGCTGGCACCTCTGCTTTTTTTGATATACATTAATAATCTCGAGCACAGTGATCCTAGTGCTGATCTTATTCTCTTGGCCGCTGACACAACCTTGGATATGCACTTGGTGACTTACACATGAGTCTACAGGAGACACAATCGAAGGTTTCGGATTGGTTTTATTCTAACGAATTAAATATAAATGCAGATAAAAACCAACAACTGTACATATCCACTCGCAATTATCATTTGGCTAATCTTGGCAATGCACCGGTTACCTTTCTTGGGATCAAAATTAATTTCAAACTTCTATGGGATGCACATGTTGATTACATATGCCCTGGAATCGCATCTGGCGTTTTTGCACTTCGGAGCTTGATGCAGAAAGTATCTCTTACAGTTGCATTGTCTGCTTACTTTGCGTGTATCCATTCAAGAATCTCCTATGGGATTCTAATTTAGGAGCATGCAACCAACGTCAGCCGTATTTTCTCCCTTCAGAGAAAGGGCATTAGGATCCTCGAAAACCTGGACCATAGAGCGGAGTGTAGAATGCATTTCTCAAGACTCAATATTTTAACTGTGCCTTGTTTATATATCTACTATTGTCAGGGTTGGCCCTGACAAGCGATAGACAATAGTTCTATCAATAAATATGAAACTTTTAAAGATGTCCATTCACATTTTGCTAGAAACAACACTAATATTCATACAGAGTTTCATAGAATTTACATCAAATTAGAATATTGCCTCTCAATAAAGTAGTGTTAAAAAAATATCTTGTGGCTAAGAGTTTTTACAGTATCCATGAATATATCAATAGTAACTTTACTGATGTTACAAACTATGCACATTAGATTTAAGCTTGTGTAAGTGTGCTTTTGCCTTTGGCCAATATGTAATTCATTGACTTGTGTAAGCTTTTGTGTTAGCACCAATAAAGTTCTTTGTCTTTGTCTTTGTCTATTATCCGCCCTATATTTATACCAGGAAATTTAAATAGCGACGTGTATGAAATGCTACAGAGGTCTATCAATGCGGGAATTTGAAAAATGGAGGGCCATGCACGGAAATTTATCTTTAATAAGTTATTTAATAAATAATTTAATTAAATAATAATAAAAATTTTAAAATAGTCTTTTCATTTATTAATTTTCTTAATAAAGAGAGAAGAATTTTCTAAAACGTGGCTTTCCATTGTATCATTGGAAAGCATTTTTCAAGAGTTTCTCTTTCTGTTCAAGGGGATTGCAGATAAGGGTGAGATAATATGCTTGTTTTTGTTCCTCCTTTATTTTGCACGAACTATTTTCAGCATTTCTTTTTTCTGTTTTTTATTCCTAATATATGGCAATTTCAAGTTTAAATTGTCACCCTGTATAGTAATTTATATTACGTTTTTGAGTCTGTGTACTGCATTGTGCTACTATTTACTACATCTCCAAATCAACTGAATTGTTATAATGAGCAGAAAGATGATAAAAACTTCTACCATTTTGTATATATCCTTAAAACAAAGCCAAATAAAATCTAATTTACAAAAAAAATGTTCGTCATTACATCTCTGCTTTGTAGTTTCGGTTCATTTTTCTATATTACACTAGACTTGAAATTTATTAGCAGCGATGTATTCCTTAGGGAAATCAAGCAAGTCTTATATGAAACTCGGTCGGATAATTTCCGCAGTATTTTCCTAAATTTTATGTTAAAAGCTCGGCCAAGTTGAAGAAAATATAATATACGTTGGCATATTTATTTAGTCGCGTGAAGAATAAAAACGGAAGGTAGCGCTATAAAAAGGAGGAGTGTATGTTTTTTCTTGAGCAAACCTCTATATTATTCCTCTTATAATTTATTACAATTCTTTGCAGTAGTAATGATCTATGCGTTTTAATATTTAAGTTTAATGGAAATTTAAAAAAAAATGTTTTTGTGACACGTAATATTATCTTCAAAGAAAACTGTTATTTAAAAAGGTAGAATGAACTTCAAGAGAGTTCTATTAAAGTTTTCCTTATATATAAGAGTACTAGTGCTAAAAAGTATATAGAGAAGTTATAAATTTGTTAAATATTGATTTATTATTGTTATGTCTAATACCAAATTGGAACTTAAAGTAGCTAAAAAATATTTAAAAAATCATCTTTATTCCGAAAAAAGTTCATCATTTATAGGTTCCTAACTCAGAAATCTTCTATATTATAGAGCTATGAAGCAAAATTATAATACAATCCTTAAAGAGTTTTATTGCATAAACCTTTTTTAATTTTTTGAGTATTCGAAAGCAGCGTACATTTGTTATATTATTTCTAAGTTTAAGATTATAGAGTTGGTTAAGATTCCAGATGCCTAATCTTCAATAAGGCTTACATAGAAATATATATTATGCAACCTCTATAACTTATATTAACAGTGAACGAAAAAGAAGAAAAGGGAAAAAATTAAAAGCTAATCTTTAAAAGAGCTTGTTAATAAGTTATCCTGTAACCAACTAAATAATAACTATTATAAGACCCTTTTCAAATAGCACCCATACTATTACACATACATACTACACTTATTCTTAGATATACCATAGCTAAGTTTTCTCTTACATTATAATCGTGAGAAGTGGTGGAGAGAAATCTGTAAACACTACTAAAGCATAATTTTAATGGCTATTTCGGTTCTCTTAAGTCTAGAACACTTTTCTTTTAAAGGTAGTAAATTAAACTCTTTTTTTATTCCTAAACCAAATTCCTCCTTAACATTGCCAACCTTGCTTTTACCAACTTTAGTGTTAAAATTCCCCTTGATTATATTGAGGCCATGTTTCTTTAGGTTTTTGGTTAATTCAATCAAATATTAAGAATAACTACTCTATAGTTTGCTCATCGCTGTCGGCGCATATATTTGTATAAAATTTGTATTTATTAGGCTGATGCATCTTTAAATCATAATTATTGTCTCATTGAGTAAACGTGCTGTTGAACCTCTTTCTTGATCATATTGCCCACACCTCTATGTGAATTCTGCGTAACTCCAGTGAAACGTTTCTTATGTTTCACTGGAGTTACTTATAGAGCTCTGATATTTCATATTTCTATCCGGTTCAAAGTAGTATTTTCATTTCTATTCCTATTCCTGTTCCACCCGGGAATTGTTCACATTCCTATTCTATTAAATAGATGACGGAGATGCAGAGTCCTGCCTTACTAATTACTGTGGATGTTCTTGAGAATTTATAGTGTAATAGTTTCTTCTTGGTTTTCACACCGCAGTGCGCCGAAATAAAACTTATATGATTGTCGTCTGCGCCAAGCCTTTAGGGAGGATTTCATCCATTTTCATGGACCTTCTGCCTCATCTGCCGTTGGACATCCTAATCTCTTTCGTCTTTCGTATTGTTGTCCACTCCCGCATTGGAGGTCATACCACAAAACAAAAATGTAAAGAAATGCGTGTTGCCTAATGAACAGACAGAAATTCTGTGGACAGCTCTATAAATGTTATTGACAAGGACGGAGGCGATCATCTTGGGTGGCGTGTGGCGGGAAATTTAAGCCTGATCTATAACGCGCGATAATAAAATTTAAAGAAATATAGAAGTTGATGCGTTAACTGAACAGTGATGATTTTAATTTAGTTCTCAAAAAATTGCTTAGTTAGGACATTTAAGTCTAAATTTTGAAAATATTGAGACATAAATACTTACCTATAATTATAATATTATGATAGATACAGATCGTGTTTTCGTTCGCTACTTATAGGAAACCGCATACAGGCGAAATTTTGCAACGTCGCGCGTGTACGAGTGCCTACTACAGAGCACCGCCCCGGCCGGCCCGAGGACGGGATTAGTAAACATCTGATTTTCGTGGGAGCTGTGTCGTTTGACCACAAAATGTCCCAAAATATTACGCGAAAATCCAGGCATTTTTAAAATATTTATTCTAATGCGGGTTTTACAGACATGACAATGTGTAAAACCTTAGAACCATAGAATTGTAATCTTAAAATATTTAATATGCTGTGTTTTGCATAATGAAAATTAAAGCGTTATTCTAATAAAAAATAAAATATCAACTTTGATAAAAATAGAATAAAAAATCAGAAATAAAACTCTAATAAACAAACTTAACAACATATCATTTTTGAAATAAAAGGCTCAAATAGACCGCCTTCTTTTGCTAAACAAAAACTTAACCTATCGTGAAAGCTATTTCGCACCTCCAAAAGAGTTTCAGGTAAAATGGAATTGACATCTTCGACAATTTTATTTCGCAACTCCTCTAAATTTGTTGGCCTACTAAATTCATGCTTCTAAATGGTCTGCTTAAGGTAACACCATAGATAAAAGTCATTTGGAGACAAATCTGGAGATCTAGGAGGCCATTTAATATCGCCAGTCCCACTAATAAGGCGGTTAGGAAAAGTATTTGTTAAAAATTCTTTTACCCTAGCCGCATTATGAGCAGGACAGCCATCTTGCTGAAAATATACCGATCCCTGGTCTACATCAGGTAGGATTTGAATGGCAGGAAGAACTTGATTTTGCAGCATCTCAAGGTACTTTTGGGCGTTTAAAGTGCCATCAATAAAAAATGGCCCTATAACATTGTCGCCCAAAATACCTGCCCAAACATTCAATTTCTCAGGATACTGGGTACGAAACTGAAAACTTCTGTGCTCGTTTTCCTGAGACCAATAACGAACAATGGAAGGATTGTGTTTGCTATGTAATGGAAAAGAAGGTTTATCAGGAAACAAAATATTTTTTTTAAAATATTCGTTTTCATTTGCCTTTTCCATCATGGTTTCACAAAATTCCATTCTTCGCCACTGGTCTTCAGGAAATATTTCCTGAGTTTTTGAATACTTAAAACATTTGTACCCATATTTTTTCCAGATACGAGCAACAGTTTTATTGCTCATTCCCAGTTCCTCTCCAACACTTCTAGTGAACCGTGTCGAATCAAGTTCTAGGGTACTGCAAACCATTTCTTTCCGCCGTTCTATATCCTGGACCACTTCAGCAGGTGGTTCTTGACGTTTTGTGTGGCATTTTTTACAATCTTGAAGACAAAAAGATGTCTCAAAATTTGTAACCACATTTAAAACCGTTTTTGCACAAGGAATCGGTCTATTCTCAAATGTCACTGAAAACAAATCTCTACATTGTACTGCCGAATTGCCTCCATAAAACCATTTAATTAGTTGAACTCTTTCGGAAGGGGTATAAACAGCCATAGTGAAAAAAACACGAACGCTCAAAAATTATTAATGCAACGTGCAGTAACACATCAAAGTGAGGTCTGCTGACTCCCGGTTCAAAAAATAAAAACGAAAAATTCCGCCGCCTGCAAGCCGCAACCAAGCGGTGTTGCCATTATTTTGGGTAATACGTAGCTCACAATAACACGATCTGTATATCGCGGGTTAAGTACCATTCTGCCAAGCAAAATAAAAAACAAAAGTCCTCTCTACTTCATAATGTTCATTTTCAATTAATCCCGATGCTCTTGGGTATAAGTACACAATTTAATCTATGCTGGTCTCTTTGAGAAAAAATGGAGTATCTTCAAGTTTGAAAATAACTCTTCTAAAAAAAATTCTTAAAGTTCTAAACTTGTCTATAGGCAAGGCATTGAGTTAAATATTTAAATCACTAGAGATGCACTAACTGCTATAATTTATTTTTCCTTGACGTATATTTTCGGTGTTTATAAACCACCAGCCTAAGGCTCAACTTCTTTTGTGCCAAAACTGATCAATAATTCAATAGTGTCATTATTTTGTATCATTATCAATTATTGATACTTATTCCATTTTAGACATTTAAATGTATATTTTCCTTAATTCCCTACTACTTTTTTATCAAGATTAGCTATGTCAAACTCATTTAAATAAGAAAATTAATGACCACAACGAATAATTCACACCATTAACATTTTGAAGTTTCAATCTGCCAGGGCTAAATACTTAAAACTAACTAATTAAAAATATGTGATACTTTCCAGATATAAAGAAAATTATTGTAGGATAAACTTCGCAATTAATGCAAGAAATTTTTTATAGTGTGTCAAATAATTTAAAAAAAAAAGTTAAATGCAAAATGTGTTAACGAATTGTGCTTATACAAAAAGGTGTCATTTACCTTGCTATTTTATCTGCTGTAGATTTTGTGATATTTAGAAAAAACTAAAATGATACATTTTTTAAAATAACTTGCAGTTTTTTTAACTTTCAGGATTTTGTTTATTATAAATTTAATAGTATTGGGAAATTTTGAATATACATCTAGGGGACAAAGGTAATAAAACAAAAAAATTAAAATTTTTAAATTTATTTAAAAATATTAAAATTAAACACATTTGAATCCATTCTGGAAACACTTCTGAATATTAAATTATCAAAACAAAATAATTTATCGTAGTATACCAGAAGATTAATAATGCATAACAATTTAAAGAAGTATAATATCGAAAATGCATAATAACAAAAATGAAATAAAAGTTAATAAAAAGTTTTTCGTAATAGAGTAATTGATATTCCTTTTTAATATATCCCAAATGTGATTAATAGCATTTAAGCCAGAAGATTGCGCTATAAAAAGCTTCTAGCAATTGTTGCAACATGCAAACATAGATAAGTACTGAATTGTCATTAAATTCTGATATTCGATGGTAAATAATGGGTTCTACAGTTTGATCCCGATATTTGTTTTCTGGTAAAATTTATTCTAGATTAGTCAGAAAATCTGTTAAATCTCCAGCACAAACCAGTGGAACCCGTCAACTTCTTACCTGCTTGGCAGTAATATTAAGGTTTCATAACGGCCAAAAGCAAAGACACCTACCATATACTAGCCTTTTAGCCTAAACAAATAAATCGACAAAAACATTAAATAATAAAATAATTTTAAATTCATTATTTTTATGATCGTATGATGAAAGTGGAATACGTGAAATTATTTTATTTGTCACTAACAAATACGCGGCTGGTGATAATGGAATTTTGTACTCTCTTATCAAACACGTCCTTGAATTTTTGGTGACACCGATTACATATTTTGTTAATCTGTCATTTCAGGAGGGGTCATTCCCATCTGCTCTGAAGAACTCTCTTATTGTCCCTATCCATAAAGGAGGTGATAAGCATCTGATATTCAAATATCCAGGAATATCACTCTTATCGATGTTTTTTAAAAGTCTTTCTGTAAACGTTTGGAGTCTTTTCTACTCAAAGAAAATTTTTTTAGTAAATACCAGTTTGGATTGAGAACGGGTCGCTCTACACAAGATGCAATTTTATTCCTATATTTTTTTATTTAAAAAAGGGTTTTGATGTAATAAATATTAGCCTAATGTACGATAGATTTAATGACTGTGGTATGCGTGGTCTTGCCCATAAATGGATTTAATCTTACCTGACCGGTAGACATCAAAAAACGATATTAAAGGAAATGTTTTAGTTGCCTCTGAGTCCCTACCAGTTGTCAGTGGTGGCCCACAGGGTAGCATTTTGGGGCCACTGTTATTTGTTAAATTTTTTCATAGCATCTTGAACAATTTTCCTGGCAACCATATAGCGGCGTTTGCTGATGATGTTATTATATCAACGTCGGGTGGTGAGAAGAACTATCTAGAGGTTTAACCGGGGTAGTTTACCGAATGATGAGTATCAGTAGCAGGAACAGTCTAGTGCCTAATGAGTCAAAAACTAAAACGATATTTTTTAGTCTTACCGATTTGAATAAAAGCTTGCTTGTTAAAATGCATAACAAAACTATATAACAAATTAAGGTTGTCATGTACTTGGAAATAATAATCGATGAACATCTTAATTGGTCTTATCATGTAGATATGGTTTTAAAGAAAGTATCAATTTATGCCTATGTGATCTGGCAGCTGCGTAATAAAATCGCTATTGGCCTGATAGTTCTTTATTAATATGGTTATATCCAGTCATGTTTGTCATATGGCATAATGTGTTAGGGTAACTGTTCTAGAAGTGGTGAAGATCTTACAGCCCAGAAAAAAATAATTAGAACCATTTTATTTAAGCCTTATATATATTATACATTTTTTTGTAGAACACTCTTTCTAGACTTGAAAATTATGCCATTTTCTGGCCTATTTATTTTCAATTCGGTCATGCATATAAAGCGTAACCTGGGGACGGAACTCTGTAACAAAAATAGCGACAGCGATTCTCTATAATCCTTATCGCTGGGCCATTTGAACTCCGTAACTACAATCGGATTAGATCGCTACTGATCGCGTGCGCTGGGAATTTCTTTAAATAAGGACAGATAAAATGGTCTCCTTATTAAAGAGATACTATTTGCTTCTCACTCTATTTTATGTCGAATTTCTACTTATCTCTGTCTACTTTCCTTGAGTAGGTCACGTAAGGTATGAAATTTATTATTTACTTTTTTTTAGGTTGGTTTTTATTAATATATAGCTACGTACTATTTTATTTTTCTTCTTTGTGATAATTTTTAATTTGTGGAGTTTCTTAAAGTAAAAAAAATATTTGCCTATTTACATATTAAGGTATATATAAGAATATTTTGTTTATCTGTGGTTTAGGACAATTAAGTTAAAATGGATCTTCCAATGCCAATTAACAGAGCCTTAAAAACCAGCTCTGTGCAGTGGCAATGGCTGGTTGAGTATTTGATGAATTACCCAGAAATGCTTACCAAGGTATTTGCTGGCCTAGATGGCCGGCAGCACTATAAGAAATTGTGGAGTGATGCAGCCACCCAACTAAATAGTATAAGTTATAAGTCTTAAACCCTAGATAAGTGGATAGAGGTATACTTACAGTTAAAGCTATATGATGTAAATATAAATATATAAGATACAGACTTGTTGTGTAACTATATACATGTAGTATGTAAAATTACATTTTAATAATTGTCAATGCGATAATAATTGTGACAATTTGGTTTAAGGCATTTTCTAAATGGAAAAGCAAAGTTAAGGTAAAGGCTCAAACTATGAAATTCGCCATGAAGAGAATAGGTGGAGATAAGTCCAGTACCTCAACTTACTCCCATTGAAGAAAAGTTAATGGGTTTAATTGGATGGTCAGCTGTAGAAGGAGATGCTACAAAGGAGTTAGGATTAGTGGTAAAGTATTAATTTGTGAAACATAATGTTTGTTTTATCGTGTAAAAATCTTAAGAGTTATTATAAATATCTCATCTATATCTCATTAAATACAGCATTTTGATTTTATTTATGATAATATATATCTAATAATCCATCCACTTTAAGTTACACTGTATAAATATATATGTATTTAAGTTCGTTTTATAAACATGAGTTCCTATTTTTGTTATGAATTAATATTTTTGTTGTTAATATAAATTATTGAATGTTCACCTGGATGATTCTTATTTAATAAAAGTGTTTTTAATATTATTTTTCTTAATTTTTTTCCTGGTTCTCCCTCATAATTCCTATTGATACCAGAAACGGTTTCTTAGGGCGATTTCTTAACGATCCTTAAGGCGTAATATAAGTAAGGCGTAATGTAAGTAAATACCTAAAATTTTTAAAACGAGATATCCCAAATCTTGGTAAATATATAGCACATATTTAAATAAATTACCTCTTGGATTATTTTCAATTTTCAAAAAAAAAAAACGTTTATAAATTATTTATTATTTGAGTAAGGAACCATTGTATGTATTTTTAAAGTTCTAAAATATTTATAAACTATGCCTACTTAATAAAAAAGTTAACAAACTAATGTGCTTAGTCCATTTTAAAATGAGAACATCTTGGGTATAAGCTATTTAATCATTTAATTAAAGATGATAATGTTTTTCAAAATTACTTCATTTTATCAATTTTTTATTTGTATTTATAGACATCTAAAAATTCAGACGCCCATGTTTTAAGTTCCTATTCAAACATTTGTGCAATATCTCTGGACAATTTGTTGCATAACCTGCCTCCCTTGGTTTAAGTGTGGATTTTGAATATGAGCCTGTATATTATTGTCTGGGTCTTCATTATCATCATTTTGATTTAGGTTTTTACAATTAGTCAGTGATAGTACAGGCATTTACAATTACTCCCATTTTCTGAGGACTGTATCTTAACTTTCTCTCTCCTGACAGGCATCTAAAAATACCTTTCAATCGACCATTACACCTCTCAATAATACTTCTGGTAATTTTGTGAGATTGATTATAATGACCTTCTGGTGTATTTGAGGAAGGATTGTTATCAAATATAGTCATTAGCCATGGTTCAAGTGGGTACCCTGAATCCTGTATTAACCAAGTGTTACTTTCGCCTATAACAAATTGAAAAGTTGTAGTGCTGCATTTAGTATGTACCAAAAACATTTAATGTATAACAAGTCAAAATTAAACAAATTAAAATACCTACCTATATTCTATTCATTTTGCAAGAACTGCTTTATTTGAAAGCTTCTCCATATATAAGCATCATTTGTAGATCCCGGAAACCTTGCATTAATATTAAGGATTTTTAAGTTGTAGCTGCAAATAATCTGCACATTTTTGGAATGAAAACCTTTGCGGTTTACATAATGGTGCTCCTCCAAAGATGGTGACAAAATTGATATATGAGTACAATCTATGCACCCAACTATTCCTGGAAACCTGGAAATCCTCCCTTTTCTGAAAAACCTCTTTTGATATCCATTTTCTGAATATTTTCTAATGGAAACTGAATGCATATGGGGCCTAAATGGAAGACAATTAAGTTTGACTACTTGCTGACTTGTTGATAACATCCATTCCTCGCCCACCCTTCTTTGATAATTGCCAATGGCTAAAAACCTTACTGCAACCAATATCCTGACTTCCCTTGGAACTCTAGTTCTTCTTTACTGGTTTTCCATATGGGGTAGTAGAATGTTAAACAAATATGCCACAAGATCTTTATTTAATCGAAATAACTCCTGGAATCGCCGATCAGGTAACAAAAAGGGATCACTATTAGCTCTGAACACCCTTTTTTGTAAATTATATCTATAAATTCGTCCGCAATTTTCTTCATTATTTATTAAATATCTTTACACAGGTAACATTTTAAATAAGGAAAAACTCTATGAGCGAATGATGAATGAGGCACAAAAGCAAATTGAAAACAAAAACAAAACATAAAAATGTCAATATTGTCAATTTCTACTTCCTTCTTCTTTATTCACGAGTGGATCTTGCCGAGTTGCCTAATGTTTTTAGAATCGGTAATATCGGATTTTCTATACCCGAGAAACAACGAAGTAAATAAGGAAACGTCTATAGAGTACCAATATATGTAGCGATCCTTATCTCTTCCTTTACTTATTCGCTTCTTTTCTCTGAATAAAGAAGATGTATAGAGTCCCGTCTATCTGACTATTCTTTGTCTAGAGATACCCACTATGAACTCAGGGTTAACTCAAATTTGGATTTACCCAAACATAAATTAACAAAAGTGGCAAACAGCCCAGTAGTTTTACCAATTAAGTTATACAATTATCTTCCAATTAAAATTTAAAAAATGAGAAAGTTAATAACTTCAAAGTTTCATTCAAAAGAATTTTTATTAAAATTTTCTTTTATTTGGTAACAGTTTTTTTTGTTTGTTAAAAGCTGTAGTTTTCTTATATTCTTAGTTTTTAGTTAATTGTGGATTTTTTATTGTTTTTTCTTAAAAGTTAATTAAGACCTAATCATACATTAGGTCTTATAGTGTTAATTTTTGACATTATCCAATACTTATTTGTATGAGTCTATGGAAATAAATATTTGAGTATTTAGTATTGAGTATACATAGTTTCTGTTGGTCTACAATAAGTAATAACTAATAATTTCTAGTAGCTTCTGCGACGTCTCGGATGTTCATAACAACAGTTTCTATTTTCACAATCAAGATGTTACTTCAGCATATTAATTTAACCAAATTCTCCGTACACTGGCAGCGGAAGTGGTACTAAATACATTTTTAATATGCCTTGAAGATTTTATAATATTTATTTAATGTCAACAAGAATAACTTAGAATGATGAATATAATAAGAGATGTTCAAAAAAATTTGCAACAAAAAATAAACACAAACTTTCCCAAAAAGAAAAATTTTTCATCTAGAAATATTGATGTGTAAACTTTATTTACAATAAAATATAATTGTTTCAAATTGTACTATGAAGAATAACGTATTGTAGAAATAATAAACTATTGGTCAAAAATCTGTTTATGACGATGCATCTCTACACTAACATTCGAAAAAGGTCATTTTGTCCAAATTTTGTGACCCCTTCCCTATTGTCAATCAGATCTCAGTAATTGCATCGTCTTCTTTACCCCCCCGTAATAAAATTTCGCCCCCAAATAACAGCGAGACAATCCCCTTTTTAAAAAAGAATGTATTATATTGGGCATATACCTACCTCCCCATCACGTTAAAGAGCAAATGCCAAAGAAAATAAATAAATTTTTGGTTATCGTATAGACGTAGTAGACCATGCACCCTATTTCCCTTCACAATAAACCGGAGGGCATCGGGGTCGCAGAAGAATGGAAACCTATGCCGCAGGCTGTAACGTCCCCGTTTGGTTTCCTGCAGGACATTGTGTTGAATTTCAAGGGGATATTTGCGAGGGGGGATATTTTGTTAATGGTGCCTAAGATGATGTATCTTTTTATATGTGATTTAGTGAAGTTTACTAAAATTGTATCTAAAAAATCTCGTTTGAGCGCCATCAGCAATATATTTGCATTTGCAGTACTAAATTTGTTAATTAAAAAAATTATAAAGATATATTGAGCAAAGAACTTTAAAAAGTCCTAAAAATTGCATTGTAAAGTAAAATTTTTGTACCAAAGCATTGTAAATCTTGCATAAGGTTTACGATATATCATCTGTACAAAATATACGTGGTATTTTTTATGTGGTAAAGTGGTACAATATCCACAAGAAGGAAATCGTGATTGAAAATCATCGTTCAGGTTTGAGAGATTTTCCGCTAAAATTGCTGAATTTTCCGTCTCTTAAATCACTTCCCACAATTTTAAATGATTGCTTAGACATAAAATACGTAGACGCTGGATTGCTACCAAAAAACGTATTTTTTTTATAAAAACTCAATCTTATAAAGGTTGCTAAAGATATGTAAAAAACATGTCAAATCCTGCATTCGAGTCCTATATTAAAAATCTTCTTGCTTTTAATCTAGTTGCTCTTTTAAAACTAACTTAACGGTATCTATTTTGTCCTAATTAAAAGCATAATCTTAAATGTTCTTCCAACTAACATAGTACATGCTCTACTTTAATTCGCTATAACAATAATAACATCAAAACATGCTTTATCATCATAAAATACAACGCATTTGTGAACAAAGCTTCCTACTAGATAAAACATTCAGTACTTTAAGAGTATATCTATAAAGTAATAATAAGAAGCAAATCATCGGTAAAAGATATTAAAGCTGGTAAAGTGGAATCTTCTCAGTAAAAATTAAACCTAAATATATAATAAAATTATCGTAGTAATTAAGTTATCACCAGAAACAAAATTAAAAATTGACAAGAAAAAGACTAGTCAAGATCGCTTGCACACATGGTATATACCCAGTCATGATCAAAATGTTTAATAAGACTATAAAATAGTTCACTTTTTAGAAGTAATGCAATAGATTTTTTGAAGCAAACAAAAGCTTGTACAGGCTTAATATTAGTTGGGAGATGGTTAAAAATCCTAATACTTAAATAAATAAAAGAGTTCTTAGTCAACTAATTTAGTCTTTAGAATAGGCATTGGAATATTGAGGTCTTGTCAGGTATTATAAGACTTTCTAGATTTATCGCTAGTAAAATGCAATTTGTATTTTTTAGAAATTAAGCACTCCCACATAAGCAAACAGCACAACCTCAGTACCTTTAATAGACCATAAATAAAGATCTCTAGATAATTTACGTAGGCGATTTATAACAAATATACCAAATTGCTTTTTTTCTATGGAACAAAAACAGAAATTAAGAGATGTTGGCTACAGCAACCTCAAAAAATAATCCTATAATACAAGTCGCTTTCAATATGAGAATGATTCACTTTCACATCCAAGTTAATTTGCGATAATCCAGCAACTGGGTGAACAGCATTTAATAATAACCCACTAACCAATTCCGTCAGAATGAAGGCTAAAATATGGTTATGAAATTCATCATTGATGAAAATTGGAATAAATTTATTACAATTGTTAAGTTCCAGTTCTTTATCCTGTATAATTATCTGACCAGTGCAAATAACCTTAAGTACCAATAATTTAGTTTAATTTATGGTTCGAGATAGGAGATTAGAATAACACCATCGCTTAAGCCTACCTAAATAACCGGATACAATTTCTAATAATTACTCATGATCTTTATGAGTCCATAGAATGATGCTGTCATCTACAAAAATTGTGAAACGACCTTTTGTAGCTAGGTCATGAATATAGAGAAAGAATAAAATACGGCAAAACACGGCACCCTAAGAAAACTCCATAAGCAATTGGGCTTAAAGCAGATAAGTCATCCATTGACTTGACAATTTTCCTTCTACCAGACAAGAATGATTCAAACCATTCCAGAGCAATATTTCTGAAATCATAGTAAAAGAACTTACCGAGTAACACTGATTCACGCAATCAAATGCTTTGAGAAAATCACAGAAGACCACTCGTCATCAATATTTAAGCTCAAATAAAAGTTTGCCAGAATAACAAACATTGCATCATTCATGCTTAATAAATAAAAGAATAAACCAATTATAAGTAAAATGTAGCTAATTTTTATAAACTAGATTTCAATTTAACTGAATATACTAATTGCCAAAAGAGCTTTTCATAATTAGATCGCAACAAATACTACAATAACTTTTTTATATTTTTGGATTTTATATTAACTTTGAACTTTAACGCTAAAAGAGCAAACGAATTACACTAAACTCTGTTATAAAATCTGGCTATGCAACACTAAATTCTATTAGTAAAGTAAAAACAAATATAAATTTGCTTTTCAACAATTTAAGCCCTCTTTAATTAAAACATATTATATAATTAAATTTACGTGTGGTGAGGTCAAAATTGGTACATTTATTTTAGCTTAAATTAATGGCATGCATTAACTGGATTATATTCTATATCCCACAGTAATTTATGAATTTCACTATTTTTTACTCCATTATGTATATTTTGTGGCTTTTTTTTTATTTAAATGGATTGTGCTTTTAGTTTATAGTAATTGCAAATTATTATCTTCAGTTTAAATGCGTATAATTTATATGATGTTTTTTTATTTTGCGTACCTTTTCAAATAGATACTATTTATTGCTAAAATATGTGTTTAATTGTTATTTAAACTTTTTAACAAATGAAAATAAGCCCATATAAATCCGCAGAACCCAAATATTTTAAAATGGTTTCAATTTTTTTTTCTTTTAACAATTTTTTCACCTCTGGAAAAAAATCTCAATAAAGGGACTACCAGGCACACAAGTTTACATTGCTACAGCTTTATTACCTTATATAGGTCTATATCAGGTTCAATGTTATCCTGAGGTTCGCAAAGGCAATTAGAGCTGTCTGGTATTCAGATATTATTAAGATTGTTATATAAACCTTTACTGATAATTTACTTTGCGGTTTCTTTTATTGTCAAAGGTTCTTAATTTTCTCTTTTTTATAGAAGTATTCCAAATATTTAATATAAGGTTTTCTAATAGATAGAATTTAAATAAAGTCCACGCATCCATTCTATTGTAAAGAATTTTACTAAATACTAAGGTTTAATACTGACGAGTCTTAAAAAGTATGAAGTAAGAACCTTCTATAGAATAAGTATCTCAGATATCAAAAGCTAGAGACTTGCTATCTGTTATTTGCTTATGTTCAGACTCACCATTCTTGCTAATAACCACAGCTTTAGTATTGCTGATATTTAATTTGAGCCCCCTTTCTTCCCTTTTAGCAATAACCCTATCTAGTAACGCCTGCAACTTATTAGCACTTCCTGCTGGTAGAATTGTATCGTCCGTATAGCGGAAGTTATTTATTACTTCTCCGTTGACAACAATTCGTTTCTATGCTTCATCCAATGTGTCGGCGAAAATTTGCTCAGAGTATTATGTTAAAGAGTAATGAAGAAAGGACACACTCTTGTCTCGCTAAATGGGAACATATGATAATAGGTAATCATGTTCTCGACTTTGTCAGCAGCGATTTGATTGTAATAAAACTTTTTGTAATGCGGACGTCTCTATCATCTAAATTTACATTCTAAAGGATGCTGATAAATTTTCCGTATTCAACAGTCAAGCGCTTTCTGGTAATCGAGAAAACATACGTATACATCAGTCGACAGCATCTCTATATTAAGCCCTCTAGCCCAAATAGGGCTTCTCTTGTTCCAAGCCGGTTATGAAATCCAAATTGAGTACCAGGGAGATGTTACTCGCATTACAATATAATCGACCATGTATTGTTTTAAGGAAAATTGTTAGCATATTATGAATGTATGATGTATTATGCTAATATTATGCTATAATGCAGTATTGACCAAAAATATTATCCGCATGTTTACCATTACCGTAAAACCCCATAACATTGAACACTTTTCGGCTTTCGTCTTTTGCAGATTCTTAACAATATACAATAGAGAAATAGTATTGTAAGCATATTGGGAGGACCAACAATACCTTTAAATATATAGAACAAAATGTTTACATTTAGGCAAGTAACACCCTTTTTTTTTTAAAATAGGGTGTTCAATGTTATGGGTACAGAGACATAACTTTGAACGAAGCTTTAAAATCACTTTAATGTTCAATTTATTGCGCCGTAATTGTTTCATTGAACAAAAAAAAGCACAAATTATGTGTTAATATTTTGTGTATCTACATAAAAAAAACTTTCAATGAAATTAAACACTCATAAAATTATTAATAGATATTTATTGAAATAGACAAATAAACGAATTGTTTAACAAAACGCAAATGAACAAATAAAAGGTGCATAGGTTAGATATAACCTAAAGTACAAAAGATTAGGTAGTAATTAAACATAAACATAACAGTAATTTTTTTTGTTAACAAAAAATAACAAATACCCGTAAATACCACTCACGCCAACTAAATCATAATTATTCATATATTACCTAAAAAAATAACATAAATAGGTATTACCTAGGTTAGATACTAATTAAAAGGAAACAAATTTTCTTTTTTCGGCAGAGGACAGGTTGAGATCAGAAGTGAAAGGACCTGTATGATAGGACCTGTAACAAAATTATAGTAGTAATAAAATTATATCCAAAAAGGTAATAAAAATAGTAATACCTATTAAATATTTCCTAAATCTTCATTGAAAGTAAAATGCCCCCTAAACTCTGTAGGATTTCTTAATGTGCATTTTATTTGGCTACAATCAATAGAAGATATGTCTTCCACTTGAGGGAAAATAAAAGTTGAGGGTTTTTGCCCATATCGTCGAAGACAACTCACTTTAAAGCCGCTTTCATCCTTGGAAATGATTTTTGAGACGAACACTTTTTTTGCCTCGTTTTTTGTTCCTTCGTTGTATATAAATTCGGCCAATACAAAATTGTAGGCAGGAAAATCAGAAACTGTTTGAAAAGAAGGGCTGTAGGCTGAAGTCTCTAATGGAGCGCAAACCTTCGATGTGTGCCCAGGTGACTTCGGTGAAACAGAAGCTAAAGAAGCACTTTCTTCAGAGCTGCTTAAGCACAAGGTTTCTTGTTCCTTTTGGACAATGGTAAGAAGATCTTCTTCTTCCGACGAGTCCATATACACAATATTGTTAGAATCACTGCTATCGCTTTCTTCTGATGAGACTGACGATCGGTTATAATTTTTTAAAGCTTGCTTTTTGTTTTCCAAAGTTTTTCTGGCAGCTCCTTTGCTGGTTGATGGGATGTTATTCTGTGGAGTGAGATCTTCAAAGGCGATACTTTTTCCAGGAGCTACGTCTATTTTAGACCTTTTTCTGGCAGGGGCATTGGTATTTCTTTCTCCGTATCTCATGTTCATTAACATATTTAAAACGACATCCGAAACCACCTGAGAACTACTAGGATCATTATTTTCATTGGGCTCTTTCGGAAACCGACCTAATACTTCCTCAGGGTTCCATGGATAAATCCCGCATTTTTTGAATCCAGATACCAAGTTATCGGACTTGCAATCTGGTCCAACAGCATCACATAACGATTTCAATAATCGAGGCAATATTTCTTTTGGTAACACTTGCGACTTTTTTTTTAGCGACTGTTTCCATGTATCTAATATGGATCTCCACTTTCGCTTTACATCTAGCGGCTGAGTGATGTGGGTAGAATTTTTGGAAAGACAACAAAATGAAATATTGTTTTTTGAACTGCTCGCATTACCTCTTCAGAGAAATGACTTGAAAGATTATCTCCTATGAGCACGACTCGCCCTTTGTTTTTTCGAAAAGGTATAAATGAATTTAGGAACCAATCGGCAAAAATAACTGCGTCAAATCAACCGCTCTTACTGCGATTATATCGGGTATTTTTTGGTCCTCCTTCAGTCCAGGTTTGCCACAGATTTTCAGCCTTATATACTACGTACGGTGGGAGTATACGTCTATCCGCAGATCCACAGAATATTACGGAAATGCTACTTTTCGATGAATCTCTGATGCGTTCGGGGTATTTTATGCTTCTTGGAAAAATACATTTTTTCGTCCCCGGGTCATCTGACAAATTTGTCTCATCATAATTAAATATCCTGTTTGGAGGTAAAGGCTCACCGTTTTCAAAAACTATTTCTTTTAAATTGGAAAAGTATTGCGTCATTTTCTCAGGTGTTATGCTTGTCTTAGTTTTTTTCAAATTTTGACAAATTATGTTTGTTTGATAGTATGTTTTTATGGCTTTTTGTTCAAAGTTATATGACCGTTCAAAGTAATAGGGTTTTACGGTACTTAGCATGTTTCTGCCTACTTGCCATTCCTTTCTTAAAAAAAAAATTCACAATATTTAATAATCTACGGACCAGATCTAATTCCCGCGAATCCTACGGTCACTTCCATTCAAATCTTCACCGCTTGAATACACAACTCTAAAGGGTAAATCGATGTTATTTCTGGTCATAAAATTCATAATTTTTTCGATTATTTCATCTTCACAGATTATTCGGATTCTTTGATGTCTTTTCGTTTTAGAGTTTTAAAAAATCTTGTCTACATCTGATTTAGGTTGCAAATAGGTTTTATTTTTAAATAATTTTGCAAAAAAGAATTATTTCATTTGTTAAGTAATTTTCTTTTTTTCTAAAGTTTTGGTTAATATTCTTTTGTAGTAGATATTATAAAGCTAGACCTTCACTAGAAAAGCTTATTTATTACGTTGTCAACTCGGATTCCTTTAGTGCACATAGCAATAAGCATGTTATGTATTATTGGAGTCTTATAAACGTCAAGGAATTCCATAAAACATCTAAGTCTTTGTACTCTAACAGGAGTTTGGTACACTCCTAGTTTTCTGGGAAGGGTAATCGAGAGCCTACATCTAGTATTCTTGCTTACATTAGAAAATGTACCAGTATACTAAATTAAACAATAAAGCACTTAATCTTACGATGTTAAAAATACGTTGAAATAGCCCTTATTCAAAAATACAACTTATTGATTTTTACAAATATTTCAATATCGGCAAAAGATAAAATCGTTCTGAAAACGGCACTAAATTGGTTACTAAATGCCCTACAACTTTCCCCATTTAACAAATTTTCTATCTCTTATAGTTTCCAAGATACCCATACATGTACATCCAATTATAGAATACTCTATAGAATATAGAGAATGCCTACATAGTAATGACTGCATAGCACTTAAAGAAAATAAGTTAGTAGTTTTATCGCTGAATCAAACTTTAGTTTTCATTAGTTTTTAGCTGTGGAGTATATTAAATATTGGTTTTACTACTTTAAAATTAGTATAAATAACCTTTGCAGTAATAACTAGTACCATGTATATAAGTAGAAATATAAAGAGAAAATCAATTGAAAGTTTGCATCATTACTGACAATAATTATTATAAGAAGTTGGATGACGTCTGGTTTCATCTTTCATCATCAAAGTCCACATTAGTAAGTAACCTATTTTTTTATAAGTATATCTAGAATTATTATTACCAATTTTTTTTTTTTTGAAATTTAATTAGAGGATCCTGGTAAGTGACCTTAATTATATTTAAGCTGAAATTATCAAAAAATTTAACTTTTATCATAATTTGGTAAAAATCATTTAATTTTAGGCTTAAATTCAGACAAATTCCTATTGTAATAATTGTATAAAATATTGTTTTTTGATAATTAATTTTATGAATTATAAAATATATTTATTATATTTTCCTTTGCAATAAAATAGTTTATTATTTATTAATATTAATAAATATAAAGTCATTATAATAAATTTGAACTGAAAATGTAATAAGCGTATCACACACTGATATCGACATAAATTTTTGCAAATGATTTATCTGTTCTCAATTTGTTCATTAAAACTAATTTATTTTGGATCAGTTAATTAAATGAGCTGAAATTAACCACACTAACCCTGGACTAATATGTACAGAGATAAATGAAAGCGATGCATAAACGTAAAATTTGAACGCGTAAATAATAGTACCACATTCGAAACGTGTGCGTATTTATCTATTAATACGCGGTTTTGGTGCTCTAAATTTCTGGAATAACCAAAACGTGTAATTTTATTTTTACATAACTTTTTTGGTAATAAAAGTACACATTTTTTAATAATTTTCTTAATATTTTTAACCTTCTAAAAACTCATCATTCATTTCTGCTAGTGTGTCATCTATTAGTATCTAAAAAACGGTCTTAGCAGCAACAAATATCTATCCTTCTTGATTAAAGATATCATTATAATATTAAACTAAAGGGTTCCATAATATTCTAAATATTCAAAAAAGTCTCTTATTTGCCGATGATCTTAAAGCTTATAAAAAGATCTACAAGTGAAAGCTTAACAGAGATTCCTCAGGTTCCTACATGTCAAAAAGTTCAATGTATGTACAAATATGATCTCCTATAATGTTATATTTTTTTGTACATAGTATCTCAAAAAATTAAAAAATATATGTTTTTTAGAAAGCACACATCTTACTCTAAGTAAAACAGACTTTTTTAGTCAATATCGACAAAATGAACGGTTTTCGAGAAAAAACTTTAAGAATGGCATGATTTTTGTTATTATAATGAGAAGTAACTAATAGCTGCGTTTACTTACGATACTTTTCACCATAATAAAAAATTAATTGAAAATATATATAATGTGTTGTTTATTTTAATACCATTGGATTTTTGTTGCTATTGTGATACGTTACCATCAAAAGACAGATTTAAAAATAATTATAATAATAAAAACTTGGATCTCTGAAATTTGTTCGGAAGAGAAAATATTTTTGTATATTTCTGCATATCATAAAATATGTTATTCTTTTATTAGGTTATTCATATACATATTTTTTTAGATACAAGTGTTGAGTGATAAAAAAAAGTATAAAAACCAAATTAGGTGCCAAAAATAATTTTATCAAAATTCTTTATTTAACAAAAAATCAACTTATGTGTGATTGTGTTCCTTTGTTTTCCATACATTGATTGACTCGCTTTAGTATTGCGCTCTCTTTGAGGAATATTGTTTTACTCTTCTAGTGCCGCCACAGTAAGCCCTGAAGCTCATAAATTAATGGGTTTGGTTCTCTTAATATAGCATTTGAAAGCATATCCCACAGGACTCATGTCCGGTGATTATGCTGGCCAATTCATTCTTTGGACAATAACTTCAGCTAACACAGTTTGGATCCTTCTGTGTGGACGGGTGTTACCATCTGCAAAAATTAAATTTGGTCTAAATTCTTCTCTCTGAATAGAATTGAATGACTAACTGCAGAAAAGGGATATGTCACAATTTTAAAATTGTACAGGAAGAGAAAAAACTACCTAAACTTTGCTTAAAGCTTATTTGACTATTGTTTCTTTTGCGGAAATGTACCTGGAGGTATATTTTCTATATCACCTTCGTCTCTTTTGGTGTTTTTAAATTTCCCATGAAGTTATGGTCAATTTTGACATATGGACATGTCTCCTTTTTGCAGTAAAATAAAACAAAATTCTACAATTTTGACATTTGCTTTATTCAAATAGTACATACTCATTCTACATCGCATTCTTTCTCACTTGTCCATATAATCCTCAGGAATAAATTTTATTGTATTTAATATATCAGTAATTTTTTTTTGTTAATTGGTATCTTTTCAAGGTATGCTTTTTTAGAATATTGTGTTAATTCTTTTTCAGCATTTCTAAGCCGGTAAGTATTACTTACAGGGCAGTTTACAAACTTACGGCCAACTATCTGAGTGGTTGTTGAAATACTCAAATGTTGGAAGGATGCGATAGAAAACGATTTCTTTTGAGATCGTGGTATACTTTTTCCATAAGATTCATTACTCAGACAGGTTCTTTTATAAAATTGTGGCCACCAACGTTCGAAATCGTACACAAAATCGCTAGATACCTGAACAGTTGAAATATTTGCTGGATTTTTGCAAGCCTTGGAAATTATTTCAACATAATCCTGGATGGTGTAAAATCGTTCTATTTTATGAAGCTGTCGTTTAATTAGGCCGAAGTCACGGTTGCAAGGCATAAATGAATGGCCTCTCATTGGGAAGTATATTTCAATCTCATTTAATTCTATTGAATTCAACTAAACTCATTAGAAAGCGAATCACGGTATTATTTTTATTCTGCCCACTACAGTTCTCACAGAAAATGTGAAGAGTTTTATACTTTTGCAAGCTTTGCTGATCTAAGTAATGCTTGAGAAAAGAGCATACGTCATTTGCACGTTTGCCCGCCTCCCCTTCATGGTAGACATAACAAGCAATATTATTAGATCCTAAATTATATATCCCAAAAGTACAAACAGTGAGCTGTCGAAAGTAGTACAGATCTTGAACCGGAAGTTGTGGTAGCGATACATTCGCCATGAAATCAATGCAAATACCTAAGGTCTGCTCATCTTCAGTACAGCGCTTTTTTACCGAATCTAGAGCAGTATAAAACTTCTTGCTCCGTCTATTGTGGACATAAGCTCAGCAACTCCTACTCTTTTTGCATTATCGTTAAGACAGTCACTCTTTATTTTAGCATTAAGTTCCTCGCAGGTACTGCAAGTGTCTTTTGCTGGTCTACCGAATTTTAAGTTATAATTTTCTTTAAAATGGGACCAAAAAAATTTGTAAGAAATTTTATCAGTCGGGTGTTTTTCTCTAAACATCTCAAACATTGTCTTTACTGATAATTTGCAATCTAGATAACGAATTTCTTGGCTCGTATACTGCGATATTTTTACCGGATAGGATTCAATGTGGTTCCGGATATTTGCAATAACAGATCCTTTTATTGCATTTCCACTTACATTTTTACCGCGCATATCCTGAGGGGTTTTGCGATTTTTTAGGAGGAAAACAATACGTTCGCATCGCTTCTTAGAGATTCCATAAATTGATAGAAATGCTCTTTTACAAGTCTGTATTCTACTTGAACCATTAAGAATAAAATATTTGACACTTAAAGACCTTGGTTTACTATTAGAAGCATCTATGCTACCCCTTTTTCGTGAAATGGAATGTATTTCTAAGAGTCCTTGTAAATGCATATCTTGTAAGTCTTTTGTTTGCAAATTACAAAACAAATTAAGCATACTTTGTTTTTCTTCTTCAGTCAGTCCAGTTAAACATTTCTTGTAACAACTAAAAGGATAAACTTTTAATTGTTACAAAATTTTCCAGAATAATTTACATGTTGGACGCCTTGCAGTTTTGCCCTTTTAATATAATTTCTTTTATATTTCTCAGTGTTCACAACGCCGTTTTTTCGTTTTTTTGGGATATCTTCAGATTCTAAACTCGAACTCATTTTTTCTATTCAACTTAAATTAAATGAAATTGTAAATGAAATAAGCACGTGTTGTTTCCTTGTTTCTATGAAATTCTAAACAGAACTAAATGACTGCGTTTTTTATTACTCAGCCAGCAAAAACCAAAATAAATCAGAGCGGAATATTAAAATAGATCCCCGAATCTCTATTGCATTTTAGTGATTATATTATATGGTCTTTTGTATTGGTGTACGAAACTGCACGAAAAGAACCGAAGTCAATAGTTTACCGCAGAAAGGTTACTTATCCAGGACATATCCCTTTTCTGCGGTTAGCGAGAATTATAATGCTATCGAGTAAATGGTGTGACAATGTCGTATGTCCCGTTTATGCAGTAAACGATGTATTTAAGGTAATGAAATCTAAATATATGAAAATATGAATTTCCTAGGAAATTGGAGATGTCCCCTTTCTGCAGTTAGCGATTCAATTATTAGCCTCATAATATTTTTTAGGTAAATGTTTCTTGTCAGCGTTTCTGGTATATGAATAAGTGAAGTGCGATAATCATACCTAATGCCCTGGGTAGCCACACTATTAAAAGAAGGCCAAAACAATTATATAGGCAGACTCTAGTTTCTAATCTTAATAAAAAAAGGATATTATCAACCTTACAAAATGACAAAAAACTAATAGAAAGTTCTAAAAAAATTCAAAATTATACTTTACACAATAAATAAATAAACAAAGGTAAAACAATGTGAAAAATTGTTAAGGAAGCGTCAGATAACTCCAAATTAAATTCTAACTCAGTTGGCAGTCTTCGTGTATGGAATTTAGAAACTAAAGACAAAAACATTGCAACAAAATTGCAATTGTATTCAACAGATTTTTTACAGAAACTCCACAGGTCAATAATAACAATTTTCGGACTCACAATGTTACATTCAGTTTATCATATATATGGCATGCTTTTCATTCCAACTGTGAAGTGGGACATAGCTGAAGCTGTTTTAACTATGAAAAAATTGAATGCATGTGAATTAGATGGCGTTTCAGTCAATTTAATTAAAAGATCTATAACCTAAATTATCAAAACATTATATTATCTTACAAAAACAAACTTTATGGAATAAATATTTACATTTCTGCCATAAAAGTAATAAACTAGATTTACTAGAAATTTTAGAGATAAATAGAGCTTTACAGAATAATGGTATTACATGAGTCAATGATCAAATAAGTCATTCTTCACCCACTTTGTTAATTCATTAAATTTTAATGGTAATTTAAAACGACTTTTCATTCTCTCATATTAAAGAGTCAAAAACATTTATATTTTATTTATAAGTATCATTTCCAGAACCGCTATCTGTAGCCAACTTATTAAATCTATTTTTGCAAATTACAGATATAACCATTATATTATACCATAGTTTAAGTCTCTAATCTTTTGAAAATTTATATGGTTCTTTTGTTTTCAGTTTTTGTTTACAAAACAATTATCAAATTGTCGTAATAATGTGATTTTAAGGTTTTTGTAAATCCAGGTTCCGTTCTATTCTCATGTATCTTAATGTAAGTTTTATGTCTTCAACGTCCAATTATTTGTTAATTAATTAAGCTTTTGATCATTATTGTACATGGTATTTTTATTCATTTTTAGTCGGTTTAACTTTTAGCCTTGTCTGAGGCACTATATCTATAAGATGAATTAACGGAACCCCTTAATTTGTGTAAGTAATTTTAATACCTTTTGTAAATTAACAATTTGAATCAGTATCTTATAAGTTTCCTTCGTACTTTTATAGTATCCCTGATGATAGACATGTTATATATCTGAAACATGTCGAAATATTTTTAGTTACCCATTGAAAGTGATAAAGGTTTGGGATTTTTCATGAACCTTAGCAAGGCCTTTGACTTAGTAAAACTTCAGCTGCTAATCAATAAACTTAAGAGTTATGTTTTAAAATTCATTTAGTCTAGGAATAAGTAAAATCTTATCTTTTTTCCAAGTCTCAGATTGTTAAAATAAATAGTGTCCAATCAGTTGCAATGGATATGGATCTTGAGGTTCCACGAGGATTCATTCTTGGGCCTCTGTTTTTTCTAATATTCGTCAATGATCTGCCATATACTGTGGATTCCGTAGCAGATCTTACTATATTGGCTGATGACAATTCTTGGTTTTGTTATATATCTTCGACTGCTAGTGCAGTCGAGAAACTACCAATATATGTTAGATGCATTTCGCTCTTGCTTTAATCATAATAGGCTTCATTTGAATACCACCAAAACAGTCTTCAACAGTTTATCCCTAGGCATTCCCACTTGATTAAAAGTTTTTTAATTTGGTCAGATGGTCGAATCATTACACTAGCGGAGTACATAAGGGTTTTGGGCTTGATTTTGGATAGCGGATATAATTAGAGAGTTTAAGTTAACGAATGGTAAAAATTATAGACTTCGATGCATAGCAAGTAAAAACATTATATCGGCATATTATCATGCTCAGTTTTTCAGTTTTTCATAAGAAGTAGATATGGTATGGTATTCTGAAGAGCATTAACAGAATTTCCGAGAGTCTTTAGGCTGGCAAATCAAATAATTGCTTGTTTTGATAGAACCGAATTTGCCCAGATTTGTTTACAATACAACTTTTTATAATTATAAAGCAATTCATAGAAATGATTTTAATCTTCCTGCGCATTGATTATATTTGTTTAAATAGAGGTCTGTCTATATGGGAAAAAACTTCTTATTAAACTACCTACTAGGATCAAAATTATTCATATTTTATATATATATTTTTTTTAAAGTTTGTATTAAAGAATTCTTAATATCTAATGTGTCATAACATAAAATATATGTTAAATTTAATATATAATGTTAAGTTAATTTTGTTTATAACATGCAACTATTTAGTTCTTGTATAATGTAGGTATATGGACCACAATTCGACTTTTTTAAACCTAAATTGTATTAATCTATAAAATAAATATATTCTAGACTATTTCATAATGCAGAACCACTACATTTTAGCAGTTCGGGATGATTTAAAAAAGCTTTTTGAAAACCGTTAAGTAGAAAGAAGGGATTCGTGACTTGGCTACCTCGATCACCACATCTAAATTCCTTAGATTTTTTTTAAAGGAATACTTTAAATCTCAAGGATATGCTAATTAAATTAACATTAGAGACAATTTAAATAATTTATTGGAAAAAATGGGACCTAAATTCAACAAGTGTCAAAAATCCAACTATCTTTTGTTCAAAGCATGAGGGTTTACATTTAAAAGGAGTTTATGTTAAACCTACATACAAAAATAATTTTTAGTTAATAATCATATTTTAATAGGCTTTTCTACTTATTATGACACCACAATTTCACGAAATTGTACGTAAAGTATTTAAAAGTTATTAAAAAAACATCATTCTTAGCGGCGTGCTTTATGGGTTTAAAACTCATAAAGAACAAAAAAAAATATCTAAATTTTTCTTTTTTCTTACATGCTATCTAGTCAAGATATTGCCTGCATATTCTAGGACACTATGTATAATAATATTTCGTTTACGATTTACGATTTCCTGATAGATAGGATAAAAATCTATGTTTCTAAATTACTACTTAGACAAAACAACTTTTGAGTTGTTTTCTACTGACAAATATGTTTGCTTACGGGTTAATAAAATGTCAGAAGCGTGCACTCTCAGCAATGAGAGCTAGTCAATAGAGCAAACTAAGTTAACATATGATACAAATTTCTAGTCTAGAATCGTTTTCTAATTTTGATTCAATTGTGTACATTTGTTTGCTTTTTATAAGTTACTTGTTAAAAACTGTTATCTATGTAGGTCTGTTTTAAATAAAAATCTTTTTATTCTTATGGTAGCTGAAAATATTTTAGTGAAGTGAATAATTATAATTTTAACAATTATTGTTAGTCTTAGTGCATTCGAATCTCTTGGAAACCTCGATCTACAATAAATTATCAAACAGTTAGGAATAATTACATATAAATATTTATTTCGTATATTTTTTTATCAAGCGATGTCATGATCTACTCATTTTTACACATTGATCATTTTTCCCTAAAGACAGTTACACATCAATTATTATCTACCTACGTTAAAAGGAATTTCCTTTCAAAACATTTTATGGTCATCATCTTTTAGTATCTTTGGAAATTTTAAGGTAAAGGTTTGGAAAATAGGCTCTCATTTCCATTTCATGACTGTTCCCGTCGGTATATAAACCCAAACTGGCAGTAAAATCCTTCACCTAAAAACTCTACCTTTTCCACAAATGGGGGCTAATTCGTACCAAGGCCCTTCGAACCCTTAGACATTATTTAGGTAAACTGAGAGGATCGTAAACTTCCGTTGTTTTCCTATTCCAGAGAAAAACTACGTATTTATAAGGCTTTAGGAAAATGCTAAGGCGATATAGGGAGATACTGGAGGAAAGACCTTTTAAGAAATAAAATATAAAGGATTATCTATATTTTTCGTGTTTGAGATGCGACAGATTTTTTTATTTTTTTTTTATTTAATTTATTCAGCGTCTTAGAAATAAAAATATTTTTTTAGTGATTCATTATACTTACAAATATTGCAGTCTCATTAAAAATTAATCATTTAAATAATTATAAAAATAAAATTTTATTTTCTCGTTCATGTCTATGGTTAATGCATAGCTATTTAATACAAAAAATCAAAATATATTAAATGTAAAGTTAATTTCTTCCTGCTCTGTAAAGGTTCCACGATAAATTACTATAGAATCAAACTTTGGTTTTGCGAGTGAATAAAATACAGAATGTTAATAAATTATTCGTTCGAATATTATAAAAAATCTTTCTAATATTTTCCTTTTCGAATTATACAGGATGTTTGTAGGAACGACGTCCTAAGAGAAAGGGTTGGTACACTGGACCATTTGGAACCTACTTAAGCTAAATGTTCTTATAGAAAGTTGAACAGTTTTTTTTTAAAGATTTTTTTGGTTTTCCCAAAAAATGCACAAATTATTGATTGCAAAGATTATTTTTTTTATTTTTTAATTTGTATCATTTTTTATAACCATTTCTGCTATATTCTTGATGTAACGATGTAACAATTTTATCTGGAATATAGAAAACTTTCAAGTTCATCTTTGAGTCTCTTAACAAAAAAAAAATGCCGAATTCGATTCAAGAGCGTTTATGGAAGATTTAGATATTAAGAAATTTAAAACCGGTATTTGAAATTAATAACATAAATGCAAATGCTTGTTCTTTCTTTCATACATGTTAAACACATTTTTTGTTTCTTTTACATGCGCTTGACATTCTCAGGGAAAACTTTGTATCCAAGTCCTCGACGAGGGGGTAGGGCTGGCGTAATATTGCTTGTTGCTTGCTTATCATTGGTTTAGTCGAGATTTCATTCATCTTTTCATCTTTGCTGTCGGTTGTGACTGTATGCGAGAGACTTTTGTTGGCCGATTTATTATTTTGATTCGTTGATTGTTTAATTACTTGTGGATTCTTGTTACGTTATTGGATTTTTTCTCTAAAATCCTTCCATTGCCATGGCATATCTTCAAAGAAAGAATAGGCTGATATACTGATAATGTCTAGTAGAGCTGATGTCAACGCATGTGGGGCTCAAATACTTTAACGGAAGGGTTTTCCTAATAGAAGACAACCCGATCGCTGTATATTTTCTATAACATATCGACATATAACAGAAATTGGCAGTAAGGTTTCAAGAATTATGGATTAATATCAGGTAACCTAATGTTGAAGATGAGTAATGTATTATTGATGCTTTTGAGGAAGATGGGGTGAGGCGCTTTGGGCAGATGGCTCAGATCTTAGATGTGAACCCTTATAAAGTATGAAAGGTGCTTAAAATAGACGGATAGCACATCTTTCATTTCACTCCGGAACAAGGTAATTATATTTTTAAGACAATTTGTGTAACTTCTTGTAATAAGCTTACCCTTTTTACATCTTTTTTAAATAAATATTAAGAATTTATTGAGAAAGAAAGCGAGAGAAAAGAAGTTATTGAGAATTTAAGCAATTTCTCAATAATTTAACGATTTATTAAAATTTGTTAGCTTGATTTATTTATAATTTTATGTTCTTTTAGATCTCCTACAAGGCAACCACGAGAACTGTGTTCAATTTTGTCAATAAATCTTTCACATAGATGTGGAAAATTTTTTTTGTAATGGTGAAAATTTACTTTTTTTGCAAAATTATTAATTACCAAATTTGATTGCCGAAGTGCCAATTTTGACAACCTGCCTTTTCTTTTTTAATAAGATGGGTGCTCTACCCATTACTAAGTCCATGTAAGGGAGCACCTGAATTAGTACTTTCTCAATTTCTGGATTGGCAGATAAGGTCCTATCTTATGGCCCCCCCGTTCCCCAGACTTAACGCTACTCGATTTTTTTGTTAGAGACGTTAACTCTGGGGGAGTATTAAAAAACTGGTGTACACAAAAGACATAGCAACACTAGAGAAATTAGCACATAAAATAACGCCGCATTTAACGTCATGAAAGGAGCTGCAGCTGCGAACTACTTTGGAAATAAGAGATAGGTGCCGGTGTATAAGAAACAGAAAAAGCCATTTAGAGTGAATTTTCAATTAAAAATAAGACTGTGTATTATCGTATTATTTAAGTCTTACCTGTCTAAGGTAAGCAAAACAATTAGTCACTTATAAAGCATTTTTTTATCCGTAATGTTCTATTAAAAGGCTAGAATTCGCATTGCCGTGGAACTATGGTCGGTTTGTTTGCTTGTAACATTTCTGATGCAATGATGCTAAAGGCTTGTGTAGAAATGGCAAAAAACGCCTCATAATATCATAAAAATTAGTCACTTAATTTGACAGGTACAAAACAATACTACTATTCCTCTTTAATAACATATGATAAAATACTCCATAAAGAAGTCAATATTCAAAGTTAAATAAATGCAAATAACGTCCCTATATTAGAGGAAAGGGCAACAACATCGCGACGCCGCTTGATCGCACTGTTGATTCCACCGACACAAAGAATCTTTACCAGTGACGTCGTCAAAAAATATTTACATGACGAATATTTATTAATAATAGACTTAGCTTTAATTTACTAACCATATTACCATTTATGAATTCCTTATACGTTTTTTTAATGTACTTCATTAAATTAAAGATACCATTTTTATGCAAATTAAACGGTTTTTTAATTATATAAGTTTTTATTATTCTACGTTGATGGTGAAAGTATCATGATGTTATGATAATATCGGTATTTAGTTATGAAAAGAGCGGCTTGAATCAGCTTTTTTCTATGGTGCGGCACAAACGGTTCAAGTTTTTACCATTGTAACGGTTCACAAAAATACTCAAATGAGACCTTTTTCCTTTTTCAACCAAGTACTAAAGAAAAGACACAGAACTTCTCAAATGCTGAATGTAAAACTAAAAACTAAATTTCCTATATTGAAAATGTGTGTAAACTGGACAACAAACAATTCATAATACGTTTGAAGATAAAATACCCCCCTTGCCCCTGTGCATATGTTGAACTCAAACAAAGTTGTTGCTTACTAATTCTTTCAATGTTTTAAGTTTGTATTATTTAGAAAAAATTGTTACGTAGTAAAATAAAGTAGAAGTGCTAAATAGCTTTAGAGTTACTAGTTTGGGTATTTTTATGGAAAAAAAAACATAAAAACGCTTTTAAAAAAACTTTGTATAAGGAAATTTTCTTCGAAAAACCCTGTATAATAATCGCAGAATTAAGGCTGAGTAGGATATTCAGTAAAATAAATAAAAATCACTTTCCTTAAATATGTATTTGATGATTTATTAGAATGGCAGTAAAGTCACAAATTACAGTAATCGAAATGCAAAAGTCCGGCAAAAAACGGGAACTGTTATCTGTGATCTCCAGAATGTGGTCTCAGAAAAACAATATCGCAAGTATTTTGACCTGGAAAAAGAATGTTAAGTATTGCTTTTATTTAATTTAATGAGCATATCCTACATTTGTTGTTGAGGAAAAAAATGCTGCTATAACTAAAAACTTAGTAATACTAGCCCGATAGTGTGGATAGCATAGAGGACAGGTGAACAAATTACTTATAAGAGCAGGTATAAAACAGTACGAGGAACAGGACGTTTCTATTGTTACGGCAACTAAAATTCTGGTAGCTTTTTTAGAACTCCTCCTATGGCTTAGGTAACTAAATTTGTTGGTTATTTAAAATAAAGAGCATTGTTACAGTACCCACAAATTTTATTAAAAATTTTAAGTTTGTTGTTAATAGAACTAGGTGTTTAAGGTATCATAAAGCAAAAAGTGGTTACACAAACTGTAGTTCTTCTTTAGTGAAACTAATAAACTCAGTTTTCACAACTAGCTTTTCTGGTTTCTTTTAATCTTATTCTTCGCATCAGCAACTAATAATTTTTGTTATGACAACTAATAACTTTTGTATGACGATCAGTAATTGTGGTAACAATAACCAATAAATTCGTGTCATGATAACGAATATAATATATGTTATGATAGTCGAGAAAATTATTTATGTCCTGATAATCAATTATTTTGTTTGTAACAAATTATAATCATAGTAATGCCAACTAATAATGTTCGTTGAAGTCCAGTGCAAATTACGAGGCAAGCAAAATGTCTTTAAGCCTTTGTAAATATTTTGTGCACTTCATGATGAACAGATTTAAGTACACAAATTCGTGAGCGTCTTTCCTCCATATCATGCAGGGCACAAAATTTATGCACATGTTTGAAAACATTTTGCTGGTTTAGTTTAGACTCATCTTAAACCAAAAAAATACTATATTTTTACAATCATATCATAACAAAAAGTACTAATTGTTATAAAAAAAATATTGAAAAGTACTGAACTAAAATGAATATTAAAAATAAACATTTATACGAAAAAAACCAATACTTCACCTACTAAATTTAAATATAAATAAAATCCTATTCAACTAAAAAGTAACTAAGAACATAGGTAACACTTCGCCCTTGCCTCCTCCTCTCTGTTGAAATGCCAATCGCCAGTCACCCTACATAAACACTATTTAAAAATGAAATACTATAAAAGTAATGCTATGTTTGAAAAATCAGAGGTTACTTTCTCTGACTTACCTTCAAACGCATATAAATAAGTTTCTAGCCACCAACTTATTAGCTGGACTTTGTAACTATTATTGTCCATATCAGTAAAAGTGATTTCTTATATTCGCTATAAACGAAGGATAAACGTATATGCGCAGAATACGAGATCATATAGGGTGACAAATGACCGCACCAAATATCATTAGAGACTATGTAATGTAAGAACCATGATGAGACTGAAAGTGATCCGACGAAACTGAGGATTCGGTAAACCTCGGGGCCGAAATACTACGTGCAATAAGTATTCTGCCGTTACAATTAAAAAGCGGTATCTGCGTTAAGAGTTAAACTGAGAAAACGAGCTTTAAAGTCTTTTTTGTGCAAATTTTTTAGAATATATTTTTTAAATTAAAACAGTGTATATTTATGACTAAAAACTAAACCTAAGTTTATTAGAAAAGCAATTTTGGCAATATTTATTCTTTTAAAGCTGAAATTTCACTTACCGCCTTTTGATTAGGTAATATTGTGTATTATGTAATACCCAGTATTATTGCCGTATCTGCATGATAATGAGTTATCAATAATAATACCTATTATATTATAAGCAGATTCTAAAAATTTAAGGAAACAAAACTTTTGTAATTAATTTATTTACTACATATTAAATAAGAAACATCACACAAAACAAAACGTAAAAAAAATTGTTCCAAACAAAAAAATAGTTATATCAAACGAAACAAACAAACTCTAAAAAAATTAAAATTATTGCAGTAAGTGCAATAAGTCTACACATATTTTAAAGTTCGTCAGTGTCCGAATACTCTTTACTTACTCCTGGTAAATTAGTCCAGAACAGTTTTCTGTTTTCTGGCATTAAATTTCCCAATTACTTTAATACTATATATCCCTTTTCTCTACAGGAAAGCCGTGAGGTCTAGAGTTTTTGGTACCACTTCCTAAGAGTTACTTTTTTTTCATTGCCTTTGGCATAAGAAAACCTAAAGTTTTTATAAGGGGCTCATTAAAACTATTTCGATACCCCAGGACAAATTCTCCTCGCTCAGCAACAACCTGTACTATGTCTGACAAACAAGGCCTATTTTGACTAAGTTTCTTTAGTTTTTGTTGCGACGTGAAATTATCCCAATGAAAAAAATCCGTATGGTTCATTTCTTTCACTTCGACGTTGCCCTTACATGCAGATGCCACTGAACCAACAAAATTATTAAAATCGTAAATTTTGAATCTTCGTTTCATAGGCAGCTCCACTTGGTGGTGGAAGCTATCTGCAGACATAAATGTATGTCCCGGCTTAAAATAATTTTGAGCTGAAATTTAGTTTGAGTTTACCATTTTGATTAAAAAAGTAAACAGCAACCAATTTTTGTTTTGGCTAGCACAATTGTCTAACCAAATAATAATATTTTCAGTGTCTCTATGAAACTTAAAAAATGAATAAAACGTACTTATTAAATCTTCTTTAGATCGCTTACTTACGGCTTCATGCCATACAACAGCAAATGGTTTATTGGTTTTAGTTATTTTTCCTAAAGGAACAAATGTTTCATTATAGGCTATTAGACGTTTCAAGAAAATCGCAGTCTTGAACGTATCCATTTTTGGTAGCATAACAATTTTTTGTAAATCTGCAGAAACACATGTTGTATTACTATCAAACAGCTGCTCACTCTATTCTCTGTATAATTTTCGTGATTCAATAGCGCGATTTATATGCTTTTTCCAAAGTTGATAAGATTCGCACGAATCTTCCATGTTATCACGCCTATGTAGCTTAAAATGTTCACATAAATCGCATTCTTCGTGCTCTAGTTTGGTGAAAGAAATGTGCTTGGCTTATATTTTTTTTCGGTATGTTTCATATGAAATTCTAGTTCCAGGAAGGAACTAGAATTTTGAAAGAAAACCGTTGGAGCGTGCTCTCTACGATAATGTGATACCTCTAAATGAAAAGACTCAATATGTTCGTTAATAGTATCATCAATTTTTCTTTGAGAAGCCTTTCCTGAATTTCCATGTGGCAATGGTATCATTCGACTTTTTGGTGTTTTTGATAATACATTATACAAAACCCGATCATTGCCTTTCTTGTAACCAAGTGTAGTCAAAAAAAATATCTTGCATACAGGCACCGCTTTGCCTATGTCATTTTTTAAGAAATACATAAACGTATTTTGCTTGATAAATTTATCACTTGTAACAGTTCTTCGTTTTACTCCTAATCTTGAACATGTGTTGAGAATAAATGCCTTTTGCTCATTTTTAGACAATTGCCAAAATTACGATTTATTGATTTTCTTACTTCATTTGAAATAAGCGACGAACATTTTTTTTGCAGTTTTTGCAGCCAGGTAAGACTGCATGATTTTCAGCACGTTTTTTTGCTGTTAACAATTTTCGAGTTATGAGATCGGTATCAACTTTCCTTCTTTTACAAAAGGGAGTCGTTTCTAAAAATAAATATTAATAATCAGTTTTAAAATGTACTTAAAAATAAAATGTTTAACTAGGTACCTTTTTGATTTGAATCTTTAATCTGAACCCCAGAAGATAGACGATTTAGAGGAATATCTTCACTATTCGTATCATTGTCAAGACTTTTATTGACAAATTGAACAATATCACCTGAAAATATTTAAATATGTAATAAAAGGGTAAAGCAAAGAAGAGAAATAATTTTACACACCTTCATCAATGCAGCAAACCTCTTAATTTTTATTAGGCGATTGGATTACAGAATTTGTGGATTCTGTTACTTCCTGGAAAGATGCTTTAATATTCTCTATTTCAAAATTTTTTTTTAAAATTTACAAAAAAATGAGTATTTTAGAAATAATATAAAACATGGCAGATATACCTTCAATGCTGGTAATGTTTTTTTCAGAAGTGGGCATTGGAAACTCTAGCTCCATACTAACATCATTATTCTCAGCAATTACCCAATTGGTTACTACATGGTTACTAATTATACAAGGTCTATCCAGTTTTACAAAGCCTGTCTTTAAATTTATCGGTAATGAAGACTTGTTAGGTTCCAAATTTTCAATGATTGGTAATTATATAGGTGACGTATGGTGACATACATTGCCTGAATTGCTATTTATCTCTTCGATATTATCTAATAATTAAAAAAAGATACAAGAACAGATTAGGTGTAGTAATATAATATAAATTTAAAATTTTTACCTTGATTACTAAAATTTTCTTTATTACTCAGTTGATTTGGTTTGGTGATATCCTCAGTGAAAGGTTCTATGTTAGCATCATAGAAAAATTCATTATCAGAATTAGGAAGATGATTTAACCAATTTGATACTTTAACTATGCTAATTATACAAGATTCATCTTGTTTTGTATTTGTCGGTAAGAAAGACATAGGCTGCATTTCATGTAATACATAACCTGAACTGGTTTTTCTATTTTCATCAGGAAATATATTCGTTTCGATATCATTATTACTGCAACAAAAGATAACTTTATTTATACAGCATAATTAATAATTTAAAAAGTCATAACATCGACAGCAAAAAATATCCATTTTTGTTTTGTAAAATAATAAAACTTACCTGCGAATATACGATGAAGTACTCCTAGATTGGTCACTGGTACAATACACTTGGTTATTTTCACTTGTATTTAAAGCTTACTCTAATATTAGTTTCGCCCTTTTATTGGCCATTATTAACTAATTTATTTACATAATTTTCTAAAAAGCACATGTCGAGCGTGTTACGCGAGCAAGTTTAGTTATGTTTTAAAACTGATTTTGAAGACAATATTGACCAGACAATTCTTAGTAAAACCGCGGGATGTACAGCGTGCCTAATAAAAACGCGGCAACTGCGTACTTAACGTCAGCATTTGCCGCCTAATTATTAAGCATGTTGCAGACACTGCATTATCGTTAAGAAGCATAGTAAATTTTGCAGATACGGCTAAACAATTTTAGTGATTAATTCAAATTTTATTTTAGATACGGCCTTGTAACTTTGTAAGGAGATGGATTAAGTAACCAGAAAAATGTGGATACCAAAAACTCGATTTTCGAATTTTCTGTAGATACCGGCTTTTTATTGTGGACGGCAGTATTATTTCCTAAAATCTTGGGTCCGAAAGCTTCCGAAGGATGAACTAATAAACATTAGTTGTTTGAACCAGGGTGTCACAACTAAATTTGTAGTAATGTTATGGCTGTTTTTTATTGAAAGTTCTTGGAAAATAATGAAGAATCGTTTCCACAAATAAATTAGTAGTAAGATATGTTATTACAAAAAAATAGTCATTTTTGAAGCTAATAAAGTTAGTTGTAGTAGTTTGCAAGGTCCAACTAATTTAAAATCGTTAGAACAATAGAGACATAAAAATTGAAGCAACAAATTTTATAGTAATAGCAATTAAAAAATGTCAACTAACATGTTTTGCTAACCTGTTTTTCTCAGTGTAGGTAATAAAACATTATTCAAAACATCCTCGAAACAATGGCAATCACAAACGGCAGTGGCATATTGATTGAACCTTAAAGGAAATGGAATAAGTAATACTTGGAGTTTCTCTAAGAGACAGAATAAGAAACGAGAAAATAAGAACACTCATTATAAGAGATCAGTCGTCACCAACTTAATCCGCCACATAGTCGAGATGAATGGGAGGCATGCAGAACATGTTGCAAAACAAGATGACAAAAGATGCACTATTCAAGCGAATCTACTGGCACCCCAAAGAAATAAAGTGAAGTAGAGGATGCAGTCTTCCTGCGTTAGCTGGATGATATCAGGGAGGTCGTTGGTAGAAATAAGTAAGGTAGAAGTAGGTTATTCGAACGTACATTGTTTTTCCTTATAGGGGTTTTCTGTTGTTATATAATGCAGGTTATGATCGTCTTTTAATGTTTTAATAAACATTTGTTGTTCGAGCTACACTGCCTTTCTAAAATAATTCGGTCAACTGTTAGTTTTAGTTATTCAAATTCAGTTACGTAGGGTTCTTATTTATGTCGAAATCATTAGTGACATAACCGCTAATCAGACGCTGTATTGTCGCCTGTCGCGCTGTCCACGAAAAATATATCAGCAGATAAACATTAGTAAAATAAAGTTGTAATAACCCGGAAACTGCACCTGATAAGCAATATCTCTGGTTGAATATTTTGTTTACATATTTAGTTTTATTTGCTCGCAATATCTTGGGTCTTAAAGTAACTTGTTTCATAAGTTGTAGTATTTTAGAATTTTTATATAGACTGTATATTCCATTATATATTTTACTCAGATAACGCTAATTCGATAAAAAAAAAAAATTAAATACTGTTTCACGCAAATTTAATATTCAAATTATATACAACTATTTATAAATTTGTTCAAAAGCTTTCCAATATATACTCTTATTCCCTGTTACTTTAGCACTAGCCAGATCATCTACATATATGTACATCCTCGTACTATTTTACTTCCAACTCCAAATAAATTACAAGTATTTCAATTAACTAAATTTGACCTACCACATACGCTTTCCGGCTTTTCCGTAATAAAATATTTTAACTCGAAAACGCTTAAAATTCAACCTCGGTGGTGCGACGCCACGTAGTGGCACTACACTTTTTAATAACCCCATGAAAATTAATTTATCCAATAATGCATGACCTCGGCGTGCGTGGTTCTTTTTAGCATCCCTTTTAGTTTGCACTCTACAAACTGATGATGCCGATGGTAATTGTTGGAGCTGCGTTATTGAAAAGCGGTTTAATTAAATTCACCCGTCCAAACTCCTATAGCGTAATATCCCCTTTAGCTCATATATGAATGTGATGGAATATTTCATATTCCTTATTGAGATATCGATAATCATATTGAGTGTGTGTACATTACGGGAAAGAAGTGCACGGGAATCGAGCGAGAAAGCGGCGTCTGAATTTTAATAAGCGACATTAATGAAATTCTGCATAAATGAAATTTAATAAACGTGGCTTAATAGTATATTTGAGTCAGGAATTTGTTGATATAGTTATGATAATACTAATTTATTTAATGCAGCATAACTTTTTACAGGAGTCTCGATGCCCTAAAATTATAAAATATTAGTGATAAAATTAGAAAAATACAAATTGATTGGTAATTTATATTTCAAATACTTTTTGTACATATATTTTATAGCCGGGGAATTCTAGCTTTATCCCTGCCCACTCAAATTTTTACTCACTTTTTCCGTATTTTGAGCTAGACGCCTAAATTGGTCTCCTGCTAAATAGCTTTCTTTTTTTAGCAATTCTAAGCTTTATAATATTTTATCATATCTTCGTGTGTAAATCTGTACTGCGTATCTTTTTATGCATAAGAAGACAAACATAAGTAATGATAAGGCAGTATTCTGAATTTTAAATTAATAAAACCCTTCATATCAAAAAATGTTTTTAGTTTATAGCGAGTAAAAAAATGTTGTTCTTATTTAAGAAGTTTGTATTTGGTTAGAAAAATTTATATATTTTTGTATTGTATAAACACTTTTTAGATTTATATTTTATATGAAAATTAAACAATAGGTTCATAGGTTCATCATTTGATCCATAGATCGAGTTTTTACGCTATTCAAATACACTGCCTTTTTAAAATATATTTTATAATCATACTTAATATATTTTTTAATCAACAAAAATGTATATATTTCATTAAACATTAAAAAAAACGGACGAAAAATTACGGGAATTGGTATAAAAGCGCAACATCTAAAAGACTTTATATGGTGAAAAATATGAAATATTAAAAAGTTCCGTAAAATGTAAATTAAAATATTTATTTCCAATTTGAAGTTTACGTAGTTCATTAATGCATTTTTAATTGAAAAATATTTTAGTTTCGAGTACACATTAATTAGGATTTTTTAATCTTAAAGTAACAGATTATAAGTTAATAAAAGAGGAAAATAAAGCCTGTTTAAATAAATTCAATTTTATGCTCTATTGAAACTTTAGTTCAAACTTAAATCTGTTTTAGTATCAAAATCTACGATATAACTTAATAATCAAGCTCTCTTAGTACCAAGTCATCAATTTAGAGCATTAATCTTATGTCTCTTGCGTTATATATCTGAAATAAGATTTCAACTACAAATTATTTCAACATATAAGCAAATGTTCTGACTCCATATGTATCTCGATTTTTTGTCGCATCCATACTACTAACAGGTATAGTTCAGTTCAGAAATCTATTAAAATCTTTGATGTACCGCGAATAGTTCGTGTGCCGATGTTGTTTATAATGTCACAGGACATACATGTTTAAATCGCAAAATTTTATGTGGAAAGAGTCATAAAGTAATATTCTAAACGATATTTAATCATTCCAATAAATAAATAAATGTTTTAAGCATTTTTTTTTAAGAATTTATACATTTGATTTGTAAAATTTGACTACATGCGCCCACGTACTATTTTGTTAGACGTCTGACCTCAGTCACAGCCACTCAAGCATGAAAAGTTGCACAGATCCGGCCTTAAAATTTATTTGTATTTAAAACTTTATTATTAGGGATTTTTAGGTTTAGTTTTATTAAGTTAGAAATTCAGGATAGTTGATAGCAAGATAATATTTAATTTAACTATAAGATTTAAGTACGTAAAATGAGTTAAATCAAAAATTTTAATTTAATAATTTTAGTTTTTAGCGCCATTAATGGGGTGTTTATAACAAGTGATAAGAGAATAGGTGGTAAGAATTACTTAGGCCCATTTATTCTGTGGATTAAGGCATAAAATATTTACTTTTTGACACAAAAGAGTAAAATGTTTTGGTTTGTCTTCAAATTTTATATATTTAATTTTTTTGGGTATTGAGATTTATTTTTACTTGGTTGTGATTATTAATAGGGATTTTGGCTGTCATATTTTCTTTCTCCATTTTATAAAAAATGGACATTTTCGAAAGAAAAATAAAAAATACTATAAAACATGGGGTTTTACGTATATTTAAAATGATTTCATTGATAAACAATATAAAATTTTGCCATTTAAACATGTATATCATGCGACAATAAATACGACATAGGCGCACGGACTGGTTAGTGCGGCATCTGCGACACATCAAAGATTCTAATAGATCTCTGAACTGGACTTTACCAGAACATTTCATATTTAGTAGCGATCTCATGTGAAATCAAAAATTATTAATACTCCCTCTACGTTTCTACAGATCGCGTTCTAATGGTTACCTACTGTTTATTACTTTATTTCTTTCTCAGTTAAAATAATTATATCTACGTATATAGTAAATTAAGTAGTTTTGTATTATCATACATATTACATTACTATAGTTTATGCTTACTGATTTTAAATAAAAATAGTACGTAATGTCGCGGTTTGTTCAGACAAACCGCGGTCTCAGGACCTCGTTCTTGAGCTCATCATGAAAACGATTCAAATTTTTTTCGAACTTATGCATCAGGTTTAATGCAAGTATTATTTTTACTAACTTCTATGTTACTTAAAAGATTAAATAGATTATTCTCCATAAAGTGAAATTCTCATATTCCTTTTTCTATTGTTTTTTTCTAATGAGATTTCATTTATCACATACTATCAGATACAGACGTTAATCCCAATCCAGATAAATTACTAGTGGCCAAAGTTTACTTTAACAATGTTATGTAACTTATTATCTGTTTACCGTTCAAGTTTAGTTCTTTAGGAGGTCAGTAAACTATTAGGACGAGATATTTTTCATTTTTACTAATTAGAGTGATAGTGATGATTTTTTTTTTTCAGTTTATTTAGGTAAGAGCTTTAGCAATTAAGGTAATTAAATCTTTCTAAGGATAATCTTCAAGAACTAATTAAAAAATATAGGCATTTTCACATAATCTTGAAACATATAATTACACCGGTGAGCATTCAAGGATACCTGGGTATTGCGAAATTCATATATTACCAAGGCATAATTTTTTTTTCATTTATGACAATTATAGGCAACGATAATTGAAGACGAAAAATTACAAACAAGGTGTATAAAACTAAAATATAATGACATCCAGAAGAAGCAGAAGTTGTATGTGCACTCTCTATATTTAAAACCAAGAAGGAACCTGGCCTAGACAATATAGACGCCGAAGTACTGAAACTAATGAACACTAAAACACTATACGGACCTTCTATTAATATATATGAAAATGGCGAAATCTCAAGAGACTGGCTATCCTCCATCTTTATTGCTATCCTCAAACAACTAAATACAAAAACGTGCGAAAACCACCGAGTTATTAGCAACATTATGACTCATTTCTAAAAATAATTCACAAGAGAATATGTGAAACAAGTGCGGAGAAAGGTCTGGTGTAACAAAGTTTGGTTTCAAAAACGGTTTGGTTACACAAGAGCCTCTATACTGCATGCAGCTGTCTACACACGCTGTGACTAATAAAAAGACCTTTTTATATGTTTTATACACTTTCAATAACGTCAAACGCGATCTTTTAATATTATCCTATGAGAAGCTAGCATCGGTGAAAAAGATATTCAGACCATACACAAACTATACTGGAACTAAACAGCAAAACTACGAACTCATGACTCACAGTAGACAGATGTCACAACAATAGTTAAAAGAGTTCGATAAAGATGTGTATTATCACTGCTCTACTCAACATATACACGGAACCTATATTTCAACTAGCACTAGATAATCCAGTGGGAATAAAGGTAAATGGTATTCCCATCAACAATTTAAGATATGTTGACTATACGGCGATTTTAGCAGATAATACTGAAAATTTACAAGCCATCGTAAATACCATAAATAAAAAAGGAAAGGAGTTGGATCTTAATATCAACATAAATAAAACCAAACGATAGTCAGCATATAAACCCCACAACAACGCACAACTCTATATCGACAATAACCTAATCAATAGAGTGAATAGGTTTAAATATGTACACAACACTGAACGACAGAGGGATAATAACGGAAAAATAAAAATATGCATAGCCATTACTTGAAACTCATTTATCAAGTTCAAGATCTAGGTGCCATTAGGGCTCGCCTTTAAGTGGTAAAGCTTTACATATGGCATATATTGTTATATGAAGTAGAATCATGGTCACTACAGGTCCAATCCCTTTAAAGAATAGAGGCTTTTAAAATGTGGATCCTAAGCAGACTACTTAAGATTTCCTGGATAGAAGGTGTAACTAATGAGCAGGTGTTACAGAGAAAAAAACACCGGCAAAAAATTGTTAGGCATTGTAAAACAACGAAGAACATCATAACTAGAAAATATTCTCCGAGGTCCTAGGTAGAATTTCCGAAAAACTAATGACAAGGATTGGAGGAAAAAGAGGGCCAAGACAAAAGTAACACTCATGGATACGCAATATTCAGAACCGGTGTAACATCGCTGATCTTACCACGATATTTAGAAGAGCCGAGAAAGGAACAATTTATTTTGCCTAGTGAATACAATGCCAACGCGTTAGAACTATACGGCATCAGAAGAAAAAGAAGATAGGCAAGGATCCATAGGCAGATACGAGTATATAAAATATTCTTGAATAATATGTAGGATAATGTCAGACCATACTGATCAGATCGTTCAGGATTTTTTTGGTAAAGTTAAGAAGAAAATATAAGTTTGTCCTTATAATGAGGTGTTTTGTAGCTTGCTTCACCATATTTTAATTGGTGTAGGCACAGAAAAAAATTTCATTTTTATTCCCGCCATTCTACTAGTATTCGCTGATCAGATGTGGTAAATAATATATTTACATTCAAGTTAATGTCATGAATAGACTTAAGACATTTTACCTTAATAACAGGCCAGATTAGTTCCGTTAATATTACTGACTTCCGGTAAATTAAGTTAAGGATCCTACAGTGATGATCTATTTTGTTTCACGCAGAAAATTAAATTAGGTATCAGGTAAGTGTGAAACGCTGTACCCATATTAACTACACTATAAGCAAACACCTATATAACTTTTTCACCTCATAACATATGCGCTGTGATTAAGGTGTTTTGCATAAGCTTGTAAAATGCAGTAGGGTTTTGTCGCATCTTATTAAGGAAGAAGCATATTAATTTTACCAGCCTCGTCGATATGCTAAGCATTGCTTGTTAATAAACATGTTGGATCGAATCAGAGGCGGGACCTTATCGGAATCTCATAACTTTATGCATTAATAGCAGGAACATTGCCGAAGATAAGGGTTGTGTTTATCGGATATCTCTAATGTAAAGCCACTATGCACCGCTATAATATGCCCTTACGGAGATCGACTTTGCGACAAGAGCATATTTGTTCATTCCACATTTAATAATATGATACCAGTCATTACGTAAGCCATATAAATATTTTACAAAGAAGATATTTCTTATTAGATTGAAACGGCTCAGCAGTTGAAAATAATAAACTGCCCTAGTGGGTTGAATTTGACTGAAAGTCAAATACCTGAAAATGTACTCTAAACAGGCCCAATCAGATTATTGTAATACTGATAAAGTAAATTTGAAGGTAATCATAAAATCAAACCTCTTTCAAACTGGCCCAACAATCTCAGTCTTAGCCTAATATGAACAATTCAAACTTCAGAGTAGTTCAAACATTTCTGACAAAGGAAGCAGTACTGAATACCACATATATTTTAGTACAGCCTTATGTTATCGGTTAATGCCAGCCTATGGTTTTCAATAGTGTAACTGAATCATTTATAAATATGAAATACCATAGTAAATTCAGGTTTAAACCTTGTGATATGTGCATCTGAAGTAGCAATAAAATGTTGTGATTTAATGCCGTACTTAACAAACTGGGATATGTCAATCAAATATGAATGAAAGAAATAAATTTACCAAGCTGAAAACTAACTTAAACTTTAAAAAAACAGTAATATCAAATTAAAGATGTTTTTTGCATGAGCATCAGTTAAATTACAAATGTGTCCAAAGAAATAGGATTTTTTTTTAACACAAAATTGCCCAATAAAAAATTGCTGCTGATCAATGGATAGAGAACTTTAACATGGTTAGACAGCGAAATAATTAGAAATAACTTTGAAAATTTACTAATTTATGACGTAGCTTGTAGTATGATAACTTGATTAACATTCTCATCCTTCAGTATAGGTGATATTCAAGCAACCTTCAAACGTCTGGAATTTGTTCCATGGACAAAATTAAACTAAAAAGTTATGTAAGGATATCAACGAGAATACTAATATATTTATCTCTAACCAAAAATCTATGTTCAGTCAGTTTATTCTTTAAATAATTTTTTGCAGAAGGTATATGTATTTCGTGGTTGGCGTAAGTTCATTTAGGTGCATAAGTCTAGATAATTTTCAAGTTGCGTCCTATGTTCAATACTGGGTGCTCATTAGGCTTCTCGTAATGATATGCTTTTTATGTTTATAATTTTAATCAAGTAGGTACTTTTTATTGATTAGAGGTCGAACACCTCTAACTCGATATTATATATTGAGTATAATAGTATATTATATATGTATAATATACTATTATTTAGAGTTTAGACAGTATTAGTTAAGATTTTGCATTAAATATAATTCGATAGACCAGTATGCTTGAATGAGAAAGTGACAAGCATATCCCGTATTGTCATAATTCGCACACTTTCTAAAAATCCGTATTCTCAAAGATTTAGTTAGTTTTAATTCAAAATCATATAAATTTTCGACATAAAATCAGTAATAGCTCTTTATTTTATACAATAAAGTAACGCTTTTTGCATGGTAAATGAATATTTGACCTTTTTGGAACAAACAAGTAAAAACACGATTTTTGGAAAAAAGGGTATAGAAAATAATCTGAAAAATTTGGCCATACATTGTTATTTTTATAATATTGGATGCGTTCAAATACTTAAAATATTTCTTGATCCTAAATGGACAAAGACATATTTCTGCTACCTTACTGGCTTTAGTGTTTTAAAAGAATTTTTTTATCTCATAAAGAAATATATAAAATCCAAAATAAAAAAAGTGAATGTAGAATAAAATGTATAATCGGCTTACATGCTATAGAATATTTATCTTGGCGGATAATTTGAAACTTTTAAGGCCTTTGATCTCAACAGGGCCATTAAGTTTTTATTATACAAGTTTGTGGGCTAAAAACTATTAAAAGAAATACTTGGCTTAAGTATTGCCTTTGTTAACCTAATTGGCTAAATTAAGTAATTGTAAAATCAATTAGTACAGTACATGTTCAATCAGATATTTGACTGGAATAAGTAGTATCAATTGCTTACTACAAAATCATGACTATGAATCAGGAGGCAGAAAAACTAAATCCGGTATTTGTCGACACATGATTATTTGTTCTTTTCAATACCTATCATTGTAATGGCAAATATAATTATAAAAAACAAAGACCATATGTACACAATAAGAGCAAATACTAAATAAAATGTGTATATTGTATCAAATGCCTTGTTTTTTTTCTATTGTTACATGTATATTATGCCATAAAAAATTCTTTAGACTTATGCTGGTTAAATATAAAAAAGGTAAATACATTAAAAATAAATTTATTTAGTTGTTGGTTTTAAAACTTCAAATACAGAATCCTTGTTTTAAAATTTACCCTTAAATATTTACCTTTAGTCGCAAACTAAAGAGAGAAAATTAAATTTCACGCCTGTTGCTGGTTAGGCAAAAAAAGCATCGGCCGAATAAGTTTAAACTGCAAGGCAGAATGATTTCAGTAAATTACTGTTGCAGACTTTTTTTGTTCTAATTAAAACTTACTGTTGACAACATACTAACTGACATCGCTTGAAAAATGCTGAAAAATTAATTCCGTATTTTGATTAAAAAAATAGATTGTATGATAAGAAAAACGGATAAATATGGCAAAATTTTGTACTATGGCGAGGTTCAATTTATTTTAGCATATTCACAATATGTAAGTTATTATACGAAACCTACATATTTATAACGAAACTGTAATCGTATGAATGCAACTCATTGGTGTCAAAGATAAAGATTCTAGAAGTATTGAATCGAAAAAAAATAAATATTTTTGTCTCTTTTCAAACCTATACCGTCATAATAAATGAATGCATGTATTAAAATGGACCCTATAAGAATAAAGTTACCTAAGATAAAAATAAACAACCAAAACGAAACGCCTACTTATAGGTGTTACTGGTACATATACGAAAGTTTAATATATGTATTATAAAGTAAATGCCCGACCTATTACATCGAAGTGTTAGAGCGTTACTCGTACGCCACCATTCACCCCCGGACTATAAGCAATCGAATGACCTCGGTTCGTCGCGCCGTTTCTCATGCTCGTGCGTCGACGCGTACTTCGGAGAAAATCGTGTGGCTCTCCGAAGTTTCTGGGGAATTCGAGATGATTCGATGGTGGCTGGTATAATATAAAGGAGGATTGTTTGGCGCGGAGAATTTATTAATCAGGCAACGTACCGCAAAATTTACTCACACCACGGTCAGTATTTTATGTTCGCTTGTCTTGTTGTTGTTCGTAGTGGTTGAAAAATCTTGTATTTCGTGCGTCAAGAGATACTATTTGTCATAAAATTGACCAAATCAAATTAGTGTTAAAGAAGAATGGAGCGCTGGCTTAAAGGTATTACAAAAAATGTGGTTCGCTTGGATGATGCGTCAAATCAAGGTGATATGACGGCGTCAAGTTTTAGGTTTATGGTTTCAAGTTCAAGTAGTAAAACATCTATAGACACACTGAAGGTGAAAAAACGAAAGTATGACGAATCATACAATAATCTCGAATTCGTTGATTCCAACGGCTCACCTCTTTGTATATTGTGCGGCAAACTCCTTCCTAATAGTTCGATGGTACCTGCTAAGATGCGCCGACATTTAGAAACTGTATATCCCGACTTCAAAAACAAAAGTAAAAAATTTTTCTACGTAAAAAAGAACAATTATTAAGAAGCCAAAAAACTATGACGTATGCGACTCAGACTGTGAATGAAAAGGCCACGGAGGCATCATACTTGGTTAGTTACCGCATTGCCTAAGCAGGAGAAGCGCACACTAATAAAAATATTAAAAATCTGTAAAGCATCTTTCTACAGTGCCGCTTTCGAACGATATCGCAGCAAACATAAAAGAAGAACTGGTTTCACAGCTTTAAAATAACAAATTCGTCTTGCAAATGGATGAGTCGACTGATGTTGACTGGCCATCTTGCTAGTAATTGTGCGATATCCATATGAACATTCACTCGAAGAAGACTTTTTTTTTTTTGGATTACTTGTTTTGGTAAGAGAGAAATCGAAAGCTTTTCATTGCTAAGTGAGTTCCGTAGTCACGATAGTCTTAGTGATACAGAAATATTTCAAAATAAAATATTTGTTGAATTGGGGCAGTATCTCAATGATCTGCAAGGGACTTTTGAATCTTACATTCCTGAAGAACAAAATACAAAACTGAAAATAAACTCATGGATTTAAAACCCTTTTTCATCTAGATTGCAGAAGCCTGAAAATATGTCAGATCAGATCTATTAATCATTTCTAGAAATGACATCGGATACAAGCATCGAATCATTGTTCAAAACAATTTTACTAAATGATTGTGATGAATATCCACAATTTGCCACAGAAGCTTTAAATATTCTTCTGCCGTTCCCAACAACGTATTTGTGTGAAACGGGATTCTTAGCATATACAGCTACAAAAACAAACTACCGCAATAGACTGGATGCCGTACCAGACATGAGAATTCAACTTTCTTCTATCAAGCCTGACATTACCCAGTTGATGAGGAATAAAAGACCATTACATGCCTCGCATTAAATGAACTTAGTGTTATCATTTGCTTACTAAGTCACTACTTACTGTATCTATCTTTTTTTGTATGATTATTAATAAACAATTCACATATAACTGCTTTTGCTTTTAGTTTAGAGTTTAGGGTTCCGTTTTAGTTTTTTTAAAAGGGTTCCGTCACGAAAAAAGTTTGAGTAATACTGGTCTAAGGTATAGCTAATTAATCTAAGGCAGATGCAAAAACGCGAAATCATTTCTGTAACATTGAGTAAGAAGTGGTCTTAGTTAAAACGCCTGAATGGCATAGGAGAAACGGCTGCAGATAAACCGCATGGATGTATCACTTTTCTTAAGTGAAAAAGCATGACTCTCCTTAATATAATTCGTGTGACGGTATAAAATTACAAACTAGGATACTCAAGTACCTAATACTGTCACCTATAGCAGCTATATCTCTGAAACCGTCGTATGACTTAAAGGTAGAAAAAAATATCAATTATATATTAAAAAAGGGGTAAATCGGTCGTGAAGAATCACTGGAAAATATTTTCTATTTATATTAACTTATAAAAAATATTATTTATTATAAGTTCTAAAAACAACCACCAGAGGGGTAACTGACATCATAATAAACTAATTTTCTTTTCACGTTTTCAAATAGAACCAATTTACCTATCATTTTCATAAAAAAAAAATCAGTTATTTTAAAACTAAAGGTGGTGGAGGGCATTTAATTTCCAAGTAGCACACAAAGTCTACTATCAAACTAAATTATTTTATATTAGTTATATTAAGGACGTATTGAACAATAAAATATTTTTATAGTACACACAAATTACTCTTAGTGACGTAATAGCTACAATAATTATTACACTCTCTAAAATATTATTTATATAGTGTATAGAAAATTTTTATAAAATAAATATCTTTTTTGTCCACGAAATTGTTGTTTTAAAAGGTTATATAACTTTTTAAAAGATTAACCTTTAAGTTAATTTAGAATATCTAGTTCCTTACTTAACTTAATGCAAATTATGTTGCTTGAAATATTTATATTTTTTAAATTGTATTTATAAAGTTTTATAAGTAATAAAACAATAATATAATATTAACAAGTAATTTTTTAAATGCTTTATTATAGACTGAAAACGATCTTATAATCTCATATAAAACTATTAAACGAGCCTAATGAAATAAAAATATTTTAGTTACGTAGGCCCTTTTTGAGCTTGTACATGAAATATAAACACTTATAAGATTAAGATTGTATAATTGTGTGCACGTGCTTTAAGTTCTTAATGGCTTAAACGATTTTAACAAATTTGGTACCGTTAAAAAGAGCATTCCTTGGGTAAAAGAAATCAACTAAAATATAGTTAATTTAGTTAAATCCTTCTCCGCCAGGAACAGTTTTAACAACATGACCCAAATCCTAAAAAAAAAATAAATGAAATAATATACCTTTTCTTTATAAAAAACTAACCAAATACTATCCAAAGAAATCAGTGATACGGTTTACCAAAATTTCGTTCTAAGCCTCAAATATTGGGAAAATGAGATTAATGCATCTTGAAAACCAAAGATATGAATTTAGTTACAAAAAAAACATCACCAGACCTTTCATGTTGCTCCAAAGCGATTAAACGAATCCTGAGCTTATTAAGTCACTTTAATATTGATCTCGGCATTCTTACCTTCAGTTTAAAAGGGAGAGTCTAAAAACTTAAATAAGTTTATTATTTCTAAATTCAATCGTAATATAACTTCAAAATCAAAATTAGGTAAAAATGCTTAAATTCTATCCTAAATTTACCTTAAATGCCGAGTAATAATCAAATCAGCCAAATAGCAATGAAAACAATTAAACGTAACAACAACATAACTTAACTACTAACATGTACTAGAAACATAACCTCAGAAAATCTGGTTATGTCAAAATTAAATCAAAATTTATTAATTGGATCTTAAATAAACCCTAAACACTAATTAAATCGGTTTTAAACCAACCCAACCCAACCCAACCATCCTCTAATCTTAAATAACTAACAAAACTTTTATTTATGAGCTAAGAATAGCTCACTCATATTAATAACTTAAACAAAATATTTTAAATAAAACCATCATTTAAAAATAAGATAACATTAAATAAATATAAACAATAATTAAATAGAGGGTTGTAGAATGAAGCAATACATTACATAAAGGATAAATAATATTGTTAAATCAATTATCAGAGTAGTTAGAGTTATGCGATACGTTAAAAATTGCAAATTAAAGAAAATATAAAAATTGTAACTGGCTGCATAGTTAAATGCCACATGCCACCAAAAAAAAAATCAGTGCCCACTGCTACTTTGTCCTAATATTAATCAGTACCTCAACCACTATGCGAACAATTGGCTCGGCCTATTCCTAACCGATTCCTTTAGTCTCCAAGGCAAATATTTAATACAAGAATCTTTAGATGTTGCCTTTTGGAATGATTCTGTTTATATTTATGGACATATAAATACTTAATGAATATTTCTAGGTCTAGCTCCTCATTTAACCTGCCTTGACTTGTATCTCTGGCGAAGTGTTAAGGATATCGTCTTTGCAATAAAGGCAACTTTCCGTGAGGATATGATTGCAAGAATTAGGAATGCCATCTGAAATATCCCAAGAGTTGAACTTGATTCTTTCAATTTACTAGGATGGCCATTAGATTACTTTTTTTTGCTTTCATGGGCTTTATTAATAAACGTTCTTCTTAGAACCACATACCATGTCATAAAAAGAATTCAGTAAAGTAACTATAATATAGCCTCGCTTATACATATATTATTAAAGTGACTTAATCAGTTCAGGATGCGTTTTATCTATTTGGAGCAACATGAATATTCTGATAATGTATTTTTTTTCGATTTATATTTTGTACTCACTATTGCCTTTATAATATATTATTCATTCTGTAGCTAAATTTTAAATAGCTTTGTGAAATTTACTGCGCGATCATTGGCCTTCAAAGATCTATTAATCTCATTTTTTCAATATTTGAGGTTAGGAACGACATTTTTAAAGACGGTTTTTTACTGGCTTTTTTGGATGTTCTTTGGCTACTTTTTTATGAAAAAAAAAATAACATTTCATTTGACTTTTTTGTTTTTTTTTTAGGGTTTTGGGTCATAGTGTCAAAACAAGCCCCCTAGCGGAGAAGGATTTAATTAAATTAACTATAGTTTGATTGATTCTTATTTTTTAAGAAATTCTCTTTTTTACAATACCAAATTTGATAAAATCGGTCTAACCGTTAAAAAGTTACAGCAGGTTATTCCAAAGAAAAAAATTGAACGCCATCCAGCATCTTTTTAAATAAACTGGTTCTACTTAAAATTATAAATTGGCGGAATTTAAGATGTCAGTTACGCTTTCTGGTGGAGAAAATATTTTCCAGCAATTCTTCATGACCGATTTATTTAATAATTTTTATTTGCTTTTTTACCCCTCAAGTCATACAACGAACCCTTCCCGAGGAACAGTCTTATTGGATTACCCGGCATATCGGTTTGGAATTTTGGCATCTTGGATTGAATGAATTATGATAAGATGTTGTATAGTTTTTTGTTCGCTTCCTTACAATTTACATTTGCTTTTTGAAACTTTATGTCACGCTAGTTGGTACGGCACAATCTTGGCTAGCCTCCATTAATTTTGAAAAGTATATAATTTTGAATATCTATTTTGTAGTCATTACATAATAGATAAGTATATCTTCCTTCTGCAAAACTG